>NW_026871301.1:0-354394 GCF_028564815.1 Eubalaena glacialis | reverse complement strand
CTGACTAGTATGAATCTGAAAACCTATGTATCGATATCTCTCTGCAAGTGAATCAAGAGGGTGTAAAGCGGCATAAACACAGCAGGGAAAAGCAGCCAAACCCCATTCTAAACATACATTACTTTAAAAAACCCACAAAGCAAAGACAGTGAAAGAGAGAGAAATTCTTACAAAATCCGTTCAGGGTCTCTGATGCAACCTGGATTGACCATATCTAGACCCACAGCTGGATGAGACATAAGGCTGGACACTCTTGGGGCTGAGAGGATTGGTGAGGTTGGGTGAGCAAATGCAGATACTTTAAAGTAATACCGCGGGGTACCCACCCCATGGGTCTCAAATCTCCAGGTACAAGGGCATCTTCCTACATCAAAACATGCATGGGAAACCCAGAAGATGGTATGCCGTGAGATCGGGAAATGTTTCTAAAACGCACCTCATTTCTCCTCTCCTTGTGCTCGGGTTCGCCATTCCAGCCGCTTGACTAACCATCTCCCTACTTGGAGAATCAGCACCTTTAACCTACTGTTTCGTCCAGGTTGCAATTTGTCCTGAGGATGAACGGGAAGACGGGGAACCAACGAAAGACTAGCCCTAGGTGTTGGGACAGGCACAGGTCACTCCATTTTCCCATCAGGAAGAAGAATGAACCACAGGCTCAGCCTGCCCCCCAGAACCAAAATAGGGCCTGAAGCAATCCTGCGCTTTTGCGGCCTTCCCAAAAAAGCGAGGAGACAAATGGAGCTCAGGGGCACTGCAATTCACAAACGTGCAGAGTTATAAATGAGAACTCTCGTCCACAAATATATTGAGGGAAGGCAACGAAGAGGATTTGAAAGCAAGGCAGATTTGCAGGAAACAGATTTCAGGAGGTAGATGCGACTCGCCTTTAAAGCACATGAAAAGCGGCAAAACGTTGACAATGATGCCCTTGGCCAAAAAGGGCGTATGCGTTTTTTCCTGAATATATTCAGGAAAAAACGCATACGCCCTTTTTGGCCAACCAAGCAAGCCGGAAGGGCAAATCAGCGCTACAAAGAAGTCTCGCTTGCCCTCGGTCAAAAGGGCCATGCTGAACAAAGTGTAAAAACCAGAAAAGCAGGACAGGCCATGGAGACATGGAAGCCTTGCTACGCTGATGGGCGGGATGTAAATTGCCAACAGGCACTCTGGACAAGAGTACGGTGTGTCCTGAAACAAGTAATAAACACAGCGTTGAGAGCATAGGGCATTTCCACTCATGGGCGTATAAATTGGGAAAACTAAAAATCAACAAGACACAGGCACCCTAAAGTTTACGGCTGCTCTGTTTCCAAGAACCTCCACTTCGGTACACCTTCAATATCCCAGGAAAGAGAAAAATGGATAAAGAAATGGTGGTACTTGGAACAATGGAATATCACTCAGCCATGAAATCAATGTCATAAGGCTAGTTCGCAGCATGATGAGTGGATTTAGGTACGATGACTCTAAGTGAAATAAGTCACACAGAAAAAGACACTTATCCTAAGATATCGCTTATAGAGGGAATGTCAAAATCGCTACACTTGAACTGAATTACAAAACAGAACAGAGTCACACCTTTAGAAGACACACTATGGCTGCTTAACGGGAAAGGTGAGGTGGGGTGATGCATAAAACAAGGGTTTGGAATTAGCTCAGACACCGCTCCATAAGCCAAATATGTAATAGACAAGGCCTACTCCCTGCTCAGTGAACTGGACTCAACACCCCCTAGTCACCGCACAAGAATATATCTGACTAGTATGAATCTGAAAACCTATGTATCGATATCTCTCTGCAAGTGAATCAAGAGGGTGTAAAGCGGCATAAACACAGCAGAGAAAAGCAGCCAAACCCCATTCTAAACATACATTACTTTAAAAAACCCACAAAACAAAGACAGTGAAAGAGAGAGAAATTCTTACAAAATCCGTTCAGGGTCTATGATGCAACCTGGATTGACCATATCAAGACCCACAGCTGGATGAGACATAAGGCTGGACACTCTTGGGGCTGAGAGGGTTGGTGAGGTTGGGTGAGCAAATGCAGATACTTTAAAGTAACACTGCGGGGAACACACACCATGGGTCTCAAATCTCCAGGTACAAGGGAATCTTCCTACATCAAAACATGCATGGGAAACCCAGAAGATGGTATGCCATGAGATCGGGAAAGGTTTCTAAAACGCACCTCATTTCTCCTCTCCTTGTGCTCGGGTTCGCCATTCCAGCCCCTTGACTAACCATCTCCCTACTTGGAGAATCAGCACCTTTAACCTCCTGATTGTACAGGTTGCAATTTGTCCTGAGGATGAACGGGAAGACGCGGAAGCCACGAGAGACGAGCCCTAGGTGTTGGGACAGGCATAGGTCACTCCATTTTCCCATCAGGAAGAAGAATGAACCACAGGCTCAGCCTGCCCCCCAGAACCAAAATAGGGCCTGAAGCAATCCTGCGCTTTTGCGGCCAGCTCCCAAAAAAGCGAGGAGACAAATGGAGCTCAGGGGCACTGCAATTCACAAACGTGCAGAGTTATAAATGAGAACTCTCGTCCACAAATATATTGAGGGAAGGCAACGAAGAGGATTTGAAAGCAAGGCAGATTTGCAGGAAACAGATTTCAGGAGGTAGATTCGACTCGCCTTTAAAGCACATGAAAAGCGGCAAAACGTTGACAATGATGCCCTTGGCCAAAAAGGGCGTATGCGTTTTTTCCTGAATATATTCAGGAAAAAACGCATACGCCCTTTTTGGCCAACCAAGCAAGCCGGAAGGGCAAATCAGCGCTACAAAGAAGTCTCGCTTGCCCTCGGTCAAAAGGGCCATGCTGAACAAACTGTAAAAACCAGAAAAGCAGGACAGGCCATGGAGACATGGGAGCCTTGCTACGCTGATGGGCGGGATGTAAATTGCCAACAGGCACTCTGGAGAAGAGTACGGTGTGTCCTGAAACAAGTAATAAACACAGCGTAGAGAGCATAGGGCACTTCCACTCAAGGGCGTATAAATTGGGAAAACTAAAAATCAACAAGACACAGGCACCCTAAAGTTTACGGCTGCTCTGTTTCCAAGAACCTCCACTTCGGTACACCTTCAATATCCCAGGAAAGAGAAAAATGGATAAAGAAATGGTGGTACTTGGCACAATGGAATATCACTCAGCCATGAAATCAATGTCATAAGGCTAGTTAGCAGCATGATGAGTGGATTTAGGTACGATGATTCTAAGTGAAATAAGTCACACAGAAAAAGACACTTATCCTAAGATATCGCTTATAGAGGGAATGTCAAAATCGCTACACTTGAACTGAATTACAAAACAGAACAGAGTCACACCTTTAGAAGACACACTATGGCTGCTTAACGGGAAAGGTGAGGTGGGGTGATGCATAAAACAAGGGTTTGAAATTAGCTCAGACACCGCTCCATAAGCCAAATATGTAATAGACAAGGCCTACTCCCTGCTCAGTGAACTGGACTCAACACCCCCTAGTCACCGCACAAGAATATATCTGACTAGTATGAATCTGAAAACCTATGTATCGATATCTCTCTGCAAGTGAATCAAGAGGGTGTAAAGCGGCATAAACACAGCAGGGAAAAGCAGCCAAACCCCATTCTAAACATACATTACTTTAAAATCCCACAAAGCAAAGACAGTGAAAGAGAGAGAAATTCTTACAAAATCCGTTCAGGGTCTCTGATGCAACCTGGATTGACCATATCTAGACCCACAGCTGGATGAGACATAAGGCTGGACACTCTTGGGGCTGAGAGGATTGGTGAGGTTGGGTGAGCAAATGCAGATACTTTAAAGTAATACCGCGGGGTACCCACCCCATGGGTCTCAAATCTCCAGGTACAAGGGAATCTTCCTACATCAAAACATGCATGGGAAACCCAGAAGATGGTATGCCGTGAGATCGGGAAAGGTTTCTAAAACGCACCTCATTTCTCCTCTCCTTGTGCTCGGATTCGCCATTCCAGCTGCTTGACTAACCATCTCCCTACTTGGAGAATCAGCACCTTTAACCTCCTGATTGTACAGGTTGCAATTTGTCCTGAGGATGAACGGGAAGACGCGGAACCAACGAGAGACGAGCCCTAGGTGTTGGGACAGGCATAGGTCACTCCATTTTCCCATCAGGAAGAAGAATGAACCACAGGCTCAGCCTGCCCCCCAGAACCAAAATAGGGCCTGAAGCAATCCTGCGCTTTTGCGGCCAGCTCCCAAAAAAGCGAGGAGACAAATGGAGCTCAGGGGCACTGCAATTCACAAACGTGCAGAGTTATAAATGAGAACTCTCGTCCACAAATATATTGAGGGAAGGCAACGAAGAGGATTTGAAAGCAAGGCAGATTTGCAGGAAACAGATTTCAGGAGGTAGATTCGACTCGCCTTTAAAGCACATGAAAAGCGGCAAAACGTTGACAATGATGCCCTTGGCCAAAAAGGGCGTATGCGTTTTTTCCTGAATATATTCAGGAAAAAACGCATACGCCCTTTTTGGCCAACCAAGCAAGCCGGAAGGGCAAATCAGCGCTACAAAGAAGTCTCGCTTGCCCTCGGTCAAAAGGGTCATGCTGAACAAACAGTAAAAACCAGAAAAGCAGGACAGGCCATGGAGACATGGGAGCCTTGCTACGCTGATGGGCGGGATGTAAATTGCCAACAGGCACTCTGGAGAAGAGTACGGTGTGTCCTGAAACAAGTAATAAACACAGCGTAGAGAGCATAGGGCACTTCCACTCAAGGGCGTATAAATTGGGAAAACTAAAAATCAACAAGACACAGGCACCCTAAAGTTTACGGCTGCTCTGTTTCCAAGAACCTCCACTTCGATACACCTTCAATATCCCAGGAAAGAGAAAAATGGATAAAGAAATGGTGGTACTTGGCACAATGGAATATCACTCAGCCATGAAATCAATGTCATAAGGCTAGTTAGCAGCATGATGAGTGGATTTAGGTACGATGATTCTAAGTGAAATAAGTCACACAGAAAAAGACACTTATCCTAAGATATCGCTTATAGAGGGAATGTCAAAATCGCTACACTTGAACTGAATTACAAAACAGAACAGAGTCACACCTTTAGAAGACACACTATGGCTGCTTAACGGGAAAGGTGAGGTGGGGTGATGCATAAAACAAGGGTTTGAAATTAGCTCAGACACCGCTCCATAAGCCAAATATGTAATAGACAAGGCCTACTCCCTGTTCAGTGAACTGGACTCAACACCCCCTAGTCACCGCACAAGAATATATCTGACTAGTATGAATCTGAAAACCTATGTATCGATATCTCTCTGCAAGTGAATCAAGAGGGTGTAAAGCGGCATAAACACAGCAGGGAAAAGCAGCCAAACCCCATTCTAAACATACATTACTTTAAAAAACCCACAAAGCAAAGACAGTGAAAGAGAGAGAAATTCTTACAATATCCGTTCAGGGTCTCTGATGCAACCTGGATTGACCATATCTAGACCCACAGCTGGATGAGACATAAGGCTGGACACTCTTGGGGCTGAGAGGATTGGTGAGGTTGGGTGAGCAAATGCAGATCCTTTAAAGTAATACCGCGGGGTACCCACCCCATGGGTCTCAAATCTCCAGGTACAAGGGAATCTTCCTACATCAAAACATGCTTGGGAAACCCAGAAGATGGTATGCCGTGAGATCGGGAAAGGTTTCTAAAACGCACCTCATTTCTCCTCTCCGTGTGCTCGGGTTCGCCATTCCAGCCGCTTGACTAACCATCTCCCTACTTGGAGAATCAGCACCTTTAACCTACTGTTTCGTCCAGGTTGCAATTTGTCCTGAGGATGAACGGGAAGACGGGGAACCAACGAAAGACTAGCCCTAGGTGTTGGGACAGGCACAGGTCACTCCATTTTCCCATCAGGAAGAAGAATGAACCACAGGCTCAGCCTGCCCCCCAGAACCAAAATAGGGCCTGAAGCAATCCTGCGCTTTTGCGGCCAGCTCCCAAAAAAGCGAGGAGACAAATGGAGCTCAGGGGCACTGCAATTCACAAACGTGCAGAGTTATAAATGAGAACTCTCGTCCACAAATATATTGAGGGAAGGCAACGAAGAGGATTTGAAAGCAAGGCAGATTTGCAGGAAACAGATTTCAGGAGGTAGATTCGACTCGCCTTTAAAGCACATGAAAAGCGGCAAAACGTTGACAATGATGCCCTTGGCCAAAAAGGGCGTATGCGTTTTTTCCTGAATATATTCAGGAAAAAACGCATACGCCCTTTTTGGCCAACCAAGCAAGCCGGAAGGGCAAATCAGCGCTACAAAGATGTCTCGCTTGCCCTCGGTCAAAAGGGCCATGCTGAACAAACAGTAAAAACCAGAAAAGCAGGGCAGGCCATGGAGACATGGGAGCCTTGCTACGCTGATGGGCGGGATGTAAATTGCCAACAGGCACTCTGGAGAAGAGTACGGTGTGTCCTGAAACAAGTAATAAACACAGCGTAGAGAGCATAGGGCACTTCCACTCAAGGGCGTATAAATTGGGAAAACTAAAAATCAACAAGACACAGGCACCCTAATGTTTACGGCTGCTCTGTTTCCAAGAACCTCCACTTCGGTACACCTTCAATATCCCAGGAAAGAGAAAAATGGATAAAGAAATGGTGGTACTTGGCACAATGGAATATCACTCAGCCATGAAATCAATGTCATAAGGCTAGTTAGCAGCATGATGAGTGGATTTAGGTACGATGACTCTAAGTGAAATAAGTCACACAGAAAAAGACACTTATCCTAAGATATCGCTTATAGAGGGAATGTCAAAATCGCTACACTTGAACTGAATTACAAAACAGAACAGAGTCACACCTTTAGAAGACACACTATGGCTGCTTAACGGGAAAGGTGAGGTGGGGTGATGCATAAAACAAGGGTTTGGAATTAGCTCAGACACCGCTCCATAAGCCAAATATGTAATAGACAAGGCCTACTCCCTGCTCAGTGAACTGGACTCAACACCCCCTAGTCACCGCACAAGAATATATCTGACTAGTATGAATCTGAAAACCTATGTATCGATATCTCTCTGCAAGTGAATCAAGAGGGTGTAAAGCGGCATAAACACAGCAGGGAAAAGCAGCCAAACCCCATTCTAAACATACATTACTTTAAAAAACCCACAAAGCAAAGACAGTGAAAGAGAGAGAAATTCTTACAAAATCCGTTCAGGGTCTCTGATGCAACCTGGATTGACCATATCTAGACCCACAGCTGGATGAGACATAAGGCTGGACACTCTTGGGGCTGAGAGGATTGGTGAGGTTGGGTGAGCAAATGCAGATACTTTAAAGTAATACCGCGGGGTACCCACCCCATGGGTCTCAAATCTCCAGGTACAAGGGCATCTTCCTACATCAAAACATGCATGGGAAACCCAGAAGATGGTATGCCGTGAGATCGGGAAATGTTTCTAAAACGCACCTCATTTCTCCTCTCCTTGTGCTCGGGTTCGCCATTCCACCCGCTTGACTAACCATCTCCCTACTTGGAGAATCAGCACCTTTAACCTACTGTTTCGTCCAGGTTGCAATTTGTCCTGAGGATGAACGGGAAGACGGGGAACCAACGAAAGACTAGCCCTAGGTGTTGGGACAGGCACAGGTCACTCCATTTTCCCATCAGGAAGAAGAATGAACCACAGGCTCAGCCTGCCCCCCAGAACCAAAATAGGGCCTGAAGCAATCCTGCGGTTTTGCGGCCAGCTCCCAAAAAAGCGAGGAGACAAATGGAGCTCAGGGGCACTGCAATTCACAAACGTGCAGAGTTATAAATGAGAACTCTCGTCCACAAATATATTGAGGGAAGGCAACGAAGAGGATTTGAAAGCAAGGCAGATTTGCAGGAAACAGATTTCAGGAGGTAGATTCGACTCGCCTTTAAAGCACATGAAAAGCGGCAAAACGTTGACAATGATGCCCTTGGCCAAAAAGGGCGTATGCGTTTTTTCCTGAATATATTCAGGAAAAAACGCATACGCCCTTTTTGGCCAACCAAGCAAGCCGGAAGGGCAAATCAGCGCTACAAAGAAGTCTCGCTTGCCCTCGGTCAAAAGGGCCATGCTGAACAAAGTGTAAAAACCAGAAAAGCAGGAAAGGCCATGGAGACATGGAAGCCTTGCTACGCTGATGGGCGGGATGTAAATTGCCAACAGGCACTCTGGAGAAGAGTACGGTGTGTCCTGAAACAAGTAATAAACACAGCGTTGAGAGCATAGGGCACTTCCACTCATGGGCGTATAAATTGGGAAAACTAAAAATCAACAAGACACAGGCACCCTAAAGTTTACGGCTGCTCTGTTTCCAAGAACCTCCACTTCGGTACACCTTCAATATCCCAGGAAAGAGAAAAATGGATAAAAAAATGGTGGTACTTGGCACAGTGGAATATCACTCAGCCATGAAATCAATGTCATAAGGCTAGTTAGCAGCATGATGAGTGGATTTAGATACGATGATTCTAAGTGAAATAAGTCACACAGAAAAAGACACTTATCCTAAGATATCGCTTATAGAGGGAATGTCAAAATCGCTACACTTGAACTGAATTACAAAACAGAACAGAGTCACACCTTTAGAAGACACACTATGGCTGCTTAACGGGAAAGGTGAGGTGGGGTGATGCATAAAACAAGGGTTTGAAATTAGCTCAGAGACCGCTCCATAAGCCAAATATGTAATAGACAAGGCCTACTCCCTGCTCAGTGAACTGGACTCAACACACCCTAGTCACCACACAAGAATATATCTGACTAGTACGAATCTGAAAACCTATGTATCGATATCTCTCTGCAAGTGAATCAAGAGGGTGTAAAGCAGCATCAACACAGCAGGGAAAAGCAGCCAAGCCCGATTCTAAACATAAATTACTTTAAAAAACCCACAAAACAAAGACAGTGAAAGAGAGAGAAATTCTTACAAAATCCGTTCAGGGTCTATGATGCAACCTGGATTGACCATATCAAGACCCACAGCTGGATGAGACATAAGGCTGGACACTCTTGGGGCTGAGAGGGTTGGTGAGGTTGGGTGAGCAAATGCAGATACTTTAAAGTAACACTGCGGGGAACACACCCCATGGGTCTCAAATCTCCAGGTACAAGGGAATCTTCCTACATCAAAACATGCATGGGAAACCCAGAAGATGGTATGCCATGAGATCGGGAAAGGTTTCTAAAACGCACCTCATTTCTCCTCTCCTTGTGCTCGGGTTCGCCATTCCAGCCGCTTGACTAACCATCTCCCTACTTGGAGAATCAGCACCTTTAACCTCCTGATTGTACAGGTTGCAATTTGTCCTGAGGATGAACGGGAAGACGCGGAACCAACGAGAGACGAGCCCTAGGTGTTGGGACAGGCATAGGTCACTCTATTTTCCCATCAGGAAGAAGAATGAACCACAGGCTCAGCCTGCCCCCCAGAACCAAAATAGGGCCTGAAGCAATCCTGCGCTTTTGCGGCCAGCTCTCAAAAAAGCGAGGAGACAAATGGAGCTCAGGGGCACTGCAATTCACAAACGTGCAGAGTTATAAATGAGAACTCTCGTCCACAAATATATTGAGGGAAGGCAACGAAGAGGATTTGAAAGCAAGGCAGATTTGCAGGAAACAGATTTCAGGAGGTAGATTCGACTCGCCTTTAAAGCACATGAAAAGCGGCAAAACGTTGACAATGATGCCCTTGGCCAAAAAGGGCGTATGCGTTTTTTCCTGAATATATTCAGGAAAAAACGCATACGCCCTTTTTGGCCAACCAAGCAAGCCGGAAGGGCAAATCAGCGCTACAAAGAAGTCTCGCTTGCCCTCGGTCAAAAGGGCCATGCTGAACAAACAGTAAAAACCAGAAAAGCAGGACAGGCCATGGAGACATGGGAGCCTTGCTACGCTGATGGGCGGGATATAAATTGCCAACAGGCACTCTGGAGAAGAGTACGGTGTGTCCTGAAACAAGTAATAAACACAGCGTAGAGAGCATAGGGCACTTCCACTCATGGGTGTATAAATTGGGAAAACTAAAAATCAAAAAGACACAGGCACCCTAAAGTTTACGGCTGCTCTGTTTCCAAGAACCTCCGCTTCGGTACACCTTCAATATCCCAGGAAAGAGAAAAATGGATAAAGAAATGGTGGTACTTGGCACAATGGAATATCACTCAGCCATGAAATCAATGTCATAAGGCTAGTTAGCAGCATGATGAGTGGATTTAGGTACGATGACTCTAAGTGAAATAAGTCACACAGAAAAAGACACTTATCCTAAGATATCGCTTATAGAGGGAATGTCAAAATCGCTTCACTTGAACTGAATTACAAAACAGAACAGAGTCACACCTTTAGAAGACACACTATGGCTGCTTAACGGGAAAGGTGAGGTGGGGTGATGCATAAAACAAGGGTTTGGAATTAGCTCAGACACCGCTCCATAAGCCAAATATGTAATAGACAAGGCCTACTCCCTGCTCAGTGAACTGGACTCAACACCCCCTAGTCACCACAAAAGAATATATCTGACTAGTATGAATATGAAAACCAATGTATCGATATCTCTCTGCAAGTGAATCAAGAGGGTGTAAAGCGGCATAAACACAGCAGGGAAAAGCAGCCAAACCCCATTCTAAACATACATTACTTTAAAAAACCCACAAAGCAAAGACAGTGAAAGAGAGAGAAATTCTTACAAAATCCGTTCAGGGTCTCTGATGCAACCTGGATTGACCATATCTAGACCCACAGCTGGATGAGACATAAGGCTGGACACTCTTGGGGCTGAGAGGATTGGTGAGGTTGGGTGAGCAAATGCAGATCCTTTAAAGTAATACCGCGGGGTACCCACCCCATGGGTCTCAAATCTCCAGGTACAAGGGAATCTTCCTACATCAAAACATGCATGGGAATCCCAGAAGATGGTATGCCGTGAGATCGGGAAAGGTTTCTAAAACGCACCTCATTTCTCCTCTCCTTGTGCTCGGGTTCGCCATTCCAGCCGCTTGACTAACCATCTCCCTACTTGGAGAATCAGCACCTTTAACCTACTGTTTCGTCCAGGTTGCAATTTGTCCTGAGGATGAACGGGAAGACGGGGAACCAACGAAAGACTAGCCCTAGGTGTTGGGACAGGCACAGGTCACTCCATTTTCCCATCAGGAAGAAGAATGAACCACAGGCTCAGCCTGCCCCCCAGAACCAAAATAGGGCCTGAAGCAATCCTGCGCTTTTGCGGCCAGCTCCCAAAAAAGCGAGGAGACAAATGGAGCTCAGGGGCACTGCAATTCACAAACGTGCAGAGTTATAAATGAGAACTCTCGTCCACAAATATATTGAGGGAAGGCAACGAAGAGGATTTGAAAGCAAGGCAGATTTGCAGGAAACAGATTTCAGGAGGTAGATTCGACTCGCCTTTAAAGCACATGAAAAGCGGCAAAACGTTGACAATGATGCCCTTGGCCAAAAAGGGCGTATGCGTTTTTTCCTGAATATATTCAGGAAAAAACGCATACGCCCTTTTTGGCCAACCAAGCAAGCCGGAAGGGCAAATCAGCGCTACAAAGAAGTCTCGCTTGCCCTCGGTCAAAAGGGCCATGCTGAACAAACAGTAAAAACCAGAAAAGCAGGACAGGCCATGGAGACATGGGAGCCTTGCTACGCTGATGGGCGGGATGTAAATTGCCAACAGGCACTCTGGAGAAGAGTACGGTGTGTCCTGAAACAAGTAATAAACACAGCGTAGAGAGCATAGGGCACTTCCACTCAAGGGCGTATAAATTGGGAAAACTAAAAATCAACAAGACACAGGCACCCTAAAGTTTACGGCTGCTCTGTTTCCAAGAACCTCCACTTCGGTACACCTTCAATATCCCAGGAAAGAGAAAAATGGATAAAGAAATGGTGGTACTTGGCACAATGGAATATCACTCAGCCATGAAATCAATGTCATAAGGCTAGTTAGCAGCATGATGAGTGGATTTAGGTACGATGATTCTAAGTGAAATAAGTCACACAGAAAAAGACACTTATCCTAAGATATCGCTTATAGAGGGAATGTCAAAATCGCTACACTTGAACTGAATTACAAAACAGAACAGAGTCACACCTTTAGAAGACACACTATGGCTGCTTAACGGGAAAGGTGAGGTGGGGTGATGCATAAAACAAGGGTTTGAAATTAGCTCAGACACCGCTCCATAAGCCAAATATGTAATAGACAAGGCCTACTCCCTGCTCAGTGAACTGGACTCAACACCCCCTAGTCACCGCACAAGAATATATCCGACTAGTATGAATCTGAAAACCTATGTATCGATATCTCTCTGCAAGTGAATCAAGAGGGTGTAAAGCGGCATAAACACAGCAGGGAAAAGCAGCCAAACCCCATTCTAAACATACATTACTTTAAAAAACCCACAAAGCAAAGACAGTGAAAGAGAGAGAAATTCTTACAAAATCCGTTCAGGGTCTCTGATGCAACCTGGATTGACCATATCTAGACCCACAGCTGGATGAGACATAAGGCTGGACACTCTTGGGGCTGAGAGGATTGGTGAGGTTGGGTGAGCAAATGCAGATCCTTTAAAGTAATACCGCGGGGTACCCACCCCATGGGTCTCAAATCTCCAGGTACAAGGGAATCTTCCTACATCAAAACATGCATGGGAAACCCAGAAGATGGTATGCCGTGAGATCGGGAAAGGTTTCTAAAACGCACCTCATTTCTCCTCTCCTTGTGCTCGGATTCGCGATTCCAGCCGCTTGACTAACCATCTCCCTACTTGGAGAATCAGCACCTTTAACCTACTGTTTCGTCCAGGTTGCAATTTGTCCTGAGGATGAACGGGAAGACGGGGAACCAACGAAAGACTAGCCCTAGGTGTTGGGACAGGCACAGGTCACTCCATTTTCCCATCAGGAAGAAGAATGAACCACAGGCTCAGCCTGCCCCCCAAACCAAAATAGGGCCTGAAGCAATCCTGCGCTTTTGCGGCCAGCTCCCAAAAAAGCGAGGAGACAAATGGAGCTCAGGGGCACTGCAATTCACAAACGTGCAGAGATATAAATGAGAACTCTCGTCCACAAATATATTGAGGGAAGGCAACGAAGAGGATTTGAAAGCAAGGCAGATTTGCAGGAAACAGATTTCAGGAGGTAGATTCGACTCGCCTTTAAAGCACATGAAAAGCGGCAAAACGTTGACAATGATGCCCTTGGCCAAAAAGGGCGTATGCGTTTTTTCCTGAATATATTCAGGAAAAAACGCATACGCCCTTTTTGGCCAACCAAGCAAGCCGGAAGGGCAAATCAGCGCTACAAAGATGTCTCGCTTGCCCTCGGTCAAAAGGGCCATGCTGAACAAACAGTAAAAACCAGAAAAGCAGGACAGGCCATGGAGACATGGGAGCCTTGCTACGCTGATGGGCGGGATGTAAATTGCCAACAGGCACTCTGGAGAAGAGTACGGTGTGTCCTGAAACAAGTAATAAACACAGCGTAGAGAGCATAGGGCACTTCCACTCATGGGCGTATAAATTGGGAAAACTAAAAATCAACAAGACACAGGCACCCTAAAGTTTACGGCTGCTCTGTTTCCAAGAACCTCCACTTCGGTACACCTTCAATATCCCAGGAAAGAGAAAAATGGATAAAGAAATGGTGGTACTTGGCACAATGGAATATCACTCAGCCATGAAATCAATGTCATAAGGCTAGTTAGCAGCATGATGAGTGGATTTAGGTACGATGATTCTAAGTGAAATAAGTCACACAGAAAAAGACACTTATCCTAAGATATCGCTTATAGAGGGAATGTCAAAATCGCTACACTTGAACTGAATTACAAAACAGAACAGAGTCACACCTTTAGAAGACACACTATGGCTGCTTAACGGGAAAGGTGAGGTGGGGTGATGCATAAAACAAGGGTTTGAAATTAGCTCAGACACCGCTCCATAAGCCAAATATGTAATAGACAAGGCCTACTCCCTGCTCAGTGAACTGGACTCAACACCCCCTAGTCACCGCACAAGAATATATCCGACTAGTATGAATCTGAAAACCTATGTATCGATATCTCTCTGCAAGTGAATCAAGAGGGTGTAAAGCGGCATAAACACAGCAGGGAAAAGCAGCCAAACCCCATTCTAAACATACATTACTTTAAAAAACCCACAAAGCAAAGACAGTGAAAGAGAGAGAAATTCTTACAAAATCCGTTCAGGGTCTCTGATGCAACCTGGATTGACCATATCTAGACCCACAGCTGGATGAGACATAAGGCTGGACACTCTTGGGGCTGAGAGGATTGGTGAGGTTGGGTGAGCAAATGCAGATCCTTTAAAGTAATACCGCGGGGTACCCACCCCATGGGTCTCAAATCTCCAGGTACAAGGGAATCTTCCTACATCAAAACATGCATGGGAAACCCAGAAGATGGTATGCCGTGAGATCGGGAAAGGTTTCTAAAACGCACCTCATTTCTCCTCTCCTTGTGCTCGGATTCGCGATTCCAGCCGCTTGACTAAACATCTCCCTACTTGGAGAATCAGCACCTTTAACCTACTGTTTCGTCCAGGTTGCAATTTGTCCTGAGGATGAACGGGAAGACGGGGAACCAACGAAAGACTAGCCCTAGGTGTTGGGACAGGCACAGGTCACTCCATTTTCCCATCAGGAAGAAGAATGAACCACAGGCTCAGCCTGCCCCCCAAACCAAAATAGGGCCTGAAGCAATCCTGCGCTTTTGCGGCCAGCTCCCAAAAAAGCGAGGAGACAAATGGAGCTCAGGGGCACTGCAATTCACAAACGTGCAGAGTTATAAATGAGAACTCTCGTCCACAAATATATTGAGGGAAGGCAACGAAGAGGATTTGAAAGCAAGGCAGATTTGCAGGAAACAGATTTCAGGAGGTAGATTCGACTCGCCTTTAAAGCACATGAAAAGCGGCAAAACGTTGACAATGATGCCCTTGGCCAAAAAGGGCGTATGCGTTTTTTCCTGAATATATTCAGGAAAAAACGCATACGCCCTTTTTGGCCAACCAAGCAAGCCGGAAGGGCAAATCAGCGCTACAAAGATGTCTCGCTTGCCCTCGGTCAAAAGGGCCATGCTGAACAAACAGTAAAAACCAGAAAAGCAGGACAGGCCATGGAGACATGGGAGCCTTGCTACGCTGATGGGCGGGATGTAAATTGCCAACAGGCACTCTGGAGAAGAGTACGGTGTGTCCTGAAACAAGTAATAAACACAGCGTAGAGAGCATAGGGCACTTCCACTCATGGGCGTATAAATTGGGAAAACTAAAAATCAACAAGACACAGGCACCCTAAAGTTTACGGCTGCTCTGTTTCCAAGAACCTCCACTTCGGTACACCTTCAATATCCCAGGAAAGAGAAAAATGGATAAAGAAATGGTGGTACTTGGCACAATGGAATATCACTCAGCCATGAAATGAATGTCATAAGGCTAGTTAGCAGCATGATGAGTGGATTTAGCTACGATGACTCTAAGTGAAATAAGTCACACAGAAAAAGACACTTATCCTAAGATATCGCTTATAGAGGGAATGTCAAAATCGCTACACTTGAACTGAATTACAAAACAGAACAGAGTCACACCTTTAGAAGACACACTATGGCTGCTTAACGGGAAAGGTGAGGTGGGGTGATGCATAAAACAAAGGTTCGGAATTAGCTCAGACACCGCTCCATAAGCCAAATATGTAATAGACAAGGCCTACTCCCTGCTCAGTGAACTGGACTCAACACCCCCTAGTCACCGCACAAGAATATATCCGACTAGTATGAATCTGAAAACCTATGTATCGATATCTCTCTGCAAGTGAATCAAGAGGGTGTAAAGCGGCATAAACACAGCAGGGAAAAGCAGCCAAACCCCATTCTAAACATACATTACTTTAAAAAACCCACAAAGCAAAGACAGTGAAAGAGAGAGAAATTCTTACAAAATCCGTTCAGGGTCTCTGATGCAACCTGGATTGACCATATCTAGACCCACAGCTGGATGAGACATAAGGCTGGACACTCTTGGGGCTGAGAGGATTGGTGAGGTTGGGTGAGCAAATGCAGATCCTTTAAAGTAATACCGCGGGGTACCCACCCCATGGGTCTCAAATCTCCAGGTACAAGGGAATCTTCCTACATCAAAACATGCATGGGAAACCCAGAAGATGGTATGCCGTGAGATCGGGAAAGGTTTCTAAAACGCACCTCATTTCTCCTCTCCTTGTGCTCGGATTCGCGATTCCAGCCGCTTGACTAAACATCTCCCTACTTGGAGAATCAGCACCTTTAACCTACTGTTTCGTCCAGGTTGCAATTTGTCCTGAGGATGAACGGGAAGACGGGGAACCAACGAAAGACTAGCCCTAGGTGTTGGGACAGGCACAGGTCACTCCATTTTCCCATCAGGAAGAAGAATGAACCACAGGCTCAGCCTGCCCCCCAAACCAAAATAGGGCCTGAAGCAATCCTGCGCTTTTGCGGCCAGCTCCCAAAAAAGCGAGGAGACAAATGGAGCTCAGGGGCACTGCAATTCACAAACGTGCAGAGATATAAATGAGAACTCTCGTCCACAAATATATTGAGGGAAGGCAACGAAGAGGATTTGAAAGCAAGGCAGATTTGCAGGAAACAGATTTCAGGAGGTAGATTCGACTCGCCTTTAAAGCACATGAAAAGCGGCAAAACGTTGACAATGATGCCCTTGGCCAAAAAGGGCGTATGCGTTTTTTCCTGAATATATTCAGGAAAAAACGCATACGCCCTTTTTGGCCAACCAAGCAAGCCGGAAGGGCAAATCAGCGCTACAAAGATGTCTCGCTTGCCCTCGGTCAAAAGGGCCATGCTGAACAAACAGTAAAAACCAGAAAAGCAGGACAGGCCATGGAGACATGGGAGCCTTGCTACGCTGATGGGCGGGATGTAAATTGCCAACAGGCACTCTGGAGAAGAGTACGGTGTGTCCTGAAACAAGTAATAAACACAGCGTAGAGAGCATAGGGCACTTCCACTCATGGGCGTATAAATTGGGAAAACTAAAAATCAACAAGACACAGGCACCCTAAAGTTTACGGCTGCTCTGTTTCCAAGAACCTCCACTTCGGTACACCTTCAATATCCCAGGAAAGAGAAAAATGGATAAAGAAATGGTGGTACTTGGCACAATGGAATATCACTCAGCCATGAAATCAATGTCATAAGGCTAGTTAGCAGCATGATGAGTGGATTTAGGTACGATGACTCTAAGTGAAATAAGTCACACAGAAAAAGACACTTATCCTAAGATATCGCTTATAGAGGGAATGTCAAAATCGCTACACTTGAACTGAATTACAAAACAGAACAGAGTCACACCTTTAGAAGACACACTATGGCTGCTTAACGGGAAAGGTGAGGTGGGGTGATGCATAAAACAAGGGTTTGAAATTAGCTCAGACACCGCTCCATAAGCCAAATATGTAATAGACAAGGCCTACTCCCTGCTCAGTGAACTGGACTCAACACCCCCTAGTCACCGCACAAGAATATATCCGACTAGTATGAATCTGAAAACCTATGTATCGATATCTCTCTGCAAGTGAATCAAGAGGGTGTAAAGCGGCATAAACACAGCAGGGAAAAGCAGCCAAACCCCATTCTAAACATACATTACTTTAAAAAACCCACAAAGCAAAGACAGTGAAAGAGAGAGAAATTCTTACAAAATCCGTTCAGGGTCTCTGATGCAACCTGGATTGACCATATCTAGACCCACAGCTGGATGAGACATAAGGCTGGACACTCTTGGGGCTGAGAGGATTGGTGAGGTTGGGTGAGCAAATGCAGATCCTTTAAAGTAATACCGCGGGGTACCCACCCCATGGGTCTCAAATCTCCAGGTACAAGGGAATCTTCCTACATCAAAACATGCATGGGAAACCCAGAAGATGGTATGCCGTGAGATCGGGAAAGGTTTCTAAAACGCACCTCATTTCTCCTCTCCTTGTGCTCGGATTCGCGATTCCAGCCTCTTGACTAACCATCTCCCTACTTGGAGAATCAGCACCTTTAACCTACTGTTTCGTCCAGGTTGCAATTTGTCCTGAGGATGAACGGGAAGACGGGGAACCAACGAAAGACTAGCCCTAGGTGTTGGGACAGGCACAGGTCACTCCATTTTCCCATCAGGAAGAAGAATGAACCACAGGCTCAGCCTGCCCCCCAGAACCAAAATAGGGCCTGAAGCAATCCTGCGCTTTTGCGGCCAGCTCCCAAAAAAGCGAGGAGACAAATGGAGCTCAGGGGCACTGCAATTCACAAACGTGCAGAGTTATAAATGAGAACTCTCGTCCACAAATATATTGAGGGAAGGCAACGAAGAGGATTTGAAAGCAAGGCAGATTTGCAGGAAACAGATTTCAGGAGGTAGATTCGACTCGCCTTTAAAGCACATGAAAAGCGGCAAAACGTTGACAATGATGCCCTTGGCCAAAAAGGGCGTATGCGTTTTTTCCTGAATATATTCAGGAAAAAACGCATACGCCCTTTTTGGCCAACCAAGCAAGCCGGAAGGGCAAATCAGCGCTACAAAGAAGTCTCGCTTGCCCTCGGTCAAAAGGGCCATGCTGAACAAAGTGTAAAAACCAGAAAAGCAGGACAGGCCATGGAGACATGGAAGCCTTGCTACGCTGATGGGCGGGATGTAAATTGCCAACAGGCACTCTGGAGAAGAGTACGGTGTGTCCTGAAACAAGTAATAAACACAGCGTAGAGAGCATAGGGCACTTCCACTCATGGGCGTATAAATTGGGAAAACTAAAAATCAACAAGACACAGGCACCCTAAAGTTTACGGCTGCTCTGTTTCCAAGAACCTCCACTTCGGTACACCTTCAATATCCCAGGAAAGAGAAAAATGGATAAAGAAATGGTGGTACTTGGCACAATGGAATATCACTCAGCCATGAAATCAATGTCATAAGGCTAGTTAGCAGCATGATGAGTGGATTTAGGTACGATGACTCTAAGTGAAATAAGTCACACAGAAAAAGACACTTATCCTAAGATATCGCTTATAGAGGGAATGTCAAAATCGCTACACTTGAACTGAATTACAAAACAGAACAGAGTCACACCTTTAGAAGACACACTATGGCTGCTTAACGGGAAAGGTGAGGTGGGGTGATGCATAAAACAAGGGTTTGGAATTAGCTCAGACACCGCTCCATAAGCCAAATATGTAATAGACAAGGCCTACTCCCTGCTCAGTGAACTGGACTCAACACCCCCTAGTCACCGCACAAGAATATATCTGACTAGTATGAATCTGAAAACCTATGTATCGATATCTCTCTGCAAGTGAATCAAGAGGGTGTAAAGCGGCATAAACACAGCAGGGAAAAGCAGCCAAACCCCATTCTAAACATACATTACTTTAAAAAACCCACAACGCAAAGACAGTGAAAGAGAGAGAAATTCTTACAAAATCCGTTCAGGGTCTCTGATGCAACCTGGATTGACCATATCTAGACCCACAGCTGGATGAGACATAAGGCTGGACACTCTTGGGGCTGAGAGGATTGGTGAGGTTGGGTGAGCAAATGCAGATACTTTAAAGTAATACCGCGGGGTACCCACCCCATGGGTCTCAAATCTCCAGGTACAAGGGAATCTTCCTACATCAAAACATGCATGGGAAACCCAGAAGATGGTATGCCGTGAGATCGGGAAAGGTTTCTAAAACGCACCTCATTTCTCCTCTCCTTGTGCTCGGGTTCGCCATTCCAGCCGCTTGACTAACCATCTCCCTACTTGGAGAATCAGCACCTTTAACCTACTGTTTCGTCCAGGTTGCAATTTGTCCTGAGGATGAACGGGAAGACGGGGAACCAACGAAAGACTAGCCCTAGGTGTTGGGACAGGCACAGGTCACTCCATTTTCCCATCAGGAAGAAGAATGAACCACAGGCTCAGCCTGCCCCCCAGAACCAAAATAGGGCCTGAAGCAATCCTGCGCTTTTGCGGCCAGCTCCCAAAAAAGCGAGGAGACAAATGGAGCTCAGGGGCACTGCAATTCACAAACGTGCAGAGTTATAAATGAGAACTCTCGTCCACAAATATATTGAGGGAAGGCAACGAAGAGGATTTGAAAGCAAGGCAGATTTGCAGGAAACAGATTTCAGGAGGTAGATTCGACTCGCCTTTAAAGCACATGAAAAGCGGCAAAACGTTGACAATGATGCCCTTGGCCAAAAAGGGCGTATGCGTTTTTTCCTGAATATATTCAGGAAAAAACGCATACGCCCTTTTTGGCCAACCAAGCAAGCCGGAAGGGCAAATCAGCGCTACAAAGAAGTCTCGCTTGCCCTCGGTCAAAAGGGCCATGCTGAACAAAGTGTAAAAACCAGAAAAGCAGGACAGGCCATGGAGACATGGAAGCCTTGCTACGCTGATGGGCGGGATGTAAATTGCCAACAGGCACTCTGGAGAAGAGTACGGTGTGTCCTGAAACAAGTAATAAACACAGCGTTGAGAGCATAGGGCACTTCCACTCATGGGCGTATAAATTGGGAAAACTAAAAATCAACAAGACACAGGCACCCTAAAGTTTACGGCTGCTCTGTTTCCAAGAACCTCCACTTCGGTACACCTTCAATATCCCAGGAAAGAGAAAAATGGATAAAGAAATGGTGGTACTTGGCACAGTGGAATATCACTCAGCCATGAAATCAATGTCATAAGGCTAGTTAGCAGCATGATGAGTGGATTTAGGTACGATGACTCTAAGTGAAATAAGTCACACAGAAAAAGACACTTATCCTAAGATATCGCTTATAGAGGGAATGTCAAAATCGCTACACTTGAACTGAATTACAAAACAGAACAGAGTCACACCTTTAGAAGACACACTATGGCTGCTTAACGGGAAAGGTGAGGTGGGGTGATGCATAAAACAAAGGTTCGGAATTAGCTCAGACACCGCTCCATAAGCCAAATATGTAATAGACAAGGCCTACTCCCTGCTCAGTGAACTGGACTCAACACCCCCTAGTCACCGCACAAGAATATATCTGACTAGTATGAATCTGAAAACCTATGTATCGATATCTCTCTGCAAGTGAATCAAGAGGGTGTAAAGCGGCATAAACACAGCAGGGAAAAGCAGCCAAACCCCATTCTAAACATACATTACTTTAAAAAACCCACAAAGCAAAGACAGTGAAAGAGAGAGAAATTCTTACAAAATCCGTTCAGGGTCTCTGATGCAACCTGGATTGACCATATCTAGACCCACAGCTGGATGAGACATAAGGCTGGACACTCTTGGGGCTGAGAGGATTGGTGAGGTTGGGTGAGCAAATGCAGATACTTTAAAGTAATACCGCGGGGTACCCACCCCATGGGTCTCAAATCTCCAGGTACAAGGGAATCTTCCTACATCAAAACATGCATGGGAAACCCAGAAGATGGTATGCCGTGAGATCGGGAAAGGTTTCTAAAACGCACCTCATTTCTCCTCTCCTTGTGCTCGGATTCGCGATTCCAGCCTCTTGACTAACCATCTCCCTACTTGGAGAATCAGCACCTTTAACCTACTGTTTCGTCCAGGTTGCAATTTGTCCTGAGGATGAACGGGAAGACGGGGAACCAACGAAAGACTAGCCCTAGGTGTTGGGACAGGCACAGGTCACTCCATTTTCCCATCAGGAAGAAGAATGAACCACAGGCTCAGCCTGCCCCCCAGAACCAAAATAGGGCCTGAAGCAATCCTGCGCTTTTGCGGCCAGCTCCCAAAAAAGCGAGGAGACAAATGGAGCTCAGGGGCACTGCAATTCACAAACGTGCAGAGTTATAAATGAGAACTCTCGTCCACAAATATATTGAGGGAAGGCAACGAAGAGGATTTGAAAGCAAGGCAGATTTGCAGGAAACAGATTTCAGGAGGTAGATTCGACTCGCCTTTAAAGCACATGAAAAGCGGCAAAACGTTGACAATGATGCCCTTGGCCAAAAAGGGCGTATGCGTTTTTTCCTGAATATATTCAGGAAAAAACGCATACGCCCTTTTTGGCCAACCAAGCAAGCCGGAAGGGCAAATCAGCGCTACAAAGAAGTCTCGCTTGCCCTCGGTCAAAAGGGCCATGCTGAACAAAGTGTAAAAACCAGAAAAGCAGGACAGGCCATGGAGACATGGAAGCCTTGCTACGCTGATGGGCGGGATGTAAATTGCCAACAGGCACTCTGGAGAAGAGTACGGTGTGTCCTGAAACAAGTAATAAACACAGCGTAGAGAGCATAGGGCACTTCCACTCATGGGCGTATAAATTGGGAAAACTAAAAATCAACAAGACACAGGCACCCTAAAGTTTACGGCTGCTCTGTTTCCAAGAACCTCCACTTCGGTACACCTTCAATATCCCAGGAAAGAGAAAAATGGATAAAGAAATGGTGGTACTTGGCACAATGGAATATCACTCAGCCATGAAATCAATGTCATAAGGCTAGTTAGCAGCATGATGAGTGGATTTAGGTACGATGACTCTAAGTGAAATAAGTCACACAGAAAAAGACACTTATCCTAAGATATCGCTTATAGAGGGAATGTCAAAATCGCTACACTTGAACTGAATTACAAAACAGAACAGAGTCACACCTTTAGAAGACACACTATGGCTGCTTAACGGGAAAGGTGAGGTGGGGTGATGCATAAAACAAGGGTTTGGAATTAGCTCAGACACCGCTCCATAAGCCAAATATGTAATAGACAAGGCCTACTCCCTGCTCAGTGAACTGGACTCAACACCCCCTAGTCACCGCACAAGAATATATCTGACTAGTATGAATCTGAAAACCTATGTATCGATATCTCTCTGCAAGTGAATCAAGAGGGTGTAAAGCGGCATAAACACAGCAGGGAAAAGCAGCCAAACCCCATTCTAAACATACATTACTTTAAAAAACCCACAAAGCAAAGACAGTGAAAGAGAGAGAAATTCTTACAAAATCCGTTCAGGGTCTCTGATGCAACCTGGATTGACCATATCTAGACCCACAGCTGGATGAGACATAAGGCTGGACACTCTTGGGGCTGAGAGGATTGGTGAGGTTGGGTGAGCAAATGCAGATACTTTAAAGTAATACCGCGGGGTACCCACCCCATGGGTCTCAAATCTCCAGGTACAAGGGAATCTTCCTACATCAAAACATGCATGGGAAACCCAGAAGATGGTATGCCGTGAGATCGGGAAAGGTTTCTAAAACGCACCTCATTTCTCCTCTCCTTGTGCTCGGGTTCGCCATTCCAGCCGCTTGACTAACCATCTCCCTACTTGGAGAATCAGCACCTTTAACCTACTGTTTCGTCCAGGTTGCAATTTGTCCTGAGGATGAACGGGAAGACGGGGAACCAACGAAAGACTAGCCCTAGGTGTTGGGACAGGCACAGGTCACTCCATTTTCCCATCAGGAAGAAGAATGAACCACAGGCTCAGCCTGCCCCCCAGAACCAAAATAGGGCCTGAAGCAATCCTGCGCTTTTGCGGCCAGCTCCCAAAAAAGCGAGGAGACAAATGGAGCTCAGGGGCACTGCAATTCACAAACGTGCAGAGTTATAAATGAGAACTCTCGTCCACAAATATATTGAGGGAAGGCAACGAAGAGGATTTGAAAGCAAGGCAGATTTGCAGGAAACAGATTTCAGGAGGTAGATTCGACTCGCCTTTAAAGCACATGAAAAGCGGCAAAACGTTGACAATGATGCCCTTGGCCAAAAAGGGCGTATGCGTTTTTTCCTGAATATATTCAGGAAAAAACGCATACGCCCTTTTTGGCCAACCAAGCAAGCCGGAAGGGCAAATCAGCGCTACAAAGAAGTCTCGCTTGCCCTCGGTCAAAAGGGCCATGCTGAACAAACAGTAAAAACCAGAAAAGCAGGACAGGCCATGGAGACATGGAAGCCTTGCTACGCTGATGGGCGGGATGTAAATTGCCAACAGGCACTCTGGAGAAGAGTACGGTGTGTCCTGAAACAAGTAATAAACACAGCGTTGAGAGCATAGGGCACTTCCACTCATGGGCGTATAAATTGGGAAAACTAAAAATCAACAAGACACAGGCACCCTAAAGTTTACGGCTGCTCTGTTTCCAAGAACCTCCACTTCGGTACACCTTCAATATCCCAGGAAAGAGAAAAATGGATAAAGAAATGGTCGTACTTGGCACAGTGGAATATCACTCAGCCATGAAATCAATGTCATAAGGCTAGATAGCAGCATGATGAGTGGATTTAGGTACGATGATTCTAAGTGAAATAAGTCACACAGAAAAAGACACTTATCCTAAGATATCGCTTATAGAGGGAATGTCAAAATCGCTACACTTGAACTGAATTACAAAACAGAACAGAGTCACAACTTTAGAAGACACACTATGGCTGCTTAACGGGAAAGGTGAGGTGGGGTGATGCATAAAACAAGGGTTTGAAATTAGCTCAGACACCGCTCCATAAGCCAAATATGTAATAGACAAGGCCTACTCCCTGCTCAGTGAACTGGACTCAACACCCCCTAGTCACCGCACAAGAATATATCTGACTAGTAAGAATCTGAAAACCTATGTATCGATATCTCTCTGCAAGTGAATCAAGAGGGTGTAAAGCGGCATCAACACAGCAGGGAAAAGCAGCCAAGCCCGATTCTAAACATAAATTACTTTAAAAAACCCAGAAAACAAAGACAGTGAAAGAGAGAGAAATTCTTACAAAATCCGTTCAGGGTCTATGATGCAACCTGGATTGACCATATCAAGACCCACAGCTAGATGAGACATAAGGCTGGACATTCTTGGGGCTGAGAGGGTTAGTGAGGTTGGGTGAGCAAATGCAGATACTTTAAAGTAACACTGCGGGGAACACACCCCATGGGTCTCAAATCTCCAGGTACAAGGGAATCTTCCTACATCAAAACATGCATGGGAAACCCAGAAGATGGTATGCCATGAGATTGGGAAAGGTTTCTAAAACGCACCTCATTTCTCCTCTCCTTGTGCTCGGGTTCGCCATTCCAGCCGCTTGACTAACCATCTCCCTACTTGGAGAATCAGCACCTTTAACCTCCTGATTGTACAGGTTGCAATTTGTCCTGAGGATGAACGGGAAGACGCGGAACCAACGAGAGACGAGCCCTAGGTGTTGGGACAGGCATAGGTCACTCCATTTTCCCATCAGGAAGAAGAATGAACCACAGGCTCAGCCTGCCCCCCAGAACCAAAATAGGGCCTGAAGCAATCCTGCGCTTTTGCGGCCAGCTCCCAAAAAAGCGAGGAGACAAATGGAGCTCAGGGGCACTGCAATTCACAAACGTGCAGAGTTATAAATGAGAACTCTCGTCCACAAATATATTGAGGGAAGGCAACGAAGAGGATTTGAAAGCAAGGCAGATTTGCAGGAAACAGATTTCAGGAGGTAGATTCGACTCGCCTTTAAAGCACATGAAAAGCGGCAAAACGTTGACAATGATGCCCTTGGCCAAAAAGGGCGTATGCGTTTTTTCCTGAATATATTCAGGAAAAAACGCATACGCCCTTTTTGGCCAACCAAGCAAGCCGGAAGTGCAAATCAGCGCTACAAAGAAGTCTCGCTTGCCCTCGGTCAAAAGGGCCATGCTGAACAAACAGTAAAAACCAGAAAAGCAGGACAGGCCATGGAGACATGGGAGCCTTGCTACGCTGATGGGCGGGATGTAAATTGCCAACAGGCACTCTGGAGAAGAGTACGGTGTGTCCTGAAACAAGTAATAAACACAGCGTAGAGAGCATAGGGCACTTCCACTCAAGGGCGTATAAATTGGGAAAACTAAAAATCAACAAGACACAGGCACCCTAAAGTTTACGGCTGCTCTGTTTCCAAGAACCTCCACTTCGGTACACCTTCAATATCCCAGGAAAGAGAAAAATGGATAAAGAAATGGTGGTACTTGGCACAATGGAATATCACTCAGCCATGAAATCAATGTCATAAGGCTAGTTAGCAGCATGATGAGTGGATTTAGGTACGATGACTCTAAGTGAAATAAGTCACACAGAAAAAGACACTTATCCTAAGATATCGCTTATAGAGGGAATGTCAAAATCGCTACACTTGAACTGAATTACAAAACAGAACAGAGTCACACCTTTAGAAGACACACTATGGCTGCTTAACGGGAAAGGTGAGGTGGGGTGATGCATAAAACAAGGGTTTGAAATTAGCTCAGACACCGCTCCATAAGCCAAATATGTAATAGACAAGGCCTACTCCCTGCTCAGTGAACTGGACTCAACACCCCCTAGTCACCGCACAAGAATATATCTGACTAGTATGAATCTGAAAACCTATGTATCGATATCTCTCTGCAAGTGAATCAAGAGGGTGTAAAGCGGCATAAACACAGCAGGGAAAAGCAGCCAAACCCCATTCTAAACATACATTACTTTAAAAAACCCACAAAGCAAAGACAGTGAAAGAGAGAGAAATTCTTACAAAATCCGTTCAGGGTCTCTGATGCAACCTGGATTGACCATATCTAGACCCACAGCTGGATGAGACATAAGGCTGGACACTCTTGGGGCTGAGAGGATTGGTGAGGTTGGGTGAGCAAATGCAGATACTTTAAAGTAATACCGCGGGGTACCCACCCCATGGGTCTCAAATCTCCAGGTACAAGGGAATCTTCCTACATCAAAACATGCATGGGAAACCCAGAAGATGGTATGCCGTGAGATCGGGAAAGGTTTCTAAAACGCACCTCATTTCTCCTCTCCTTGTGCTCGGGTTCGCCATTCCAGCCGCTTGACTAACCATCTCCCTACTTGGAGAATCAGCACCTTTAACCTACTGTTTCGTCCAGGTTGCAATTTGTCCTGAGGATGAACGGGAAGACGGGGAACCAACGAAAGACTAGCCCTAGGTGTTGGGACAGGCACAGGTCACTCCATTTTCCCATCAGGAAGAAGAATGAACCACAGGCTCAGCCTGCCCCCCAGAACCAAAATAGGGCCTGAAGCAATCCTGCGCTTTTGCGGCCAGCTCCCAAAAAAGCGAGGAGACAAATGGAGCTCAGGGGCACTGCAATTCACAAACGTGCAGAGTTATAAATGAGAACTCTCGTCCACAAATATATTGAGGGAAGGCAACGAAGAGGATTTGAAAGCAAGGCAGATTTGCAGGAAACAGATTTCAGGAGGTAGATTCGACTCGCCTTTAAAGCACATGAAAAGCGGCAAAACGTTGACAATGATGCCCTTGGCCAAAAAGGGCGTATGCGTTTTTTCCTGAATATATTCAGGAAAAAACGCATACGCCCTTTTTGGCCAACCAAGCAAGCCAGAAGGGCAAATCAGCGCTACAAAGAAGTCTCGCTTGCCCTCGGTCAAAAGGGCCATGCTGAACAAACAGTAAAAACCAGAAAAGCAGGACAGGTCATGGAGACATGGGAGCCTTGCTACGCTGATGGGAGGGATGTAAATTGCCAACAGGCACTCTGGAGAAGAGTACGGTGTGTCCTGAAACAAGTAATAAACACAGCGTAGAGAGCATAGGGCACTTCCACTCAAGGGCGTATAAATTGGGAAAACTAAAAATCAACAAGACACAGGCACCCTAAAGTTTACGGCTGCTCTGTTTCCAAGAACCTCCACTTCGGTACACCTTCAATATCCCAGGAAAGAGAAAAATGGATAAAGAAATGGTGGTACTTGGCACAATGGAATATCACTCAGCCATGAAATCAATGTCATAAGGCTAGTTAGCAGCATGATGAGTGGATTTAGGTACGATGACTCTAAGTGAAATAAGTCACACAGAAAAAGACACTTATCCTAAGATATCGCTTATAGAGGGAATGTCAAAATCGCTACACTTGAACTGAATTACAAAACAGAACAGAGTCACACCTTTAGAAGACACACTATGGCTGCTTAACGGGAAAGGTGAGGTGGGGTGATGCATAAAACAAGGGTTTGGAATTAGCTCAGACACCGCTCCATAAGCCAAATATGTAATAGACAAGGCCTACTCCCTGCTCAGTGAACTGGACTCAACACCCCCTAGTCACCGCACAAGAATATATCTGACTAGTATGAATCTGAAAACCTATGTATCGATATCTCTCTGCAAGTGAATCAAGAGGGTGTAAAGCGGCATAAACACAGCAGGGAAAAGCAGCCAAACCCCATTCTAAACATACATTACTTTAAAAAACCCACAAAGCAAAGACAGTGAAAGAGAGAGAAATTCTTACAAAATCCGTTCAGGGTCTCTGATGCAACCTGGATTGACCATATCTAGACCCACAGCTGGATGAGACATAAGGCTGGACACTCTTGGGGCTGAGAGGATTGGTGAGGTTGGGTGAGCAAATGCAGATACTTTAAAGTAATACCGCGGGGTACCCACCCCATGGGTCTCAAATCTCCAGGTACAAGGGAATCTTCCTACATCAAAACATGCATGGGAAACCCAGAAGATGGTATGCCATGAGATCGGGAAAGGTTTCTAAAATGCACCTCATTTCTCCTCTCCTTGTGCTCGGGTTCGCCATTCCAGCCGCTTGACTAACCATCTCCCTACTTGGAGAATCAGCACCTTTAACCTACTGTTTCGTCCAGGTTGCAATTTGTCCTGAGGATGAACGGGAAGACGGGGAACCAACGAAAGACTAGCCCTAGGTGTTGGGACAGGCACAGGTCACTCCATTTTCCCATCAGGAAGAAGAATGAACCACAGGCTCAGCCTGCCCCCCAGAACCAAAATAGGGCCTGAAGCAATCCTGCGCTTTTGCGGCCAGCTCCCAAAAAAGCGAGGAGACAAATGGAGCTCAGGGGCACTGCAATTCACAAACGTGCAGAGTTATAAATGAGAACTCTCGTCCACAAATATATTGAGGGAAGGCAACGAAGAGGATTTGAAAGCAAGGCAGATTTGCAGGAAACAGATTTCAGGAGGTAGATTCGACTCGCCTTTAAAGCACATGAAAAGCGGCAAAACGTTGACAATGATGCCCTTGGCCAAAAAGGGCGTATGCGTTTTTTCCTGAATATATTCAGGAAAAAACGCATACGCCCTTTTTGGCCAACCAAGCAAGCCGGAAGGGCAAATCAGCGCTACAAAGAAGTCTCGCTTGCCCTCGGTCAAAAGGGCCATGCTGAACAAAGTGTAAAAACCAGAAAAGCAGGACAGGCCATGGAGACATGGAAGCCTTGCTACGCTGATGGGCGGGATGTAAATTGCCAACAGGCACTCTGGAGAAGAGTATGGTGTGTCCTGAAACAAGTAATAAACACAGCGTTGAGAGCATAGGGCACTTCCACTCATGGGCGTATAAATTGGGAAAACTAAAAATCAACAAGACACAGGCACCCTAAAGTTTACGGCTGCTCTGTTTCCAAGAACCTCCACTTCGGTACACCTTCAATATCCCAGGAAAGAGAAAAATGGATAAAGAAATGGTGGTACTTGGCACAGTGGAATATCACTCAGCCATGAAATCAATGTCATAAGGCTAGTTAGCAGCATGATGAGTGGATTTAGATACGATGATTCTAAGTGAAATAAGTCACACAGAAAAAGACACTTATCCTAAGATATCGCTTATAGAGGGAATGTCAAAATCGCTACACTTGAACTGAATTACAAAACAGAACAGAGTCACACCTTTAGAAGACACACTATGGCTGCTTAACGGGAAAGGTGAGGTGGGGTGATGCATAAAACAAGGGTTTGAAATTAGCTCAGACACCGCTCCATAAGCCAAATATGTAATAGACAAGGCCTACTCCCTGCTCAGTGAACTGGACTCAACACCCCCTAGTCACCGCACAAGAATATATCTGACTAGTAAGAATCTGAAAACCTATGTATCGATATCTCTCTGCAAGTGAATCAAGAGGGTGTAAAGCGGCATCAACACAGCAGGGAAAAGCAGCCAAGCCCGATTCTAAACATAAATTACTTTAAAAAACCCACAAAACAAAGACAGTGAAAGAGAGAGAAAGTCTTACAAAATCCGTTCAGGGTCTATGATGCAACCTGGATTGACCATATCAAGACCCACAGCTGGATGAGACATAAGGCTGGACATTCTTGGGGCTGAGAGGGTTGGTGAGGTTGGGTGAGCAAATGCAGATACTTTAAAGTAACACTGCGGGGAACACACCCCATGGGTCTCAAATCGCCAGGTACAAGGGAATCTTCCTACATCAAAACATGCATGGGAAACCCAGAAGATGGTATGCCATGAGATCGGGAAAGGTTTCTAAAACGCACCTCATTTCTCCTCTCCTTGTGCTCGGGTTCGCCATTCCAGCCGCTTGACTAACCATCTCCCTACTTGGAGAATCAGCACCTTTAACCTCCTGATTGTACAGGTTGCAATTTGTCCTGAGGATGAACGGGAAGACGCGGAACCAACGAGAGACGAGCCCTAGGTGTTGGGACAGGCATAGGTCACTCCATTTTCCCATCAGGAAGAAGAATGAACCACAGGCTCAGCCTGCCCCCCAGAACCAAAATAGGGCCTGAAGCAATCCTGCGCTTTTGCGGCCAGCTCCCAAAAAAGCGAGGAGACAAATGGAGCTCAGGGGCACTGCAATTCACAAACGTGCAGAGTTATAAATGAGAACTCTCGTCCACAAATATATTGAGGGAAGGCAACGAAGAGGATTTGAAAGCAAGGCAGATTTGCAGGAAACAGATTTCAGGAGGTAGATTCGACTCGCCTTTAAAGCACATGAAAAGCGGCAAAACGTTGACAATGATGCCCTTGGCCAAAAAGGGCGTATGCGTTTTTTCCTGAATATATTCAGGAAAAAACGCATACGCCCTTTTTGGCCAACCAAGCAAGCCGGAAGGGCAAATCAGCGCTACAAAGAAGTCTCGCTTGCCCTCGGTCAAAAGGGCCATGCTGAACAAAGTGTAAAAACCAGAAAAGCAGGACAGGCCATGGAGACATGGAAGCCTTGCTACGCTGATGGGCGGGATGTAAATTGCCAACAGGCACTCTGGAGAAGAGTACGGTGTGTCCTGAAACAAGTAATAAACACAGCGTTGAGAGCATAGGGCACTTCCACTCATGGGCGTATAAATTGGGAAAACTAAAAATCAACAAGACACAGGCACCCTAAAGTTTACGGCTGCTCTGTTTCCAAGAACCTCCACTTCGGTACACCTTCAATATCCCAGGAAAGAGAAAAATGGATAAAGAAATGGTGGTACTTGGCACAGTGGAATATCACTCAGCCATGAAATCAATGTCATAAGGCTAGTTAGCAGCATGATGAGTGGATTTAGGTACGATGACTCTAAGTGAAATAAGTCACACAGAAAAAGACACTTATCCTAAGATATCGCTTATAGAGGGAATGTCAAAATCGCTACACTTGAACTGAATTACAAAACAGAACAGAGTCACACCTTTAGAAGACACACTATGGCTGCTTAACGGGAAAGGTGAGGTGGGGTGATGCATAAAACAAGGGTTTGGAATTAGCTCAGACACCGCTCCATAAGCCAAATATGTAATAGACAAGGCCTACTCCCTGCTCAGTGAACTGGACTCAACACCCCCTAGTCACCGCACAAGAATATATCTGACTAGTATGAATCTGAAAACCTATGTATCGATATCTCTCTGCAAGTGAATCAAGAGGGTGTAAAGCGGCATAAACACAGCAGGGAAAAGCAGCCAAACCCCATTCTAAACATACATTACTTTAAAAAACCCACAAAGCAAAGACAGTGAAAGAGAGAGAAATTCTTACAAAATCCGTTCAGGGTCTCTGATGCAACCTGGATTGACCATATCTAGACCCACAGCTGGATGAGACATAAGGCTGGACACTCTTGGGGCTGAGAGGATTGGTGAGGTTGGGTGAGCAAATGCAGATCCTTTAAAGTAATACCGCGGGGTACCCACCCCATGGGTCTCAAATCTCCAGGTACAAGGGAATCTTCCTACATCAAAACATGCATGGGAAACCCAGAAGATGGTATGCCGTGAGATCGGGAAAGGTTTCTAAAACGCACCTCATTTCTCCTCTCCTTGTGCTCGGGTTCGCCATTCCAGCCGCTTGACTAACCATCTCCCTACTTGGAGAATCAGCACCTTTAACCTACTGTTTCGTCCAGGTTGCAATTTGTCCTGAGGATGAACGGGAAGACGGGGAACCAACGAAAGACTAGCCCTAGGTGTTGGGACAGGCACAGGTCACTCCATTTTCCCATCAGGAAGAAGAATGAACCACAGGCTCAGCCTGCCCCCCAGAACCAAAATAGGGCCTGAAGCAATCCTGCGCTTTTGCGGCCAGCTCCCAAAAAAGCGAGGAGACAAATGGAGCTCAGGGGCACTGCAATTCACAAACGTGCAGAGTTATAAATGAGAACTCTCGTCCACAAATATATTGAGGGAAGGCAACGAAGAGGATTTGAAAGCAAGGCAGATTTGCAGGAAACAGATTTCAGGAGGTAGATTCGACTCGCCTTTAAAGCACATGAAAAGCGGCAAAACGTTGACAATGATGCCCTTGGCCAAAAAGGGCGTATGCGTTTTTTCCTAAATATATTCAGGAAAAAACGCATACGCCCTTTTTGGCCAACCAAGCAAGCCGGAAGGGCAAATCAGCGCTACAAAGAAGTCTCGCTTGCCCTCGGTCAAAAGGGCCATGCTGAACAAAGTGTAAAAACCAGAAAAGCAGGACAGGCCATGGAGACATGGAAGCCTTGCTACGCTGATGGGCGGGATGTAAATTGCCAACAGGCACTCTGGAGAAGAGTACGGTGTGTCCTGAAACAAGTAATAAACACAGCGTTGAGAGCATAGGGCACTTCCACTCATGGGCGTATAAATTGGGAAAACTAAAAATCAACAAGACACAGGCACCCTAAAGTTTACGGCTGCTCTGTTTCCAAGAACCTCCACTTCGGTACACCTTCAATATCCCAGGAAAGAGAAAAATGGATAAAGAAATGGTGGTACTTGGCACAGTGGAATATCACTCAGCCATGAAATCAATGTCATAAGGCTAGTTAGCAGCATGATGAGTGGATTTAGATACGATGATTCTAAGTGAAATAAGTCACACAGAAAAAGACACTTATCCTAAGATATCGCTTATAGAGGGAATGTCAAAATCGCTACACTTGAACTGAATTACAAATCAGAACAGAGTCACACCTTTAGAAGACACACTATGGCTGCTTAACGGGAAAGGTGAGGTGGGGTGATGCATAAAACAAGGGTTTGAAATTAGCTCAGACACCGCTCCATAAGCCAAATATGTAATAGACAAGGCCTACTCCCTGCTCAGTGAACTGGACTCAACACCCCCTAGTCACCGCACAAGAATATATCTGACTAGTAAGAATCTGAAAACCTATGTATCGATATCTCTCTGCAAGTGAATCAAGAGGGTGTAAAGCGGCATCAACACAGCAGGGAAAAGCAGCCAAGCCCGATTCTAAACATAAATTACTTTAAAAAACCCACAAAACAAAGACAGTGAAAGAGAGAGAAATTCTTACAAAATCCGTTCAGGGTCTATGATGCAACCTGGATTGACCATATCAAGACCCACAGCTGGATGAGACATAAGGCTGGACATTCTTGGGGCTGAGAGGGTTGGTGAGGTTGGGTGAGCAAATGCAGATACTTTAAAGTAACACTGCGGGGAACACACCCCATGGGTCTCAAATCTCCAGGTACAAGGGAATCTTCCTACATCAAAACATGCATGGGAAACCCAGAAGATGGTATGCCATGAGATCGGGAAAGGTTTCTAAAACGCACCTCATTTCTCCTCTCCTTGTGCTCGGGTTCGCCATTCCAGCCGCTTGACTAACCATCTCCCTACTTGGAGAATCAGCACCTTTAACCTCCTGATTGTACAGGTTGCAATTTGTCCTGAGGATGAACGGGAAGACGCGGAACCAACGAGAGACGAGCCCTAGGTGTTGGGACAGGCATAGGTCACTCCATTTTCCCATCAGGAAGAAGAATGAACCACAGGCTCAGCCTGCCCCCCAGAACCAAAATAGGGCCTGAAGCAATCCTGCGCTTTTGCGGCCAGCTCCCAAAAAAGCGAGGAGACAAATGGAGCTCAGGGGCACTGCAATTCACAAACGTGCAGAGTTATAAATGAGAACTCTCGTCCACAAATATATTGAGGGAAGGCAATGAAGAGGATTTGAAAGCAAGGCAGATTTGCAGGAAACAGATTTCAGGAGGTAGATTCGACTCGCCTTTAAAGCACATGAAAAGCGGCAAAACGTTGACAATGATGCCCTTGGCCAAAAAGGGCGTATGCGTTTTTTCCTGAATATATTCAGGAAAAAACGCATACGCCCTTTTTGGCCAACCAAGCAAGCCGGAAGGGCAAATCAGCGCTACAAAGAAGTCTCGCTTGCCCTCGGTCAAAAGGGCCATGCTGAACAAAGTGTAAAAACCAGAAAAGCAGGACAGGCCATGGAGACATGGAAGCCTTGCTACGCTGATGGGCGGGATGTAAATTGCCAACAGGCACTCTGGAGAAGAGTACGGTGTGTCCTGAAACAAGTAATAAACACAGCGTAGAGAGCATAGGGCACTTCCACTCAAGGGCGTATAAATTGGGAAAACTAAAAATCAACAAGACACAGGCACCCTAAAGTTTACGGCTGCTCTGTTTCCAAGAACCTCCACTTCGGTACACCTTCAATATCCCAGGAAAGAGAAAAATGGATAAAGAAATGGTGGTACTTGGCACAGTGGAATATCACTCAGCCATGAAATCAATGTCATAAGGCTAGTTAGCAGCATGATGAGTGGATTTAGGTACGATGACTCTAAGTGAAATAAGTCACACAGAAAAAGACACTTATCCTAAGATATCGCTTATAGAGGGAATGTCAAAATCGCTACACTTGAACTGAATTACAAAACAGAACAGAGTCACACCTTTAGAAGACACACTATGGCTGCTTAACGGGAAAGGTGAGGTGGGGTGATGCATAAAACAAGGGTTTGAAATTAGCTCAGACACCGCTCCATAAGCCAAATATGTAATAGACAAGGCCTACTCCCTGCTCAGTGAACTGGACTCAACACCCCCTAGTCACCGCACAAGAATATATCTGACTAGTATGAATCTGAAAACCTATGTATCGATATCTCTCTGCAAGTGAATCAAGAGGGTGTAAAGCGGCATAAACACAGCAGGGAAAAGCAGCCAAACCCCATTCTAAACATACATTACTTTAAAAAACCCACAAAGCAAAGACAGTGAAAGAGAGAGAAATTCTTACAAAATCCGTTCAGGGTCTCTGATGCAACCTGGATTGACCATATCTAGACCCACAGCTGGATGAGACATAAGGCTGGACACTCTTGGGGCTGAGAGGATTGGTGAGGTTGGGTGAGCAAATGCAGATCCTTTAAAGTAATACCACGGGGTACCCACCCCATGGGTCTCAAATCTCCAGGTACAAGGGAATCTTCCTACATCAAAACATGCATGGGAAACCCAGAAGATGGTATGCCGTGAGATCGGGAAAGGTTTCTAAAACGCACCTCATTTCTCCTCTCCTTGTGCTCGGGTTCGCCATTCCAGCCGCTTGACTAACCATCTCCCTACTTGGAGAATCAGCACCTTTAACCTACTGTTTCGTCCAGGTTGCAATTTGTCCTGAGGATGAACGGGAAGACGGGGAACCAACGAAAGACTAGCCCTAGGTGTTGGGACAGGCACAGGTCACTCCATTTTCCCATCAGGAAGAAGAATGAACCACAGGCTCAGCCTGCCCCCCAGAACCAAAATAGGGCCTGAAGCAATCCTGCGCTTTTGCGGCCAGCTCCCAAAAAAGCGAGGAGACAAATGGAGCTCAGGGGCACTGCAATTCACAAACGTGCAGAGTTATAAATGAGAACTCTCGTCCACAAATATATTGAGGGAAGGCAACGAAGAGGATTTGAAAGCAAGGCAGATTTGCAGGAAACAGATTTCAGGAGGTAGATTCGACTCGCCTTTAAAGCACATGAAAAGCGGCAAAACGTTGACAATGATGCCCTTGGCCAAAAAGGGCGTATGCGTTTTTTCCTAAATATATTCAGGAAAAAACGCATACGCCCTTTTTGGCCAACCAAGCAAGCCGGAAGGGCAAATCAGCGCTACAAAGAAGTCTCGCTTGCCCTCGGTCAAAAGGGCCATGCTGAACAAAGTGTAAAAACCAGAAAAGCAGGACAGGCCATGGAGACATGGAAGCCTTGCTACGCTGATGGGCGGGATGTAAATTGCCAACAGGCACTCTGGAGAAGAGTACGGTGTGTCCTGAAACAAGTAATAAACACAGCGTTGAGAGCATAGGGCACTTCCACTCATGGGCGTATAAATTGGGAAAACTAAAAATCAACAAGACACAGGCACCCTAAAGTTTACGGCTGCTCTGTTTCCAAGAACCTCCACTTCGGTACACCTTCAATATCCCAGGAAAGAGAAAAATGGATAAAGAAATGGTGGTACTTGGCACAGTGGAATATCACTCAGCCATGAAATCAATGTCATAAGGCTAGTTAGCAGCATGATGAGTGGATTTAGATACGATGATTCTAAGTGAAATAAGTCACACAGAAAAAGACACTTATCCTAAGATATCGCTTATAGAGGGAATGTCAAAATCGCTACACTTGAACTGAATTACAAAACAGAACAGAGTCACACCTTTAGAAGACACACTATGGCTGCTTAACGGGAAAGGTGAGGTGGGGTGATGCATAAAACAAGGGTTTGAAATTAGCTCAGACACCGCTCCATAAGCCAAATATGTAATAGACAAGGCCTACTCCCTGCTCAGTGAACTGGACTCAACACCCCCTAGTCACCGCACAAGAATATATCTGACTAGTAAGAATCTGAAAACCTATGTATCGATATCTCTCTGCAAGTGAATCAAGAGGGTGTAAAGCGGCATCAACACAGCAGGGAAAAGCAGCCAAGCCCGATTCTAAACATAAATTACTTTAAAAAACCCACAAAACAAAGACAGTGAAAGAGAGAGAAATTCTTACAAAATCCGTTCAGGGTCTATGATGCAACCTGGATTGACCATATCAAGACCCACAGCTGGATGAGACATAAGGCTGGACATTCTTGGGGCTGAGAGGGTTGGTGAGGTTGGGTGAGCAAATGCAGATACTTTAAAGTAACACTGCGGGGAACACACCCCATGGGTCTCAAATCTCCAGGTACAAGGGAATCTTCCTACATCAAAACATGCATGGGAAACCCAGAAGATGGTATGCCATGAGATCGGGAAAGGTTTCTAAAACGCACCTCATTTCTCCTCTCCTTGTGCTCGGGTTCGCCATTCCAGCCGCTTGACTAACCATCTCCCTACTTGGAGAATCAGCACCTTTAACCTCCTGATTGTACAGGTTGCAATTTGTCCTGAGGATGAACGGGAAGACGCGGAACCAACGAGAGACGAGCCCTAGGTGTTGGGACAGGCATAGGTCACTCCATTTTCCCATCAGGAAGAAGAATGAACCACAGGCTCAGCCTGCCCCCCAGAACCAAAATAGGGCCTGAAGCAATCCTGCGCTTTTGCGGCCAGCTCCCAAAAAAGCGAGGAGACAAATGGAGCTCAGGGGCACTGCAATTCACAAACGTGCAGAGTTATAAATGAGAACTCTCGTCCACAAATATATTGAGGGAAGGCAACGAAGAGGATTTGAAAGCAAGGCAGATTTGCAGGAAACAGATTTCAGGAGGTAGATTCGACTCGCCTTTAAAGCACATGAAAAGCGGCAAAACGTTGACAATGATGCCCTTGGCCAAAAAGGGCGTATGCGTTTTTTCCTGAATATATTCAGGAAAAAACGCATACGCCCTTTTTGGCCAACCAAGCAAGCCGGAAGGGCAAATCAGCGCTACAAAGAAGTCTCGCTTGCCCTCGGTCAAAAGGGCCATGCTGAACAAAGTGTAAAAACCAGAAAAGCAGGACTGGCCATGGAGACATGGAAGCCTTGCTACGCTGATGGGCGGGATGTAAATTGCCAACAGGCACTCTGGAGAAGAGTACGGTGTGTCCTGAAACAAGTAATAAACACAGCGTTGAGAGCATAGGGCACTTCCACTCATGGGCGTATAAATTGGGAAAACTAAAAATCAACAAGACACAGGCACCCTAAAGTTTACGGCTGCTCTGTTTCCAAGAACCTCCACTTCGGTACACCTTCAATATCCCAGGAAAGAGAAAAATGGATAAAGAAATGGTGGTACTTGGCACAGTGGAATATCACTCAGCCATGAAATCAATGTCATAAGGCTAGTTAGCAGCATGATGAGTGGATTTAGCTACGATGACTCTAAGTGAAATAAGTCACACAGAAAAAGACACTTATCCTAAGATATCGCTTATAGAGGGAATGTCAAAATCGCTACACTTGAACTGAATTACAAAACAGAACAGAGTCACACCTTTAGAAGACACACTATGGCTGCTTAACGGGAAAGGTGAGGTGGGGTGATGCATAAAACAAGGGTTTGGAATTAGCTCAGACACCGCTCCATAAGCCAAATATGTAATAGACAAGGCCTACTCCCTGCTCAGTGAACTGGACTCAACACCCCCTAGTCACCGCACAAGAATATATCTGACTAGTATGAATCTGAAAACCTATGTATCGATATCTCTCTGCAAGTGAATCAAGAGGGTGTAAAGCGGCATAAACACAGCAGGGAAAAGCAGCCAAACCCCATTCTAAACATACATTACTTTAAAAAACCCACAAAGCAAAGACAGTGAAAGAGAGAGAAATTCTTACAAAATCCGTTCAGGGTCTCTGATGCAACCTGGATTGACCATATCTAGACCCACAGCTGGATGAGACATAAGGCTGGACACTCTTGGGGCTGAGAGGATTGGTGAGGTTGGGTGAGCAAATGCAGATCCTTTAAAGTAATACCGCGGGGTACCCACCCCATGGGTCTCAAATCTCCAGGTACAAGGGAATCTTCCTACATCAAAACATGCATGGGAAACCCAGAAGATGGTATGCCGTGAGATCGGGAAAGGTTTCTAAAACGCACCTCATTTCTCCTCTCCTTGTGCTCGGGTTCGCCATTCCAGCCGCTTGACTAACCATCTCCCTACTTGGAGAATCAGCACCTTTAACCTACTGTTTCGTCCAGGTTGCAATTTGGCCTGAGGATGAACGGGAAGACGGGGAACCAAAGAAAGACTAGCCCTAGGTGTTGGGACAGGCACAGGTCACTCCATTTTCCCATCAGGAAGAAGAATGAACCACAGGCTCAGCCTGCCCCCCAGAACCAAAATAGGGCCTGAAGCAATCCTGCGCTTTTGCGGCCAGCTCCCAAAAAAGCGAGGAGACAAATGGAGCTCAGGGGCACTGCAATTCACAAACGTGCAGAGTTATAAATGAGAACTCTCGTCCACAAATATATTGAGGGAAGGCAACGAAGAGGATTTGAAAGCAAGGCAGATTTGCAGGAAACAGATTTCAGGAGGTAGATTCGACTCGCCTTTAAAGCACATGAAAAGCGGCAAAACGTTGACAATGATGCCCTTGGCCAAAAAGGGCGTATGCGTTTTTTCCTAAATATATTCAGGAAAAAACGCATACGCCCTTTTTGGCCAACCAAGCAAGCCGGAAGGGCAAATCAGCGCTACAAAGAAGTCTCGCTTGCCCTCGGTCAAAAGGGCCATGCTGAACAAAGTGTAAAAACCAGAAAAGCAGGACAGGCCATGGAGACATGGAAGCCTTGCTACGCTGATGGGCGGGATGTAAATTGCCAACAGGCACTCTGGAGAAGAGTACGGTGTGTCCTGAAACAAGTAATAAACACAGCGTTGAGAGCATAGGGCACTTCCACTCATGGGCGTATAAATTGGGAAAACTAAAAATCAACAAGACACAGGCACCCTAAAGTTTACGGCTGCTCTGTTTCCAAGAACCTCCACTTCGGTACACCTTCAATATCCCAGGAAAGAGAAAAATGGATAAAGAAATGGTGGTACTTGGCACAGTGGAATATCACTCAGCCATGAAATCAATGTCATAAGGCTAGTTAGCAGCATGATGAGTGGATTTAGATACGATGATTCTAAGTGAAATAAGTCACACAGAAAAAGACACTTATCCTAAGATATCGCTTATAGAGGGAATGTCAAAATCGCTACACTTGAACTGAATTACAAAACAGAACAGAGTCACACCTTTAGAAGACACACTATGGCTGCTTAACGGGAAAGGTGAGGTGGGGTGATGCATAAAACAAGGGTTTGAAATTAGCTCAGACACCGCTCCATAAGCCAAATATGTAATAGACAAGGCCTACTCCCTGCTCAGTGAACTGGACTCAACACCCCCTAGTCACCGCACAAGAATATATCTGACTAGTAAGAATCTGAAAACCTATGTATCGATATCTCTCTGCAAGTGAATCAAGAGGGTGTAAAGCGGCATCAACACAGCAGGGAAAAGCAGCCAAGCCCGATTCTAAACATAAATTACTTTAAAAAACCCACAAAACAAAGACAGTGAAAGAGAGAGAAATTCTTACAAAATCCGTTCAGGGTCTATGATGCAACCTGGATTGACCATATCAAGACCCACAGCTGGATGAGACATAAGGCTGGACATTCTTGGGGCTGAGAGGGTTGGTGAGGTTGGGTGAGCAAATGCAGATACTTTAAAGTAACACTGCGGGGAACACACCCCATGGGTCTCAAATCTCCAGGTACAAGGGAATCTTCCTACATCAAAACATGCATGGGAAACCCAGAAGATGGTATGCCATGAGATCGGGAAAGGTTTCTAAAACGCACCTCATTTCTCCTCTCCTTGTGCTCGGGTTCGCCATTCCAGCCGCTTGACTAACCATCTCCCTACTTGGAGAATCAGCACCTTTAACCTCCTGATTGTACAGGTTGCAATTTGTCCTGAGGATGAACGGGAAGACGCGGAACCAACGAGAGACGAGCCCTAGGTGTTGGGACAGGCATAGGTCACTCCATTTTCCCATCAGGAAGAAGAATGAACCACAGGCTCAGCCTGCCCCCCAGAACCAAAATAGGGCCTGAAGCAATCCTGCGCTTTTGCGGCCAGCTCCCAAAAAAGCGAGGAGACAAATGGAGCTCAGGGGCACTGCAATTCACAAACGTGCAGAGTTATAAATGAGAACTCTCGTCCACAAATATATTGAGGGAAGGCAATGAAGAGGATTTGAAAGCAAGGCAGATTTGCAGGAAACAGATTTCAGGAGGTAGATTCGACTCGCCTTTAAAGCACATGAAAAGCGGCAAAACGTTGACAATGATGCCCTTGGCCAAAAAGGGCGTATGCGTTTTTTCCTGAATATATTCAGGAAAAAACGCATACGCCCTTTTTGGCCAACCAAGCAAGCCGGAAGGGCAAATCAGCGCTACAAAGAAGTCTCGCTTGCCCTCGGTCAAAAGGGCCATGCTGAACAAAGTGTAAAAACCAGAAAAGCAGGACAGGCCATGGAGACATGGAAGCCTTGCTACGCTGATGGGCGGGATGTAAATTGCCAACAGGCACTCTGGAGAAGAGTACGGTGTGTCCTGAAACAAGTAATAAACACAGCGTAGAGAGCATAGGGCACTTCCACTCAAGGGCGTATAAATTGGGAAAACTAAAAATCAACAAGACACAGGCACCCTAAAGTTTACGGCTGCTCTGTTTCCAAGAACCTCCACTTCGGTACACCTTCAATATCCCAGGAAAGAGAAAAATGGATAAAGAAATGGTGGTACTTGGCACAGTGGAATATCACTCAGCCATGAAATCAATGTCATAAGGCTAGTTAGCAGCATGATGAGTGGATTTAGGTACGATGACTCTAAGTGAAATAAGTCACACAGAAAAAGACACTTATCCTAAGATATCGCTTATAGAGGGAATGTCAAAATCGCTACACTTGAACTGAATTACAAAACAGAACAGAGTCACACCTTTAGAAGACACACTATGGCTGCTTAACGGGAAAGGTGAGGTGGGGTGATGCATAAAACAAGGGTTTGAAATTAGCTCAGACACCGCTCCATAAGCCAAATATGTAATAGACAAGGCCTACTCCCTGCTCAGTGAACTGGACTCAACACCCCCTAGTCACCGCACAAGAATATATCTGACTAGTATGAATCTGAAAACCTATGTATCGATATCTCTCTGCAAGTGAATCAAGAGGGTGTAAAGCGGCATAAACACAGCAGGGAAAAGCAGCCAAACCCCATTCTAAACATACATTACTTTAAAAAACCCACAAAGCAAAGACAGTGAAGGAGAGAGAAATTCTTACAAAATCCGTTCAGGGTCTCTGATGCAACCTGGATTGACCATATCTAGACCCACAGCTGGATGAGACATAAGGCTGGACACTCTTGGGGCTGAGAGGATTGGTGAGGTTGGGTGAGCAAATGCAGATCCTTTAAAGTAATACCACGGGGTACCCACCCCATGGGTCTCAAATCTCCAGGTACAAGGGAATCTTCCTACATCAAAACATGCATGGGAAACCCAGAAGATGGTATGCCGTGAGATCGGGAAAGGTTTCTAAAACGCACCTCATTTCTCCTCTCCTTGTGCTCGGGTTCGCCATTCCAGCCGCTTGACTAACCATCTCCCTACTTGGAGAATCAGCACCTTTAACCTACTGTTTCGTCCAGGTTGCAATTTGTCCTGAGGATGAACGGGAAGACGGGGAACCAACGAAAGACTAGCCCTAGGTGTTGGGACAGGCACAGGTCACTCCATTTTCCCATCAGGAAGAAGAATGAACCACAGGCTCAGCCTGCCCCCCAGAACCAAAATAGGGCCTGAAGCAATCCTGCGCTTTTGCGGCCAGCTCCCAAAAAAGCGAGGAGACAAATGGAGCTCAGGGGCACTGCAATTCACAAACGTGCAGAGTTATAAATGAGAACTCTCGTCCACAAATATATTGAGGGAAGGCAACGAAGAGGATTTGAAAGCAAGGCAGATTTGCAGGAAACAGATTTCAGGAGGTAGATTCGACTCGCCTTTAAAGCACATGAAAAGCGGCAAAACGTTGACAATGATGCCCTTGGCCAAAAAGGGCGTATGCGTTTTTTCCTAAATATATTCAGGAAAAAACGCATACGCCCTTTTTGGCCAACCAAGCAAGCCGGAAGGGCAAATCAGCGCTACAAAGAAGTCTCGCTTGCCCTCGGTCAAAAGGGCCATGCTGAACAAAGTGTAAAAACCAGAAAAGCAGGACAGGCCATGGAGACATGGAAGCCTTGCTACGCTGATGGGCGGGATGTAAATTGCCAACAGGCACTCTGGAGAAGAGTACGGTGTGTCCTGAAACAAGTAATAAACACAGCGTTGAGAGCATAGGGCACTTCCACTCATGGGCGTATAAATTGGGAAAACTAAAAATCAACAAGACACAGGCACCCTAAAGTTTACGGCTGCTCTGTTTCCAAGAACCTCCACTTCGGTACACCTTCAATATCCCAGGAAAGAGAAAAATGGATAAAGAAATGGTGGTACTTGGCACAGTGGAATATCACTCAGCCATGAAATCAATGTCATAAGGCTAGTTAGCAGCATGATGAGTGGATTTAGATACGATGATTCTAAGTGAAATAAGTCACACAGAAAAAGACACTTATCCTAAGATATCGCTTATAGAGGGAATGTCAAAATCGCTACACTTGAACTGAATTACAAAACAGAACAGAGTCACACCTTTAGAAGACACACTATGGCTGCTTAACGGGAAAGGTGAGGTGGGGTGATGCATAAAACAAGGGTTTGAAATTAGCTCAGACACCGCTCCATAAGCCAAATATGTAATAGACAAGGCCTACTCCCTGCTCAGTGAACTGGACTCAACACCCCCTAGTCACCGCACAAGAATATATCTGACTAGTAAGAATCTGAAAACCTATGTATCGATATCTCTCTGCAAGTGAATCAAGAGGGTGTAAAGCGGCATCAACACAGCAGGGAAAAGCAGCCAAGCCCGATTCTAAACATAAATTACTTTAAAAAACCCACAAAACAAAGACAGTGAAAGAGAGAGAAATTCTTACAAAATCCGTTCAGGGTCTATGATGCAACCTGGATTGACCATATCAAGACCCACAGCTGGATGAGACATAAGGCTGGACATTCTTGGGGCTGAGAGGGTTGGTGAGGTTGGGTGAGCAAATGCAGATACTTTAAAGTAACACTGCGGGGAACACACCCCATGGGTCTCAAATCTCCAGGTACAAGGGAATCTTCCTACATCAAAACATGCATGGGAAACCCAGAAGATGGTATGCCATGAGATCGGGAAAGGTTTCTAAAACGCACCTCATTTCTCCTCTCCTTGTGCTCGGGTTCGCCATTCCAGCCGCTTGACTAACCATCTCCCTACTTGGAGAATCAGCACCTTTAACCTCCTGATTGTACAGGTTGCAATTTGTCCTGAGGATGAACGGGAAGACGCGGAACCAACGAGAGACGAGCCCTAGGTGTTGGGACAGGCATAGGTCACTCCATTTTCCCATCAGGAAGAAGAATGAACCACAGGCTCAGCCTGCCCCCCAGAACCAAAATAGGGCCTGAAGCAATCCTGCGCTTTTGCGGCCAGCTCCCAAAAAAGCGAGGAGACAAATGGAGCTCAGGGGCACTGCAATTCACAAACGTGCAGAGTTATAAATGAGAACTCTCGTCCACAAATATATTGAGGGAAGGCAATGAAGAGGATTTGAAAGCAAGGCAGATTTGCAGGAAACAGATTTCAGGAGGTAGATTCGACTCGCCTTTAAAGCACATGAAAAGCGGCAAAACGTTGACAATGATGCCCTTGGCCAAAAAGGGCGTATGCGTTTTTTCCTGAATATATTCAGGAAAAAACGCATACGCCCTTTTTGGCCAACCAAGCAAGCCGGAAGGGCAAATCAGCGCTACAAAGAAGTCTCGCTTGCCCTCGGTCAAAAGGGCCATGCTGAACAAAGTGTAAAAACCAGAAAAGCAGGACAGGCCATGGAGACATGGAAGACTTGCTACGCTGATGGGCGGGATGTAAATTGCCAACAGGCACTCTGGAGAAGAGTACGGTGTGTCCTGAAACAAGTAATAAACACAGCGTAGAGAGCATAGGGCACTTCCACTCAAGGGCGTATAAATTGGGAAAACTAAAAATCAACAAGACACAGGCACCCTAAAGTTTACGGCTGCTCTGTTTCCAAGAACCTCCACTTCGGTACACCTTCAATATCCCAGGAAAGAGAAAAATGGATAAAGAAATGGTGGTACTTGGCACAATGGAATATCACTCAGCCATGAAATCAATGTCATAAGGCTAGTTAGCAGCATGATGAGTGGATTTAGGTACGATGACTCTAAGTGAAATAAGTCACACAGAAAAAGACACTTATCCTAAGATATCGCTTATAGAGGGAATGTCAAAATCGCTACACTTGAACTGAATTACAAAACAGAACAGAGTCACACCTTTAGAAGACACACTATGGCTGCTTAACGGGAAAGGTGAGGTGGGGTGATGCATAAAACAAGGGTTTGAAATTAGCTCAGACACCGCTCCATAAGCCAAATATGTAATAGACAAGGCCTACTCCCTGCTCAGTGAACTGGACTCAACACCCCCTAGTCACCGCACAAGAATATATCTGACTAGTATGAATCTGAAAACCTATGTATCGATATCTCTCTGCAAGTGAATCAAGAGGGTGTAAAGCGGCATAAACACAGCAGGGAAAAGCAGCCAAACCCCATTCTAAACATACATTACTTTAAAAAACCCACAAAGCAAAGACAGTGAAAGAGAGAGAAATTCTTACAAAATCCGTTCAGGGTCTCTGATGCAACCTGGATTGACCATATCTAGACCCACAGCTGGATGAGACATAAGGCTGGACACTCTTGGGGCTGAGAGGATTGGTGAGGTTGGGTGAGCAAATGCAGATACTTTAAAGTAATACCGCGGGGTACCCACCCCATGGGTCTCAAATCTCCAGGTACAAGGGAATCTTCCTACATCAAAACATGCATGGGAAACCCAGAAGATGGTATGCCGTGAGATCGGGAAAGGTTTCTAAAACGCACCTCATTTCTCCTCTCCTTGTGCTCGGGTTCGCCATTCCAGCCGCTTGACTAACCATCTCCCTACTTGGAGAATCAGCACCTTTAACCTACTGTTTCGTCCAGGTTGCAATTTGTCCTGAGGATGAACGGGAAGACGGGGAACCAACGAAAGACTAGCCCTAGGTGTTGGGACAGGCACAGGTCACTCCATTTTCCCATCAGGAAGAAGAATGAACCACAGGCTCAGCCTGCCCCCCAGAACCAAAATAGGGCCTGAAGCAATCCTGCGCTTTTGCGGCCAGCTCCCAAAAAAGCGAGGAGACAAATGGAGCTCAGGGGCACTGCAATTCACAAACGTGCAGAGTTATAAATGAGAACTCTCGTCCACAAATATATTGAGGGAAGGCAACGAAGAGGATTTGAAAGCAAGGCAGATTTGCAGGAAACAGATTTCAGGAGGTAGATTCGACTCGCCTTTAAAGCACATGAAAAGCGGCAAAACGTTGACAATGATGCCCTTGGCCAAAAAGGGCGTATGCGTTTTTTCCTGAATATATTCAGGAAAAAACGCATACGCCCTTTTTGGCCAACCAAGCAAGCCGGAAGGGCAAATCAGCGCTACAAAGAAGTCTCGCTTGCCCTCGGTCAAAAGGGCCATGCTGAACAAAGTGTAAAAACCAGAAAAGCAGGACAGGCCATGGAGACATGGAAGCCTTGCTACGCTGATGGGCGGGATGTAAATTGCCAACAGGCACTCTGGACAAGAGTACGGTGTGTCCTGAAACAAGTAATAAACACAGCGTTGAGAGCATAGGGCACTTCCACTCATGGGCGTATAAATTGGGAAAACTAAAAATCAACAAGACACAGGCACCCTAAAGTTTACGGCTGCTCTGTTTCCAAGAACCTCCACTTCGGTACACCTTCAATATCCCAGGAAAGAGAAAAATGGATAAAGAAATGGTGGTACTTGGCACAGTGGAATATCACTCAGCCATGAAATCAATGTCATAAGGCTAGTTAGCAGCATGATGAGTGGATTTAGATACGATGATTCTAAGTGAAATAAGTCACACAGAAAAAGACACTTATCCTAAGATATCGCTTATAGAGGGAATGTCAAAATCGCTACACTTGAACTGAATTACAAAACAGAACAGAGTCACACCTTTAGAAGACACACTATGGCTGCTTAACGGGAAAGGTGAGGTGGGGTGATGCATAAAACAAGGGTTTGAAATTAGCTCAGACACCGCTCCATAAGCCAAATATGTAATAGACAAGGCCTACTCCCTGCTCAGTGAACTGGACTCAACACCCCCTAGTCACCGCACAAGAATATATCTGACTAGTAAGAATCTGAAAACCTATGTATCGATATCTCTCTGCAAGTGAATCAAGAGGGTGTAAAGCGGCATCAACACAGCAGGGAAAAGCAGCCAAGCCCGATTCTAAACATAAATTACTTTAAAAAACCCACAAAACAAAGACAGTGAAAGAGAGAGAAATTCTTACAAAATCCGTTCAGGGTCTATGATGCAACCTGGATTGACCATATCAAGACCCACAGCTGGATGAGACATAAGGCTGGACATTCTTGGAGCTGAGAGGGTTGGTGAGGTTGGGTGAGCAAATGCAGATACTTTAAAGTAACACTGCGGGGAACACACCCCATGGGTCTCAAATCTCCAGGTACAAGGGAATCTTCCTACATCAAAACATGCATGGGAAACCCAGAAGATGGTATGCCATGAGATCGGGAAAGGTTTCTAAAACGCACCTCATTTCTCCTCTCCTTGTGCTCGGGTTCGCCATTCCAGCCGCTTGACTAACCATCTCCCTACTTGGAGAATCAGCACCTTTAACCTCCTGATTGTACAGGTTGCAATTTGTCCTGAGGATGAACGGGAAGACGCGGAACCAACGAGAGACGAGCCCTAGGTGTTGGGACAGGCATAGGTCACTCCATTTTCCCATCAGGAAGAAGAATGAACCACAGGCTCAGCCTGCCCCCCAGAACCAAAATAGGGCCTGAAGCAATCCTGCGCTTTTGTGGCCAGCTCCCAAAAAAGCGAGGAGACAAATGGAGCTCAGGGGCACTGCAATTCACAAACGTGCAGAGTTATAAATGAGAACTCTCGTCCACAAATATATTGAGGGAAGGCAACGAAGAGGATTTGAAAGCAAGGCAGATTTGCAGGAAACAGATTTCAGGAGGTAGATTCGACTCGCCTTTAAAGCACATGAAAAGCGGCAAAACGTTGACAATGATGCCCTTGCCAAAAAGGGCGTATGCGTTTTTTCCTGAATATATTCAGGAAAAAACGCATACGCCCTTTTTGGCCAACCAAGCAAGCCGGAAGGGCAAATCAGCGCTACAAAGAAGTCTCGCTTGCCCTCGGTCAAAAGGGCCATGCTGAACAAACAGTAAAAACCAGAAAAGCAGGACAGGCCATGGAGACATGGGAGCCTTGCTACGCTGATGGGCGGGATGTAAATTGCCAACAGGCACTCTGGAGAAGAGTACGGTGTGTCCTGAAACAAGTAATAAACACAGCGTAGAGAGCATAGGGCACTTCCACTCAAGGGCGTATAAATTGGGAAAACTAAAAATCAACAAGACACAGGCACCCTAAAGTTTACGGCTGCTCTGTTTCCAAGAACCTCCACTTCGGTACACCTTCAATATCCCAGGAAAGAGAAAAATGGATAAAGAAATGGTGGTACTTGGCACAATGGAATATCACTCAGCCATGAAATCAATGTCATAAGGCTAGTTAGCAGCATGATGAGTGGATTTAGGTACGATGACTCTAAGTGAAATAAGTCACACAGAAAAAGACACTTATCCTAAGATATCGCTTATAGAGGGAATGTCAAAATCGCTACACTTGAACTGAATTACAAAACAGAACAGAGTCACACCTTTAGAAGACACACTATGGCTGCTTAACGGGAAAGGTGAGGTGGGGTGATGCATAAAACAAGGGTTTGAAATTAGCTCAGACACCGCTCCATAAGCCAAATATGTAATAGACAAGGCCTACTCCCTGCTCAGTGAACTGGACTCAACACCCCCTAGTCACCGCACAAGAATATATCTGACTAGTATGAATCTGAAAACCTATGTATCGATATCTCTCTGCAAGTGAATCAAGAGGGTGTAAAGCGGCATAAACACAGCAGGGAAAAGCAGCCAAACCCCATTCTAAACATACATTACTTTAAAAAACCCACAAAGCAAAGACAGTGAAAGAGAGAGAAATTCTTACAAAATCCGTTCAGGGTCTCTGATGCAACCTGGATTGACCATATCTAGACCCACAGCTGGATGAGACATAAGGCTGGACACTCTTGGGGCTGAGAGGATTGGTGAGGTTGGGTGAGCAAATGCAGATACTTTAAAGTAATACCGCGGGGTACCCACCCCATGGGTCTCAAATCTCCAGGTACAAGGGAATCTTCCTACATCAAAACATGCATGGGAAACCCAGAAGATGGTATGCCGTGAGATCGGGAAAGGTTTCTAAAACGCACCTCATTTCTCCTCTCCTTGTGCTCGGGTTCGTCATTCCAGCCGCTTGACTAACCATCTCCCTACTTGGAGAATCAGCACCTTTAACCTACTGTTTCGTCCAGGTTGCAATTTGTCCTGAGGATGAACGGGAAGACGGGGAACCAACGAAAGACTAGCCCTAGGTGTTGGGACAGGCACAGGTCACTCCATTTTCCCATCAGGAAGAAGAATGAACCACAGGCTCAGCCTGCCCCCCAGAACCAAAATAGGGCCTGAAGCAATCCTGCGCTTTTGCGGCCAGCTCCCAAAAAAGCGAGGAGACAAATGGAGCTCAGGGGCACTGCAATTCACAAACGTGCAGAGTTATAAATGAGAACTCTCGTCCACAAATATATTGAGGGAAGGCAACGAAGAGGATTTGAAAGCAAGGCAGATTTGCAGGAAACAGATTTCAGGAGGTAGATTCGACTCGCCTTTAAAGCACATGAAAAGCGGCAAAACGTTGACAATGATGCCCTTGGCCAAAAAGGGCGTATGCGTTTTTTCCTGAATATATTCAGGAAAAAACGCATACGCCCTTTTTGGCCAACCAAGCAAGCCGGAAGGGCAAATCAGCGCTACAAAGAAGTCTCGCTTGCCCTCGGTCAAAAGGGCCATGCTGAACAAAGTGTAAAAACCAGAAAAGCAGGACAGGCCATGGAGACATGGAAGCCTTGCTACGCTGATGGGCGGGATGTAAATTGCCAACAGGCACTCTGGAGAAGAGTACGGTGTGTCCTGAAACAAGTAATAAACACAGCGTTGAGAGCATAGGGCACTTCCACTCATGGGCGTATAAATTGGGAAAACTAAAAATCAACAAGACACAGGCACCCTAAAGTTTACGGCTGCTCTGTTTCCAAGAACCTCCACTTCGGTACACCTTCAATATCCCAGGAAAGAGAAAAATGGATAAAGAAATGGTGGTACTTGGCACAGTGGAATATCACTCAGCCATGAAATCAATGTCATAAGGCTAGTTAGCAGCATGATGAGTGGATTTAGATACGATGATTCTAAGTGAAATAAGTCACACAGAAAAAGACACTTATCCTAAGATATCGCTTATAGAGGGAATGTCAAAATCGCTACACTTGAACTGAATTACAAAACAGAACAGAGTCACACCTTTAGAAGACACACTATGGCTGCTTAACGGGAAAGGTGAGGTGGGGTGATGCATAAAACAAGGGTTTGAAATTAGCTCAGACACCGCTCCATAAGCCAAATATGTAATAGACAAGGCCTACTCCCTGCTCAGTGAACTGGACTCAACACCCCCTAGTCACCGCACAAGAATATATCTGACTAGTAAGAATCTGAAAACCTATGTATCGATATCTCTCTGCAAGTGAATCAAGAGGGTGTAAAGCGGCATCAACACAGCAGGGAAAAGCAGCCAAGCCCGATTCTAAACATAAATTACTTTAAAAAACCCACAAAACAAAGACAGTGAAAGAGAGAGAAATTCTTACAAAATCCGTTCAGGGTCTATGATGCAACCTGGATTGACCATATCAAGACCCACAGCTGGATGAGACATAAGGCTGGACATTCTTGGGGCTGAGAGTGTTGGTGAGGTTGGGTGAGCAAATGCAGATACTTTAAAGTAACACTGCGGGGAACACACCCCATGGGTCTCAAATCTCCAGGTACAAGGGAATCTTCCTACATCAAAACATGCATGGGAAACCCAGAAGATGGTATGCCGTGAGATCGGGAAAGGTTTCTAAAACGCACCTCATTTCTCCTCTCCTTGTGCTCGGGTTCGCCATTCCAGCCGCTTGACTAACCATCTCCCTACTTGGAGAATCAGCACCTTTAACCTACTGTTTCGTCCAGGTTGCAATTTGTCCTGAGGATGAACGGGAAGACGGGGAACCAACGAAAGACTAGCCCTAGGTGTTGGGACAGGCACAGGTCACTCCATTTTCCCATCAGGAAGAAGAATGAACCACAGGCTCAGCCTGCCCCCCAGAACCAAAATAGGGCCTGAAGCAATCCTGCGCTTTTGCGGCCAGCTCCCAAAAAAGCGAGGAGACAAATGGAGCTCAGGGGCACTGCAATTCACAAACGTGCAGAGTTATAAATGAGAACTCTCGTCCACAAATATATTGAGGGAAGGCAACGAAGAGGATTTGAAAGCAAGGCAGATTTGCAGGAAACAGATTTCAGGAGGTAGATTCGACTCGCCTTTAAAGCACATGAAAAGCGGCAAAACGTTGACAATGATGCCCTTGGCCAAAAAGGGCGTATGCGTTTTTTCCTGAATATATTCAGGAAAAAACGCATACGCCCTTTTTGGCCAACCAAGCAAGCCGGAAGGGCAAATCAGCGCTACAAAGAAGTCTCGCTTGCCCTCGGTCAAAAGGGCCATGCTGAACAAAGTGTAAAAACCAGAAAAGCAGGACAGGCCATGGAGACATGGGAGCCTTGCTACGCTGATGGGCGGGATGTAAATTGCCAACAGGCACTCTGGAGAAGAGTACGGTGTGTCCTGAAACAAGTAATAAACACAGCGTAGAGAGCATAGGGCACTTCCACTCAAGGGCGTATAAATTGGGAAAACTAAAAATCAACAAGACACAGGCACCCTAAAGTTTACGGCTGCTCTGTTTCCAAGAACCTCCACTTCGGTACACCTTCAATATCCCAGGAAAGAGAAAAATGGATAAAGAAATGGTGGTACTTGGCACAATGGAATATCACTCAGCCATGAAATCAATGTCATAAGGCTAGTTAGCAGCATGATGAGTGGATTTAGGTACGATGACTCTAAGTGAAATAAGTCACACAGAAAAAGACACTTATCCTAAGATATCGCTTATAGAGGGAATGTCAAAATCGCTACACTTGAACTGAATTACAAAACAGAACAGAGTCACACCTTTAGAAGACACACTATGGCTGCTTAACGGGAAAGGTGAGGTGGGGTGATGCATAAAACAAGGGTTTGAAATTAGCTCAGACACCGCTCCATAAGCCAAATATGTAATAGACAAGGCCTACTCCCTGCTCAGTGAACTGGACTCAACACCCCCTAGTCACCGCACAAGAATATATCTGACTAGTATGAATCTGAAAACCTATGTATCGATATCTCTCTGCAAGTGAATCAAGAGGGTGTAAAGCGGCATAAACACAGCAGGGAAAAGCAGCCAAACCCCATTCTAAACATACATTACTTTAAAAAACCCACAAAGCAAAGACAGTGAAAGAGAGAGAAATTCTTACAAAATCCGTTCAGGGTCTCTGATGCAACCTGGATTGACCATATCTAGACCCACAGCTGGATGAGACATAAGGCTGGACACTCTTGGGGCTGAGAGGATTGGTGAGGTTGGGTGAGCAAATGCAGATACTTTAAAGTAATACCGCGGGGTACCCACCCCATGGGTCTCAAATCTCCAGGTACAAGGGAATCTTCCTACATCAAAACATGCATGGGAAACCCAGAAGATGGTATGCCGTGAGATCGGGAAAGGTTTCTAAAACGCACCTCATTTCTCCTCTCCTTGTGCTCGGGTTCGCCATTCCAGCCGCTTGACTAACCATCTCCCTACTTGGAGAATCAGCACCTTTAACCTACTGTTTCGTCCAGGTTGCAATTTGTCCTGAGGATGAACGGGAAGACGGGGAACCAACGAAAGACTAGCCCTAGGTGTTGGGACAGGCACAGGTCACTCCATTTTCCCATCAGGAAGAAGAATGAACCACAGGCTCAGCCTGCCCCCCAGAACCAAAATAGGGCCTGAAGCAATCCTGCGCTTTTGCGGCCAGCTCCCAAAAAAGCGAGGAGACAAATGGAGCTCAGGGGCACTGCAATTCACAAACGTGCAGAGTTATAAATGAGAACTCTCGTCCACAAATATATTGAGGGAAGGCAACGAAGAGGATTTGAAAGCAAGGCAGATTTGCAGGAAACAGATTTCAGGAGGTAGATTCGACTCGCCTTTAAAGCACATGAAAAGCGGCAAAACGTTGACAATGATGCCCTTGGCCAAAAAGGGCGTATGCGTTTTTTCCTGAATATATTCAGGAAAAAACGCATACGCCCTTTTTGGCCAACCAAGCAAGCCGGAAGGACAAATCAGCGCTACAAAGAAGTCTCGCTTGCCCTCGGTCAAAAGGGCCATGCTGAACAAAGTGTAAAAACCAAAAAAGCAGGACAGGCCATGGAGACATGGAAGCCTTGCTACGCTGATGGGCGGGATGTAAATTGCCAACAGGCACTCTGGAGAAGAGTACGGTGTGTCCTGAAACAAGTAATAAACACAGCGTTGAGAGCATAGGGCACTTCCACTCATGGGCGTATAAATTGGGAAAACTAAAAATCAACAAGACACAGGCACCCTAAAGTTTACGGCTGCTCTGTTTCCAAGAATCTCCGCTTCGGTACACCTTCAATATCCCAGGAAAGAGAAAAATGGATAAAGAAATGGTGGTACTTGGCACAATGGAATATCACTCAGCCATGAAATCAATGTCATAAGGCTACTTAGCAGCATGATGAGTGGATTTAGGTACGATGATTCTAAGTGAAATAAGTCACACAGAAAAAGGCACTTATCCTAAGATATCGCTTATAGAGGGAATGCCAAAATCGCTACACTTGAACTGAATTACAAAACAGAACAGAGGCACACCTTTAGAAGACACACTATGGCTACTTAACCGGAAAGGAGAGGTGGGGTGATGCATAAAACAAGGGTTTGAAATTAGCTCAGACACCGCTCCATAAGCCAAATATGTACTAGACAAGGCCTACTCCCTGCTCAGTGAACTGGACTCAACACCCCCTAGTCACCGCACAAGAATATATCTGACTAGTAAGAATCTGAAAACCTATGTATCGATATCTCTCTGCAAGTGAATCAAGAGGGTGTAAAGCGGCATCAACACAGCAGGGAAAAGCAGCCAAGCCCGATTCTAAACATAAATTACTTTAAAAAACCCACAAAAGAAAGACAGTGAAAGAGACAGAAATTCTTACAAAATCCGTTCAGGGTCTATGATGCAACCTGGATTGACGATATCTAGACCCACAGCTGGATGAGACATAAGGCTGGACACTCTTGGGGCTGAGCGGATTGGTGAGGTTGAGTGAGCAAACCCAGATACTTTAAAGTAACACTGCTGGGAACACACCCCATGGGTCTCAAATCTCCTGGTACAAGGGCATCTTCCTACATCAAAACATGCATGGGAAACCCAGAAGATGGTATGCCATGAGATCGGGAAAGGTTTCTAAAACGCACCTCATTTCTCCTCTCCTTGTGCTCGGGTTCGCCATTGCAGCCACTTGACTAACCATCTCCCTACTTGGAGAATCAGCACCTTTAACCTCCTGATTGTACAGGTTGCAATTTGTCCTGAGGAAGAACGGGAAGATGCGGAACCAACGAGAGACGAGCCCTAGGTGTTGGGACAGGCATAGGTCACTCCATTTTCAAATCAGGAAGAAGAATGAACCACAGGCTCAGCCTGCCCCCCAGAACCAAAATAGGGCCTGAAGCAATCCTGCGCTTTTGCGGCCAGCTCCCAAAAAAGCGAGGAGACAAATGGAGCTCAGGGGCACTGCAATTCACAAACGTGCAGAGTTATAAATTAGAACTCTCGTCCACAAATATATTGAGGGAAGTCAACGAAGAGGATTTGAAAGCAAGGCAGATTTGCAGGAAACAGATTTCAGGAGGTAGATTCGACTCGCCTTTAAAGCACATGAAAAGCGGCAAAACGTTGACAATGATGCCCTTGGCCAAAAAGGGCGTATGCGTTTTTTCCTGAATATATTCAGGAAAAAACGCATACGCCCTTTTAGGCCAAGCAAGCAAGCCGGAAGGGCAAATCAGCGCTACAAAGAAGTCTCGCTTGCCCTCGGTCAAAAGGGCCATGCTGAACAAAGTGTAAAAACCAGAAAAGCAGGACAGGCCATGGAGACATGGGAGCCTTGCTACGCTGATGGGCGGGATGTAAATTGCCAACAGGCACTCTGGAGAAGAGTACGGTGTGTCCTGAAACAAGTAATAAACACAGCGTAGAGAGCATAGGGCACTTCCACTCATGGGCGTATAAATTGGGAAAACTAAAAATCAACAAGACACAGGCACCCTAAAGTTTACGGCTGCTCTGTTTCCAAGAATCTCCGCTTCGGTACACCTTCAATATCCCAGGAAAGAGAAAAATGGATAAAGAAATGGTGGTACTTGGCACAATGGAATATCACTCAGCCATGAAATCAATGTCATAAGGCTACTTAGCAGCATGATGAGTGGATTTAGGTACGATGATTCTAAGTGAAATAACTCACACAGAAAAAGGCACTTATCCTAAGATATCGTTTATAGAGGGAATGCCAAAATCGCTACACTTGAACTGAATTACAAAACAGAACAGAGGCACACCTTTAGAAGACACACTATGGCTACTTAACCGGAAAGGTGAGGTGGGGTGATGCATAAAACAAGGGTTTGAAATTAGCTCAGACACCGCTCCATAAGCCAAATATGTACTAGACAAGGCCTACTCCCTGCTCAGTGAACTGGACTCAACACCCCCTAGTCACCGCACAAGAATATATCTGACTAGTATGAATCTCAAAAACCTATGTATCGATATCTCTCTGCAAGTGAATCAAGAGGGTGTAAAGCGGCATAAACACAGCAGGGAAAAGCAGCCAAACCCCATTCTAAACATACATTACTTTAAAAAACCCACAAAGCAAAGACAGTGAAAGAGAGAGAAATTCTTACAAAATCCGTTCAGGGTCTCTGATGCAACCTGGATTGACCATATCTAGACCCACAGCTGGATGAGACATAAGGCTGGACACTCTTGGGGCTGAGAGGATTGGTGAGGTTGGGTGAGCAAATGCAGATACTTTAAAGTAATACCGCGGGGTACCCACCCCATGGGTCTCAAATCTCCAGGTACAAGGGAATCTTCCTACATCAAAACATGCATGGGAAACCCAGAAGATGGTATGCCGTGAGATCGGGAAAGGTTTCTAAAACGCACCTCATTTCTCCTCTCCTTGTGCTCGGGTTCGCCATTCCAGCCTCTTGACTAACCATCTCCCTACTTGGAGAATCAGCACCTTTAACCTCCAGTTTCGTCCAGGTTGCAATTTGTCCTGAGGATGAACGGGAAGACGGGGAACCAACGAGAGACTAGCCCTAGGTGTTGGGACAGGCACAGGTCACTCCATTTTCCCATCAGGAAGAAGAATGAACCACAGGCTCAGCCTGCCCCCCAGAACCAAAATAGGGCCTGAAGCAATCCTGCGCTTTTGCGGCCAGCTCCCAAAAAAGCGAGGAGACAAATGGAGCTCAGGGGCACTGCAATTCACAAACGTGCAGAGTTATAAATGAGAACTCTCGTCCACAAATATATTGAGGGAAGGCAACGAAGAGGATTTGAAAGCAAGGCAGATTTGCAGGAAACAGATTTCAGGAGGTAGATTCGACTCGCCTTTAAAGCACATGAAAAGCGGCAAAACGTTGACAATGATGCCCTTGGCCAAAAAGGGCGTATGCGTTTTTTCCTGAATATATTCAGGAAAAAACGCATACGCCCTTTTTGGCCAACCAAGCAAGCCGGAAGGCCAAATCAGCGCTACAAAGAAGTCTCGCTTGCCCTCGGTCAAAAGGGCCATGCTGAAAAAAGTGTAAAAACCAGAAAAGCAGGACAGGCCATGGAGACATGGGAGCCTTGCTACGCTGATGGGCGGGATGTAAATTGCCAACAGGCACTCTGGAGAAGAGTACGGTGTGTCCTGAAACAAGTAATAAACACAGCGTAGAGAGCATAGGGCACTTCCACTCATGGGCGTATAAATTGGGAAAACTAAAAATCAATAAGACACAGGCACCCTAAAGTTTACGGATGCTCTGTTTCCAAGAATCTCCGCTTCGGTACACCTTCAATATCCCAGGAAAGAGAAAAATGGATAAAGAAATGGTGGTACTTGGCACAATGGAATATCACTCAGCCATGAAATCAATGTCATAAGGCTACTTAGCAGCATGATGAGTGGATTTAGGTACGATGATTCTAAGTGAAATAAGTCACACAGAAAAAGGCACTTATCCTAAGATATCGCTTATAGAGGGAATGCCAAAATCGCTACACTTGAACTGAATTACAAAACAGAACAGAGGCACACCTTTAGAAGACACACTATGGCTACTTAACCGGAAAGGTGAGGTGGGGTGATGCATAAAACAAGGGTTTGAAATTAGCTCAGACACCGCTCCATAAGCCAAATATGTACTAGAGAAGGCCTACTCCCTGCTCAGTGAACTGGACTCAACACCCCCTAGTCACCGCACAAGAATATATCTGACTAGTATGAATCTCAAAAACCTATGTATCGATATCTCTCTGCAAGTGAATCAAGAGGGTGTAAAGCGGCATAAACGCAGCAGGGAAAAGCAGCCAAACCCCATTCTAAACATACATTACTTTAAAAAACCCACAAAGCAAAGACAGTGAAAGAGAGAGAAATTCTTACAAAATCCGTTCAGGGTATCTGATGCAACCTGGATTGACCATATCTAGACCCACAGCTGGATGAGACATAAGGCTGGACACTCTTGGGGCTGAGAGGATTGGTGAGGTTGGGTGAGCAAATGCAGATCCTTTAAAGTAATACCGCGGGGTACCCACCCCATGGGTCTCAAATCTCCAGGTACAAGGGAATCTTCCTACATCAAAACATGCATGGGAAACCCAGAAGATGGTATGCCGTGAGATCGGGAAAGGTTTCTAAAACGCACCTCATTTCTCCTCTCCTTGTGCTCGGGTTCGCCATTCCAGCCTCTTGACTAACCATCTCCCTACTTGGAGAATCAGCACCTTTAACCTCCTGTTTCGTCCAGGTTGCAATTTGTCCTGAGGATGAACGGGAAGACGGGGAACCAACGAGAGACTAGCCCTAGGTGTTGGGACAGGCACAGGTCACTCCATTTTCCCATCAGGAAGAAGAATGAACCACAGGCTCAGCCTGCCCCCCAGAACCAAAATAGGGCCTGAAGCAATCCTGCTCTTTTGCGGCCAGCTCCCAAAAAAGCGAGGAGACAAATGGAGCTCAGGGGCACTGCAATTCACAAACGTGCAGAGTTATAAATGAGAACTCTCGTCCACAAATATATTGAGGGAAGGCAACGAAGAGGATTTGAAAGCAAGGCAGATTTGCAGGAAACAGATTTCAGGAGGTAGATTCGACTCGCCTTTAAAGCACATGAAAAGCAGCAAAACGTTGATAATGATGCCCTTGGCCAAAAAGGGCGTATGCGTTTTTTCCTGAATATATTCAGGAAAAAACGCATACGCCCTTTTAGGCCAAGCAAGCAAGCCGGAAGGGCAAATCAGCGCTACAAAGAAGTCTCGCTTGCCCTCGGTCAAAAGGGCCATGCTGAACAAAGTGTAAAAACCAGAAAAGCAGGACAGGCCATGGAGACATGGGAGCCTTGCTACGCTGATGGGCGGGATGTAAATTGCCAACAGGCACTCTGGAGAAGAGTACGGTGTGTCCTGAAACAAGTAATAAACACAGCGTAGAGAGCATAGGGCACTTCCACTCATGGGCGTATAAATTGGGAAAACTAAAAATCAACAAGACACAGGCACCCTAAAGTTTAAGGCTGCTCTGTTTCCAAGAATCTCCACTTCGGTACACCTTCAATATCCCAGGAAAGAGAAAAATGGATAAAGAAATGGTGGTACTTGGCACAATGGAATATCACTCAGCCATGAAATCAATGTCATAAGGCTACTTAGCAGCATGATGAGTGGATTTAGGTACGATGATTCTAAGTGAAATAAGTCACACAGAAAAAGGCACTTATCCTAAGATATCGCTTATAGAGGGAATGCCAAAATCGCTACACTTGAACTGAATTACAAAACAGAACAGAGGCACACCTTTAGAAGACACACTATGGCTACTTAACCGGAAAGGTGAGGTGGGGTGATGCATAAAACAAGGGTTTGAAATTAGCTCAGACACCGCTCCATAAGCCAAATATGTACTAGACAAGGCCTACTCCCTGCTCAGTGAACTGGACTCAACACCCCCTAGTCACCGCACAAGAATATATCTGACTAGTATGAATCTCAAAAACCTATGTATCGATATCTCTCTGCAAGTGAATCAAGAGGGTGTAAAGCGGCATAAACGCAGCAGGGAAAAGCAGCCAAACCCCATTCTAAACATACATTACTTTAAAAAACCCACAAAGCAAAGACAGTGAAAGAGAGAGAAATTCTTACAAAATCCGTTCAGGGTATCTGATGCAACCTGGATTGACCATATCTAGACCCACAGCTGGATGAGACATAAGGCTGGATACTCTTGGGGCTGAGAGGATTGGTGAGGTTGGGTGAGCAAATGCAGATACTTTAAAGTAATACCGCGGGGTACCCACCCCATGGTTCTCAAATCTCCAGGTACAAGGGAATCTTCCTACATCAAAACATGCATGGGAAACCCAGAAGATGGTATGCCATGAGATCGGTAAAGGTTTCTAAAACGCATCTCATTTCTCCTCTCCTTGTGCTCGGGTTCGCCATTCCAGCCGCTTGACTAACCATCTCTCTACTTGGAGAATCAGCACCTTTAACCTCCTGTTTCGTCCAGGTTGCAATTTGTCCTGAGGATGACCGGGAAGACGGGGAACCAACGAGAGACTAGCCCTAGGTGTTGGGACAGGCACAGGTCACTCCATTTTCCCATCAGGAAGAAGAATGAACCACAGGCTCAGCCTGCCCCCCAGAACCAAAATAGGGCCTGAAGCAATCCTGCACTTTTGCGGCCAGCTCCCAAAAAAGCGAGGAGACAAATGGAGCTCAGGGGCACTGCAATTCACAAACGTGCAGAGTTATAAATGAGAACTCTCGTCCACAAATATATTGAGGGAAGGCAACGAAGAGGATTTGAAAGCAAGGCAGATTTGCAGGAAACAGATTTCAGGAGGTAGATTCGACTCGCCTTTAAAGCACATGAAAAGCAGCAAAACGTTGATAATGATGCCCTTGGCCAAAAAGGGCGTATGCGTTTTTTCCTGAATATATTCAGGAAAAAACGCATACGCCCTTTTAGGCCAAGCAAGCAAGCCGGAAGGGCAAATCAGCGCTACAAAGAAGTCTCGCTTGCCCTCTGTCAAAAGGGCCATGCTGAACAAAGTGTAAAAACCAGAAAAGCAGGACAGGCCATGGAGACATGGGAGCCTTGCTACGCTGATGGGCGGGATGTAAATTGCCAACAGGCACTCTGGAGAAGAGTACGGTGTGTCCTGAAACAAGTAATAAACACAGCGTAGAGAGCATAGGGCACTTCCACTCATGGGCGTATAAATTGGGAAAACTAAAAATCAACAAGACACAGGCACCCTAAAGTTTACGGCTGCTCTGTTTCCAAGAATCTCCGCTTCGGTACACCTTCAATATCCCAGGAAAGAGAAAAATGGATAAAGAAATGGTGGTACTTGGCACAATGGAATATCACTCAGCCATGAAATCAATGTCATAAGGCTACTTAGCAGCATGATGAGTGGATTTAGGTACGATGATTCTAAGTGAAATAAGTCACACAGAAAAAGGCACTTATCCTAAGATATCGCTTATAGAGGGAATGCCAAAATCGCTACACTTGAACTGAATTACAAAACAGAACAGAGGCACACCTTTAGAAGACACACTATGGCTACTTAACCGGAAAGGTGAGGTGGGGTGATGCATAAAACAAGGGTTTGAAATTAGCTCAGACACCGCTCCATAAGCCAAATATGTACTAGACAAGGCCTACTCCCTGCTCAGTGAACTGGACTCAACACCCCCTAGTCACCGCACAAGAATATATCTGACTAGTATGAATCTCAAAAACCTATGTATCGATATCTCTCTGCAAGTGAATCAAGAGGGTGTAAAGCGGCATAAACGCAGCAGGGAAAAGCAGCCAAACCCCATTCTAAACATACATTACTTTAAAAAACCCACAAAGCAAAGACAGTGAAAGAGAGAGAAATTCTTACAAAATCCGTTCAGGGTATCTGATGCAACCTGGATTGACCATATCTAGACCCACAGCTGGATGAGACATAAGGCTGGACACTCTTGGGTCTGAGAGGATTGGTGAGGTTGGGTGAGCAAATGCAGATCCTTTAAAGTAATACCGCGGGGTACCCACCCCATGGGTCTCAAATCTCCAGGTACAAGGGAATCTTCCTACATCAAAACATGCATGGGAAACCCAGAAGATGGTATGCCGTGAGATCGGGAAAGGTTTCTAAAACGCACCTCATTTCTCCTCTCCTTGTGCTCGGGTTCGCCATTCCAGCCTCTTGACTAACCATCTCCCTACTTGGAGAATCAGCACCTTTAACCTCCTGTTTCGTCCAGGTTGCAATTTGTCCTGAGGATGAACGGGAAGACGGGGAACCAACGAGAGACTAGCCCTAGGTGTTGGGACAGGCACAGGTCACTCCATTTTCCCATCAGGAAGAAGAATGAACCACAGGCTCAGCCTGCCCCCCAGAACCAAAATAGGGCCTGAAGCAATCCTGCTCTTTTGCGGCCAGCTCCCAAAAAAGCGAGGAGACAAATGGAGCTCAGGGGCACTGCAATTCACAAACGTGCAGAGTTATAAATGAGAACTCTCGTCCACAAATATATTGAGGGAAGGCAACGAAGAGGATTTGAAAGCAAGGCAGATTTGCAGGAAACAGATTTCAGGAGGTAGATTCGACTCGCCTTTAAAGCACATGAAAAGCAGCAAAACGTTGATAATGATGCCCTTGGCCAAAAAGGGCGTATGCGTTTTTTCCTGAATATATTCAGGAAAAAACGCATACGCCATTTTAGGCCAAGCAAGCAAGCCGGAAGGGCAAATCAGCGCTACAAAGAAGTCTCGCTTGCCCTCGGTCAAAAGGGCCATGCTGAACAAAGTGTAAAAACCAGAAAAGCAGGACAGGCCATGGAGACATGGGAGCCTTGCTACGCTGATGGGCGGGATGTAAATTGCCAACAGGCACTCTGGAGAAGAGTACGGTGTGTCCTGAAACAAGTAATAAACACAGCGTAGAGAGCATAGGGCACTTCCACTCATGGGCGTATAAATTGGGAAAACTAAAAATCAACAAGACACAGGCACCCTAAAGTTTAAGGCTGCTCTGTTTCCAAGAATCTCCGCTTCGGTACACCTTCAATATCCCAGGAAAGAGAAAAATGGATAAAGAAATGGTGGTACTTGGCACAATGGAATATCACTCAGCCATGAAATCAATGTCATAAGGCTACTTAGCAGCATGATGAGTGGATTTAGGTACGATGATTCTAAGTGAAATAAGTCACACAGAAAAAGGCACTTATCCTAAGATATCGCTTATAGAGGGAATGCCAAAATCGCTACACTTGAACTGAATTACAAAACAGAACAGAGGCACACCTTTAGAAGACACACTATGGCTACTTAACCGGAAAGGTGAGGTGGGGTGATGCATAAAACAAGGGTTTGAAATTAGCTCAGACACCGCTCCATAAGCCAAATATGTACTAGACAAGGCCTACTCCCTGCTCAGTGAACTGGACTCAACACCCCCTAGTCACCGCACAAGAATATATCTGACTAGTATGAATCTCAAAAACCTATGTATCGATATCTCTCTGCAAGTGAATCAAGAGGGTGTAAAGCGGCATAAACGCAGCAGGGAAAAGCAGCCAAACCCCATTCTAAACATACATTACTTTAAAAAACCCACAAAGCAAAGACAGTGAAAGAGAGAGAAATTCTTACAAAATCCGTTCAGGGTATCTGATGCAACCTGGATTGACCATATCTAGACCCACAGCTGGATGAGACATAAGGCTGGATACTCTTGGGGCTGAGAGGATTGGTGAGGTTGGGTGAGCAAATGCAGATACTTTAAAGTAATACCGCGGGGTACCCACCCCATGGTTCTCAAATCTCCAGGTACAAGGGAATCTTCCTACATCAAAACATGCATGGGAAACCCAGAAGATGGTATGCCATGAGATCGGGAAAGGTTTCTAAAACGCATCTCATTTCTCCTCTCCTTGTGCTCGGGTTCGCCATTCCAGCCGCTTGACTAACCATCTCTCTACTTGGAGAATCAGCACCTTTAACCTCCTGTTTCGTCCAGGTTGCAATTTGTCCTGAGGATGAACGGGAAGACGGGGAACCAACGAGAGACTAGCCCTAGGTGTTGGGACAGGCACAGGTCACTCCATTTTCCCATCAGGAAGAAGAATGAACCACAGGCTCAGCCTGCCCCCCAGAACCAAAATAGGGCCTGAAGCAATCCTGCGCTTTTGCGGCCAGCTCCCAAAAAAGCGAGGAGACAAATGGAGCTCAGGGGTACTGCAATTCACAAACGTGCAGAGTTATAAATGAGAACTCTCGTCCACAAATATATTGAGGGAAGGCAACGAAGAGGATTTGAAAGCAAGGCAGATTTGCAGGAAACAGATTTCAGGAGGTAGATTCGACTCGCCTTTAAAGCACATGAAAAGCGGCAAAACGTTGACAATGATGCCCTTGGCCAAAAAGGGCGTATGCGTTTTTTCCTGAATATATTCAGGAAAAAACGCATACGCCCTTTTTGGCCAACCAAGCAAGCCGGAAGGGCAAATCAGCGCTACAAAGAAGTCTCGCTTGCCCTCGGTCAAAAGGGCCATGCTGAACAAAGTGTAAAAACCAGAAAAACAGGACAGGCCATGGAGACATGGGAGCCTTGCTACGCTGATGGGCGGGATGTAAATTGCCAACAGGCACTCTGGAGAAGAGTACGGTGTGTCCTGAAACAAGTAATAAACACAGCGTAGAGAGCATAGGGCACTTCCACTCATGGGCGTATAAATTGGGAAAACTAAAAATCAACAAGACACAGGCACCCCAAACTTTACGGCTGCTCTGTTGCCAAGAACCTCCGCTTCGGTACACCTTCAATATCCCAGGAAAGAGAAAAATGGATAAAGAAATGGTGGTACTTGGCACAATGGAATATCACTCAGCCATGAAATCAATGTCATAAGGCTAGTTAGCAGCATGATGAGTGGATTTAGGTACGATGATTCTAAGTGAAATAAGTCACACAGAAAAAGACACTTATCCTAAGATATCGCTTATAGAGGGAATGTCAAAATCGCTACACTTGAACTGAATTACAAAACAGAACAGAGTCACACCTTTAGAAGACACACTATGGCTGCTTAACGGGAAAGGTGAGGTGGGGTGATGCATAAAACAAGGGTTTGAAATTAGCTCAGACACCGCTCCATAAGCCAAATATGTAATAGACAAGGCCTACTCCCTGCTCAGTGAACTGGACTCAACACACCCTAGTCACCACACAAGAATATATCTGACTAGTAAGAATCTGAAAACATATATATCGATATCTCTCTGCAAGTGAATCAAGAGGGTGTAAAGCGGCATCAACACAGCAGGGAAAAGCAGCCAAGCCCGATTCTAAACATAAATTTCTTTAAAAAACCCACAAAACAAAGACAGTGAAAGAGAGAGAAATTCTTACAAAATCCGTTCAGGGTCTATGATGCAACCTGGATTGACCATATCTAGACCCACAGCTGGATGAGACATAAGGCTGGACACTCTTGGGGCTGAGAGGATTGGTGAGGTTGGGAGAGCAAACGCAGATACTTTAAAGTAACACTGCGGGGAAGACACCCCATGGGTCTCAAATCTCCAGGTACAAGGGAATCTTCCTACATCAAAACATGCATGGGAAACCCAGAAGATGGTATGCCATGAGATCGGGAAAGGTTTCTAAAATGCACCTCATTTCTCCTCTCCTTGTGCTCGGTTTCACCATTCCAGCTGCTTGACTAACCATCTCCCTACTTGGAGAATCAGCACCTTTAACCTCCTGATTGTACAGGTTGCAATTTGTCCTGAGGATGAACGTGAAGACGGGGAACCAACGAGAGACGAGCCCTAGGTGTTGGGACAGGCATAGGTCACTCCATTTTCCCATCAGGAAGAAGAATGAACCACAGGCTCAGCCTGCCCCCAGAACCAAAATAGGGCCTGAAGCAATCCTGCGCTTTTGCGGCCAGCTCCCAAAAAAGCGAGGAGACAAATGGAGCTCAGGGGCACTGCAATTCACAAACGTGCAGAGTTATAAATGAGAACTCTCGTCCACAAATATATTGAAGGAAGGCAACGAAGAGGATTTGAAAGCAAGGCAGATTTGCAGGAAACAGATTTCAGGAGGTAGATTCGACTCGCCTTTAAAGCACATGAAAAGCGGCAAAACGTTGACAATGATGCCCTTGGCCAAAAAGGGCGTATGCGTTTTTTCCTGAATATATTCAGGAAAAAACGCATACGCCCTTTTTGGCCAACCAAGCAAGCCGGAAGGGCAAATCAGCGCTACAAAGAAGTCTCGCTTGCCCTCGGTCAAAAGGGCCATGCTGAACAAAGTGTAAAAACCAGAAAAGCAGGACAGGCCATGGAGACATGGGAGCCTTGCTACGCTGATGGGCGGGATGTAAATTGCCAACAGGCACTCTGGAGAAGAGTACGGTGTGTCCTGAAACAAGTAATAAACACAGCGTTGAGAGCATAGGGCACTTCCACTCATGGGCGTATAAATTGGGAAAATTAAAAATCAACAAGACACAGGCACCCCAAACTTTACGGCTCTCTGTTGCCAAGAACCTCCGCTTCGGTACACCTTCAATATCCCAGGAAAGAGAAAAATGGATAAAGAAATGGTGGTACTTGGCACAATGGAATATCACTCAGCCATGAAATCAATGTCATAAGGCTAGTTAGCAGCATGATGTGTTGATTTAGCGACGATGATTCTAAGTGAATTAAGTCACACAGAAAAAGGCACTTATCCTAAGATATCGCTTATAGAGGGAATGTCAAAATCGCTACACTTGAACTGAATTACAAAACAGAACAGAGGCACACCTTTAGAAGACACACTATGGCTGCTTAACCGGAAAGGTGAGGTGGGGTGATGCATAAAACAAGGGTTTGAAATTAGCTCAGACACCGCTCCATAAGCCAAATATGTAATAGACAAGGCCTACTCCCTGCTCAGTGAACTGGACTCAATACCCCCTAGTCACCGCACAAGAATATATCTGATTAGTAAGAATCTGAAAACCTATGTATTGATATCTCACTGCAAGTGAATCAAGAGGGTGTAAAGCGGCATAAACACAGCAGGGAAAAGCAGCCAAACCCAATTCTAAACATACATTACTTTAAAAAACCCACAAAGCAAAGACAGTGAAAGAGAGAGAAATTCTTACAAAATCCGTTCAGGGTCTCTGATGCAACCTGGATTGACCATATCTAGACCCACACCTGGATGAGACATAAGGCTGGACACTCTTGGGGCTGAGAGGATTGGTGAGGTTGGGTGAGCAAATGCAGATACTTTAAAGTAATACCGCGGGGTACCCACCCCATGGGTCTCAAATCTCCAGGTACAAGGGAATCTTCCTACATCAAAACATGCATGGGAAACCCAGAAGATGGTATGCCATGATATCGGGAATGGTTTCTAAAACGCACCTCATTTCTCTTCTCCTTGTGCTCGGGTTCGCCATTCCAGCCGCTTGACTAAACATCTCCCTACTTGGAGAATCAGCACCTTTAACCTCCTGTTTCGTCCAGGTTGCAATTTGTCCTGAGGATGAACGGGAAGACGGGGAACCAACGAGAGACTAGCCCTAGGTGTTGGGACAGGCACAGGTCACTCCATTTTCCCATCAGGAAGAAGAATGAACCACAGGCTCAGCCTGCCCCCCAGAACCAAAATAGGGCCTGAAGCAATCCTGCGCTTTTGCGGCCAGCTCCCAAAAAAGCGAGGAGACAAATGGAGCTCAGGGGTACTGCAATTCACAAACGTGCAGAGTTATAAATGAGAACTCTCGTCCACAAATATATTGAGGGAAGGCAACGCAGAGGATTTGAAAGCAAGGCAGATTTGCAGGAAACAGATTTCAGGAGGTAGATTCGACTCGCCTTTAAAGCACATGAAAAGCGGCAAAACGTTGACAATGATGCCCTTGGCCAAAAAGGGCGTATGCGTTTTTTCCTGAATATATTCAGGAAAAAACGCATACGCCCTTTTTGGCCAACCAAGCAAGCCGGAAGGGCAAATCAGCGCTACAAAGAAGTCTCGCTTGCCCTCGGTCAAAAGGGCCATGCTGAACAAAGTGTAAAAACCAGAAAAACAGGACAGGCCATGGAGACATGGGAGCCTTGCTACGCTGATGGGCGGGATGTAAATTGCCAACAGGCACTCTGGAGAAGAGTACGGTGTGTCCTGAAACAAGTAATAAACACAGCGTAGAGAGCATAGGGCACTTCCACTCATGGGCGTATAAATTGGGAAAACTAAAAATCAACAAGACACAGGCACCCCAAACTTTACGGCTGCTCTGTTTACAAGAACCTCCGCTTCGGTACACCTTCAATATCTCAGGAAAGAGATAAATGGATAAAGAAATGGTGGTACTTGGCACAATGCAATATCACTCAGCCATGAAATCAATGTCATAAGGCTAGTTAGCAGCATGATGAGTGGATTTAGGTACGATGAGTCTAAGTGAAATAAGTCACACAGAAAAAGGCACTTATCCTAAGATATCGCTTATAGAGGGAATGTCAAAATCGCTACACTTGAACTGAATTACAAAACAGAACAGAGTCACACCTTTAGAAGACACACTATGGCTGCTTAACCGGAAAGGTGAGGTGGGGTGATGCATAAAACAAGGGTTTGAAATTAGCTCAGACACCGCTCCATAAGCCAAAAATGTAATAGACAAGGCCTACTCCCTGCTCAGTGAACTGGACTCAACACCCCCTAGTCACCGCACAAGAATATATCTGACTAGTATGAATCTGAAAACCTATGTATCGATATCTCTCTGCAAGTGAATCAAGAGGGTGTAAAGCGGCATCAACACAGCAGGGAAAAGATGCCAAGCCCGATTCTAAACATAAATTACTTTAAAAAACCCACAAAGCAAAGACAGTGAAAGAGAGAGAAATTCTTACAAAATCCGTTCAGGGTCTCTGATGCAACCTGGATTGACCATATCTAGACCCACAGCTGGATGAGACATAAGGCTGGACACTCTTGGGGCTGAGAGGATTGGTGAGGTTGGGTGAGCAAATGCAGATACTTTAAAGTAATACCGCGGGGTACCCACCCCATGGGTCTCAAATCTCCAGGTACAAGGGAATCTTCCTACATCAAAACATGCATGGGAAACCCAGAAGATGGTATGCCATGATATCGGGAATGGTTTCTAAAACGCACCTCATTTCTCCTCTCCTTGTGCTCGGGTTCGCCATTCCAGCCGCTTGACTAAACATCTCCCTACTTGGAGAATCAGCACCTTTAACCTCCTGTTTCGTCCAGGTTGCAATTTGTCCTGAGGATGAACGGGAAGACGGGGAACCAACGAGAGACTAGCCCTAGGTGTTGGGACAGGCACAGGTCACTCCATTTTCCCATCAGTAAGAAGAATGAACCACAGGCTCAGCCTGCCCCCCAGAACCAAAATAGGGCCTGAAGCAATCCTGCGCTTTTGCGGCCAGCTCCCAAAAAAGCGAGGAGACAAATGGAGCTCAGGGGCACTGCAATTCACAAACGTGCAGAGTTATAAATGAGAACTCTCGTCCACAAATATATTGAGGGAAGGCAACGCAGAGGATTTGAAAGCAAGGCAGATTTGCAGGAAACAGATTTCAGGAGGTAGATTCGACTCGCCTTTAAAGCACATGAAAAGCGGCAAAACGTTGACAATGATGCCCTTGGCCAAAAAGGGCGTATGCGTTTTTTCCTGAATATATTCAGGAAAAAACGCATACGCCCTTTTTGGCCAACCAAGCAAGCCGGAAGGGCAAATCAGCGCTACAAAGAAGTCTCGCTTGCCCTCGGTCAAAAGGGCCATACTGAACAAAGTGTAAAAACCAGAAAAGCAGGACAGGCCATGGAGACATGGGAGCCTTGCTACGCTGATGGGCGGGATGTAAATTGGCAACAGGCACTCTGGAGAAGAGTACGGTGTGTCCTGAAACAAGTAATAAACACAGCGTTGACAGCATAGGGCACTTCCACTCATGGGCGTATAAATTGGGAAAACTAAAAATCAACAAGACACAGGCACCCCAAACTTTACGGCTGCTCTGTTGCCAAGAACCTCCGCTTCGGTACACCTTCAATATCCCAGGAAAGAGAAAAATGGATAAAGAAATGGTGGTACTTGGCACAATGGAATATCACTCAGCCATGAAATCTATGTCATAAGGCTAGTTAGCAGCATGATGAGTGGATTTAGGTACGATGATTCTAAGTGAAATAAGTCACACAGAAAAAGACACTTATCCTAAGATATCGCTTATAGAGGGAATGTCAAAATCGCTACACTTGAACTGAATTACAAAACAGAACAGAGTCACACCTTTAGAAGACACACTATGGCTGCTTAACGGGAAAGGTGAGGTGGGGTGATGCATAAAACAAGGGTTTGAAATTAGCTCAGAGACCGCTCCATAAGCCAAATATGTAATAGACAAGGCCTACTCCCTGCTCAGTGAACTGGACTCAACAACCCCTAGTCACCACACAAGAATATATCTGACTAGTAAGAATCTGAATATATATATATCGATATCTCTCTGCAAGTGAATCAAGAGGGTGTAAAGCGGCATCAACACAGCAGGGAAAAGCAGCCAAGCCCGATTCTAAACATAAAGTTCTTTAAAAAACCCACAAAACAAAGACAGTGAAAGAGAGAGAAATTCTTACAAAATCCGTTCAGGGTCTCTGATGCAACCTGGATTGACCATATCTAGACCCACAGCTGGATGAGACATAAGGCTGGACACTCTTGGGGCTGAGAGGATTGGTGAGGTTGGGTGAGCAAACGCAGATACTTTAAAGTAACACTGCGGGGAAGACACCCCATGGGTCTCAAATCTCCAGGTACAAGGGAATCTTCCTACATCAAAACATGCATGGGAAACCCAGAAGATGGTATGCCATGAGATCGGGAAAGGTTTCTAAAATGCACCTCATTTCTCCTCTCCTTGTGCTCGGGTTCACCATTCCAGCTGCTTGACTAACCATCTCCCTACTTGGAGAATCAGCACCTTTAACCTCCTGATTGTACACGTTGCAATTTGTCCTGAGGATGAACGTGAAGACGGGGAACCAACGAGAGACGAGCCCTAGGTGTTGGGACAGGCATAGGTCACTCCATTTTCCCATCAGGAAGAAGAATGAACCACAGGCTCAGCCTGCCCCCCAGAACCAAAATAGGGCCTGAAGCAATCCTGCGCTTTTGCGGCCAGCTCCCAAAAAAGCGAGGAGACAAATGGAGCTCAGGGGCACTGCAATTCACAAACGTGCAGAGTTATAAATGAGAACTCTCGTCCACAAATATATTGAAGGAAGGCAACGAAGAGGATTTGAAAGCAAGGCAGATTTGCAGGAAACAGATTTCAGGAGGTAGATTCGACTCGCCTTTAAAGCACATGAAAAGCGGCAAAACGTTGACAATGATGCCCTTGGCCAAAAAGGGCGTATGCGTTTTTTCCTGAATATATTCAGGAAAAAACGCATACGCCCTTTTTGGCCAACCAAGCAAGCCGGAAGGGCAAATCAGCGCTACAAAGAAGTCTCGCTTGCCCTCGGTCAAAAGGGCCATGCTGAACAAAGTGTAAAAACCAGAAAAGCAGGACAGGCCATGGAGACATGGGAGCCTTGCTACGCTGATGGGCGGGATGTAAATTGCCAACAGGCACTCTGGAGATGAGTACGGTGTGTCCTGAAATAAGTAATAAACACAGCGTTGAGAGCATAGGGCACTTCCACTCATGGGCGTATAAATTGGGAAAATTAAAAATCAACAAGACACAGGCACCCCAAACTTTACGGCTGCTCTGTTGCCAAGAACCTCCGCTTCGGTACACCTTCAATATCCCAGGAAAGAGAAAAATGGATAAAGAAATGGTGGTACTTGGCACAATGGAATATCACTCAGCCATGAAATCAATGTCATAAGGCTAGTTAGCAGCATGATGTGTCGATTTAGCGACGATGATTCTAAGTGAATTAAGTCACACAGAAAAAGGCACTTATCCTAAGATATCGCTTATAGAGGGAATGTCAAAATCGCTACACTTGAACTGAATTACAAAACAGAACAGAGGCACACCTTTAGAAGACACACTATGGCTGCTTAACGGGAAAGGTGAGGTGGGGTGATGCATAAAACAAGGGTTTGAAATTAGCTCAGAGACCGCTCCATAAGCCAAATATGTAATAGACAAGGCCTACTCCCTGCTCAGTGAACTGGACTCAACACACCCTAGTCACCACACAAGAATATATCTGACTAGTAAGAATCTGAAAACCTATGTATCGATATCTCTCTGCAAGTGAATCAAGAGGGTGTAAAGCGGCATCAACACAGCAGGGAAAAGCAGCCAAGCCCGATTCTAAACATAAATTACTTTAAAAAACCCACAAAACAAAGACAGTGAAAGAGAGAGAAATTCTTACAAAATCCGTTCAGGGTCTCTGATGCAACCTGGATTGACCATATCTAGACCCACAGCTGGATGAGACATAAGGCTGGACACTCTTGGGGCTGAGAGGATTGGTGAGGTTGGGTGAGCAAACGCAGATACTTTAAAGTAACACTGCGGGAAACACACCCCATGGGTATCAAATCTCCAGGTACAAGGGCATCTTCCTACATCAAAACATGCATGGGAAACCCAGAAGATGGTATGCCATGAGATCGGGAAAGGTTTCTAAAATGCACCTCATTTCTCCTCTCCTTGTGCTCGGGTTCACCATTCCAGCTGCTTGACTAACCATCTCCCTACTTGGAGAATCAGCACCTTTAACCTCCTGATTGTACAGGTTGCAATTTGTCCTGAGGATGAACGTGAAGACGGGGAACCAACGAGAGACGAGCCCTAGGTGTTGGGACAGGCATAGGTCACTCCATTTTCCCATCAGGAAGAAGAATGAACCACAGGCTCAGCCTGCCCCCCAGAACCAAAATAGGGCCTGAAGCAATCCTGCGCTTTTGCGGCCAGCTCCCAAAAAAGCGAGGAGACAAATGGAGCTCAGGGGCACTGCAATTCACAAACGTGCAGAGTTATAAATGAGAACTCTCGTCCACAAATATATTGAAGGAAGGCAACGAAGAGGATTTGAAAGCAAGGCAGATTTGCAGGAAACAGATTTCAGGAGGTAGATTCGACTCGCCTTTAAAGCACATGAAAAGCGGCAAAACGTTGACAATGATGCCCTTGGCCAAAAAGGGCGTATGCGTTTTTTCCTGAATATATTCAGGAAAAAACGCATACGCCCTTTTTGGCCAACCAAGCAAGCCGGAAGGGCAAATCAGCGCTACAAAGAAGTCTCGCTTGCCCTCGGTCAAAAGGGACATGTTGAACAAAGTGTAAAAACCAGAAAAACAGGACAGGCCATGGAGACATGGGAGCCTTGCTACGCTGATGGGCGGGATGTAAATTGCCAACAGGCACTCTGGAGAAGAGTACGGTGTGTCCTGAAACAAGTAATAAACACAGCGTTGAGAGCATAGGGCACTTCCACTCATGGGCGTATAAATTGGGAAAACTAAAAATCAACAAGACACAGGCACCCCAAACTTTACGGCTGCTCTGTTTACAAGAACCTCCGCTTCGGTACACCTTCAATATCCCAGGAAAGAGATAAATGGATAAAGAAATGGTGGTACTTGGCACAATGCAATATCACTCAGCCATGAAATCAATGTCATAAGGCTAGTTAGCAGCATGATGAGTGGATTTAGGTACGATGAGTCTAAGTGAAATAAGTCACACAGAAAAAGGCACTTATCCTAAGATATCGCTTATAGAGGGAATGTCAAAATCGCTACACTTGAACTGAATTACAAAACAGAACAGAGTCACACCTTTAGAAGACACACTATGGCTGCTTAACCGGAAAGGTGAGGTGGGGTGATGCATAAAACAAGGGTTTGAAATTAGCTCAGACACCGCTCCATAAGCCAAATATGTAATAGACAAGGCCTACTCCCTGCTCAGTAAACTGGACTCAACACCCCCTAGTCACCGCACAAGAATATATCTGACTAGTATGAATCTGAAAACCTATGTATTGATATCTCTCTGCAAGTGAATCAAGAGGGTGTAAAGCGGCATAAACACAGCAGGGAAAAGCAGCCAAACCCCATTCTAAACATACATTACTTTAAAAAACCCACAAAGCAAAGACAGTGAAAGAGAGAGAAATTCTTACAAAATCCGTTCAGGGTCTCTGATGCAACCTGGATTGACCATATCTAGACCCACAGCTGGATGAGACATAAGGCTGGACACTCTTGGGGCTGAGAGGATTGGTGAGGTTGGGTGAGCAAATGCAGATACTTTAAAGTAATACCGCGGGGTACCCACCCCATGGGTCTCAAATCTCCAGGTACAAGGGAATCTTCCTACATCAAAACATGCATGGGAAACCCAGAAGATGGTATGCCGTGAGATCGGGAAAGGTTTCTAAAACGCACCTCATTTCTCCTCTCCTTCTGCTCGGGTTCACCATTCCAGCCGCTTGACTAACCATCTCCCTACTTGGAGAATCAGCACCTTTAACCTACTGTTTCGTCCAGGTTGCAATTTGTCCTGAGGATGAACGGGAAGACGGGGAACCAACGAAAAACTAGCCCTAGGTGTTGGGATAGGCACAGGTCACTCCATTTTCCCATCAGGAAGAAGAATGAACCACAGGCTCAGCCTGCCCCCCAGAACCAAAATAGGGCCTGAAGCAATCCTTCGCTTTTGCGGCCAGCTCCCAAAAAAGCGAGGAGCCAAATGGAGCTCAGGGGCACTGCAGTTCACAAACGTGCAGAGTTATAAATGAGAACTCTCGTCCACAAATATATTGAGGGAAGGCAACGAAGAGGATTTGAAAGCAAGGCAGATTTGCAGGAAACAGATTTCAGGAGGTAGATTCGACTCGCCTTTAAAGCACATGAAAAGCGGCAAAACGTTGACAATGATGCCCTTGGCCAAAAAGGGCGTATGCGTTTTTTCCTGAATATATTCAGGAAAAAACGCATACGCCCTTTTTGGCCAACCAAGCAAGCCGGAAGGGCAAATCAGCGCTCCAAAAAGTCTCGCTTGCCCTCGGTCAAAAGGGCCATACTGAACAAAGTGTAAAAACCAGAAAATCAGGACAGGCCATGGAGACATGGGAGCCTTGCTACGCTGATGGGCGGGATGTAAATTGCCAACAGGCACTCTGGAGAAGAGTACGGTGTGTCCTGAAACAAGTAATAAACACAGCGTTGAGAGCATAGGGCACTTCCACTCATGGGCTTATAAATTGGGAAAACTAAAAATCAACAAGACACAGGCACCCCAAACTTTACGGCTGCTCTGTTGCCAAGAACCTCCGCTTCGGTACACCTTCAATATCCCAGGAAAGAGAAAAATGGATAAACAAATGGTGGTACTTGGCACAATGCAATATCACTCAGCCATGAAATCAATGTCATAAGGCTAGTTAGCAGCATGATGAGTGGATTTAGGTACGATGATTCTAAGTGAAATAAGTCACACAGAAAAAGACACTTATCCTAAGATATCGCTTATAGAGGGAATGTCAAAATCGCTACACTTGAACTGAATTACAAAACAGAACAGAGTCACACCTTTAGAAGACACACTATGGCTGCTTAACGGGAAAGGTGAGGTGGGGTGATGCATAAAACAAGGGTTTGAAATTAGCTCAGAGACCGCTCCATAAGCGAAATATGTAATAGACAAGGCCTACTCCCTGCTCAGTGAACTGGACTCAACACACCCTAGTCACCACACAAGAATATATCTGACTAGTAAGAATCTGAAAACATATATATCGATATCTCTCTGCAAGTGAATCAAGAGGGTGTAAAGCGGCATCAACACAGCAGGGAAAAGCAGCCAAGCCCGATTCTAAACATAAATTTCTTTAAAAAACCCACAAAACAAAGACAGTGAAAGAGAGAGAAATTCTTACAAAATCCGTTCTGGGTCTATGATGCAACCTGGATTGACCATATCTAGACCCACAGCTGGATGAGACATAAGGCTGGACACTCTTGGGGCTGAGAGGATTGGTGAGGTTGGGTGAGCAAATGCAGATACTTTAAAGTAATACCGCGGGGTACCCACCCCATGGGTCTCAAATCTCCAGGTACAAGGGAATCTTCCTACATCAAAACATGCATGGGAAACCCAGAAGATGGTATGCCATGATATCGGGAATGGTTTCTAAAACGCACCTCATTTCTCCTCTCCTTGTGCTCGGGTTCGCCATTCCAGCCGCTTGACTAAACATCTCCCTACTTGGAGAATCAGCACCTTTAACCTCCTGTTTCGTCCAGGTTGCAATTTGTCCTGAGGATGAACGGGAAGACGGGGAACCAACGAGAGACTAGCCCTAGGTGTTGGGACAGGCACAGGTCACTCCATTTTCCCATCAGTAAGAAGAATGAACCACAGGCTCAGCCTGCCCCCCAGAACCAAAATAGGGCCTGAAGCAATCCTGCGCTTTTGCGGCCAGCTCCCAAAAAAGCGAGGAGACAAATGGAGCTCAGGGGCACTGCAATTCACAAACGTGCAGAGTTATAAATGAGAACTCTCGTCCACAAATATATTGAGGGAAGGCAACGCAGAGGATTTGAAAGCAAGGCAGATTTGCAGGAAACAGATTTCAGGAGGTAGATTCGACTCGCCTTTAAAGCACATGAAAAGCGGCAAAACGTTGACAATGATGCCCTTGGCCAAAAAGGGCGTATGCGTTTTTTCCTGAATATATTCAGGAAAAAACGCATACGCCCTTTTTGGCCAACCAAGCAAGCCGGAAGGGCAAATCAGCGCTACAAAGAAGTCTCGCTTGCCCTCGGTCAAAAGGGCCATACTGAACAAAGTGTAAAAACCAGAAAATCAGGACAGGCCATGGAGACATGGGAGCCTTGCTACGCTGATGGGCGGGATGTAAATTGGCAACAGGCACTCTGGAGAAGAGTACGGTGTGTCCTGAAACAAGTAATAAACACAGCGTTGACAGCATAGGGCACTTCCACTCATGGGCGTATAAATTGGGAAAACTAAAAATCAACAAGACACAGGCACCCCAAACTTTACGGCTGCTCTGTTGCCAAGAACCTCCGCTTCGGTACACCTTCAATATCCCAGGAAAGAGAAAAATGGATAAAGAAATGGTGGTACTTGGCACAATGGAATATCACTCAGCCATGAAATCAATGTCATAAGGCTAGTTAGCAGCATGATGAGTGGATTTAGGTACGATGATTCTAAGTGAAATAAGTCACACAGAAAAAGACACTTATCCTAAGATATCGCTTATAGAGGGAATGTCAAAATCGCTACACTTGAACTGAATTACAAAACAGAACAGAGTCACACCTTTAGAAGACACACTATGGCTGCTTAACGGGAAAGGTGAGGTGGGGTGATGCATAAAACAAGGGTTTGAAATTAGCTCAGAGACCGCTCCATAAGCCAAATATGTAATAGACAAGGCCTACTCCCTGCTCAGTGAACTGGACTCAACAACCCCTAGTCACCACACAAGAATATATCTGACTAGTAAGAATCTGAAAACATATATATCGATATCTCTCTGCAAGTGAATCAAGAGGGTGTAAAGCGGCATCAACACAGCAGGGAAAAGCAGCCAAGCCCGATTCTAAACATAAAGTTCTTTAAAAAACCCACAAAACAAAGACAGTGAAAGAGAGAGAAATTCTTACAAAATCCGTTCAGGGTCTCTGATGCAACCTGGATTGACCATATCTAGACCCACAGCTGGATGAGACATAAGGCTGGACACTCTTGGGGCTGAGAGGATTGGTGAGGTTGGGTGAGCAAACGCAGATACTTTAAAGTAACACTGCGGGGAAGACACCCCATGGGTCTCAAATCTCCAGGTACAAGGGAATCTTCCTACATCAAAACATGCATGGGAAACCCAGAAGATGGTATGCCATGAGATCGGGAAAGGTTTCTAAAATGCACCTCATTTCTCCTCTCCTTGTGCTCGGGTTCACCATTCCAGCTGCTTGACTAACCATCTCCCTACTTGGAGAATCAGCACCTTTAACCTCCTGATTGTACACGTTGCAATTTGTCCTGAGGATGAACGTGAAGACGGGGAACCAACGAGAGACGAGCCCTAGGTGTTGGGACAGGCATAGGTCACTCCATTTTCCCATCAGGAAGAAGAATGAACCACAGGCTCAGCCTGCCCCCCAGAACCAAAATAGGGCCTGAAGCAATCCTGCGCTTTTGCGGCCAGCTCCCAAAAAAGCGAGGAGACAAATGGAGCTCAGGGGCACTGCAATTCACAAACGTGCAGAGTTATAAATGAGAACTCTCGTCCACAAATATATTGAAGGAAGGCAACGAAGAGGATTTGAAAGCAAGGCAGATTTGCAGGAAACAGATTTCAGGAGGTAGATTCGACTCGCCTTTAAAGCACATGAAAAGCGGCAAAACGTTGACAATGATGCCCTTGGCCAAAAAGGGCGTATGCGTTTTTTCCTGAATATATTCAGGAAAAAACGCATACGCCCTTTTTGGCCAACCAAGCAAGCCGGAAGGGCAAATCAGCGCTACAAAGAAGTCTCGCTTGCCCTCGGTCAAAAGGGCCATGCTGAACAAAGTGTAAAAACCAGAAAAGCAGGACAGGCCATGGAGACATGGGAGCCTTGCTACGCTGATGGGCGGGATGTAAATTGCCAACAGGCACTCTGGAGATGAGTACGGTGTGTCCTGAAATAAGTAATAAACACAGCGTTGAGAGCATAGGGCACTTCCACTCATGGGCGTATAAATTGGGAAAATTAAAAATCAACAAGACACAGGCACCCCAAACTTTACGGCTGCTCTGTTGCCAAGAACCTCCGCTTCGGTACACCTTCAATATCCCAGGAAAGAGAAAAATGGATAAAGAAATGGTGGTACTTGGCACAATGGAATATCACTCAGCCATGAAATCAATGTCATAAGGCTAGTTAGCAGCATGATGTGTCGATTTAGCGACGATGATTCTAAGTGAATTAAGTCACACAGAAAAAGGCACTTATCCTAAGATATCGCTTATAGAGGGAATGTCAAAATCGCTACACTTGAACTGAATTACAAAACAGAACAGAGGCACACCTTTAGAAGACACACTATGGCTGCTTAACGGGAAAGGTGAGGTGGGGTGATGCATAAAACAAGGGTTTGAAATTAGCTCAGAGACCGCTCCATAAGCCAAATATGTAATAGACAAGGCCTACTCCCTGCTCAGTGAACTGGACTCAACACACCCTAGTCACCACACAAGAATATATCTGACTAGTAAGAATCTGAAAACCTATGTATCGATATCTCTCTGCAAGTGAATCAAGAGGGTGTAAAGCGGCATCAACACAGCAGGGAAAAGCAGCCAAGCCCGATTCTAAACATAAATTACTTTAAAAAACCCACAAAACAAAGACAGTGAAAGAGAGAGAAATTCTTACAAAATCCGTTCAGGGTCTCTGATGCAACCTGGATTGACCATATCTAGACCCACAGCTGGATGAGACATAAGGCTGGACACTCTTGGGGCTAAGAGGATTGGTGAGGTTGGGTGAGCAAACGCAGATACTTTAAAGTAACACTGCGGGAAACACACCCCATGGGTATCAAATCTCCAGGTACAAGGGCATCTTCCTACATCAAAACATGCATGGGAAACCCAGAAGATGGTATGCCATGAGATCGGGAAAGGTTTCTAAAATGCACCTCATTTCTCCTCTCCTTGTGCTCGGGTTCACCATTCCAGCTGCTTGACTAACCATCTCCCTACTTGGAGAATCAGCACCTTTAACCTCCTGATTGTACAGGTTGCAATTTGTCCTGAGGATGAACGTGAAGACGGGGAACCAACGAGAGACGAGCCCTAGGTGTTGGGACAGGCATAGGTCACTCCATTTTCCCATCAGGAAGAAGAATGAACCACAGGCTCAGCCTGCCCCCCAGAACCAAAATAGGGCCTGAAGCAATCCTGCGCTTTTGCGGCCAGCTCCCAAAAAAGCGAGGAGACAAATGGAGCTCAGGGGCACTGCAATTCACAAACGTGCAGAGTTATAAATGAGAACTCTCGTCCACAAATATATTGAAGGAAGGCAACGAAGAGGATTTGAAAGCAAGGCAGATTTGCAGGAAACAGATTTCAGGAGGTAGATTCGACTCGCCTTTAAAGCACATGAAAAGCGGCAAAACGTTGACAATGATGCCCTTGGCCAAAAAGGGCGTATGCGTTTTTTCCTGAATATATTCAGGAAAAAACGCATACGCCCTTTTTGGCCAACCAAGCAAGCCGGAAGGGCAAATCAGCGCTACAAAGAAGTCTCGCTTGCCCTCGGTCAAAAGGGCCATGCTGAACAAAGTGTAAAAACCAGAAAAGCAGGACAGGCCATGGAGACATGGGAGCCTTGCTACGCTGATGGGCGGGATGTAAATTGCCAACAGGCACTCTGGAGATGAGTACGGTGTGTCCTGAAACAAGTAATAAACACAGCGTTGAGAGCATAGGGCACTTCCACTCATGGGCGTATAAATCGGGAAAACAAAAAATCAACAAGACACAGGCACCCCAAACTTTACGGCTGCTCTGTTTACAAGAACCTCCACTTCGGTACACCTTCAATATCCCAGGAAATAGAAAAATGGATAAAGAAATGGTGGTACTTGGCACAATGCAATATCACTCAGCCATGAAATCAATGTCATAAGGCTAGTTAGCAGCATGATGAGTGGATTTAGGTCCGATGATTCTAAGTGAAATAAGTCACACAGAAAAAGGCACTTATCCTAAGATATCGCTTATAGAGGGAATGTCAAAATCGCTACACTTGAACTGAATTACAAAACAGAACGGAGGCACACCTTTAGAAGACACACTATGGCTGCTTAACCGGAAAGGTGAGGTGGGGTGATGCATAAAACAAGGGTTGGACATTAGCTCAGACACCGCTCCATAAGCCAAATATGTAATAGACAAGGCCTACTCCCTGCTCAGTGAACTGGACTCAACACCCCCTAGTCACCGCACAAGAATATATCTGACTAGTATGAATCTGAAAACCTATGTATTGATATCTCTCTGCAAGTGAATAAAGAGGGTGTAAAGCGGCATAAACACAGCAGGGAAAAGCAGCCAAACCCCATTCTAAACATACATTACTTTAAAAAACCCACAAAGCAAAGACAGTGAAAGAGAGAGAAATTCTTACAAAATCCGTTCAGGGTCTCTGATGCAACCTGGATTGACCATATCTAGACCCACAGCTGGATGAGACATAAGGCTGGCCACTCTTGGGGCTGAGAGGATTGGTGAGGTTGGGTGAGCAAATGCAGATACTTTAAAGTAATACCCCGGGGTACCCACCCCATGGGTCTCAAATCTCCAGGTACAAGGGAATCTTCCTACATCAAAACATGCATGGGAAACCCAGAATATGGTATGCCGTGAGATCGGGAAAGGTTTTTAAAACGCACCTCATTTCTCCTCTCCTTGTGCTCGGGTTCGCCATTCCAGCCGCTTGACTAACCATCTCCCTACTTGGAGAATCAGCACCTTTAACCTCCTGTTTCGTCCAGGTTGCAATTTGTCCTGAGGATGAACGGGAAGATGGGGAACCAACGAGAGACTAGCCCTAGGTGTTGGGACAGGCACAGGTCACTCCATTTTCCCATCAGGAAGAAGAATGAACCACAGGCTCAGCCTGCGCCCCAGAACCAAAATAGGGCCTGAAGCAATCCTGCGCTTTTGCGGCCAGCTCCCAAAAAAGCGAGGAGACAAATGGAGCTCAGGGGCACTGCAATTCACAAACGTGCAGAGTTATAAATGAGAACACTCGTCCACAAATATATTGAGGGAAGGCAACGAAGAGGATTTGAAAGCAAGGCAGATTTGCAGGAAACAGATTTCAGGAGGTAGATTCGACTCGCCTTTAAAGCACATGAAAAGCGGCAAAACGTTGACAATGATGCCCTTGGCCAAAAAGGGCGTATGCGTTTTTTCCTGAATATATTCAGGAAAAAACGCATACGCCCTTTTTGGCCAACCAAGCAAGCCGGAAGTGCAAATCAACGCTACAAAGAAGTCTCGCTTGCCCTCGGTCAAAAGGGCCATGCTGAACAAAGTGTAAAAACCAGAAAAGCAGGACAGGCCATGGAGACATGGCAGCCTTACTACGCTGATGGGCGGGATGTAAATTGCCAACAGGCACTCTGGAGAAGGGTACGGTGTGTCCTGAAACAAGTAATAAACACAGCGTAGAGAGCATAGGGCACTTCCACTCATGGGTGTATAAATTGGGAAAACTAAAAATCAACAAGACACAGGCACCCCAAACTTTACGGCTGCTCTGTTGCCAAGAACCTCCGCTTCGGTACACCTTCAATATCCCAGGAAAGAGAAAAATGGATAAAGAAATGGTGGTACTTGGCACAATGGAATATCACTCAGCCATGAAATCAATGTCATAAGGCTAGTTAGCAGCATGATGAGTGGATTTAGGTACGATGATTCTAAGTGAAATAAGTCACACAGAAAAAGACACTTATCCTAAGATATCGCTTATAGAGGGAATGTCAAAATCGCTACACTTGAACTGAATTACAAAACAGAACAGAGTCACACCTTTAGAAGACACACTATGGCTGCTTAACGGGAAAGGTGAGGTGGGGTGATGCATAAAACAAGGGTTTGAAATTAGCTCAGAGACCGCTCCATAAGCCAAATATGTAATAGACAAGGCCTACTCCCTGCTCAGTGAACTGGACTCAACACACCCTAGTCACCACACAAGAATATATCTGACTAGTAAGAATCTGAAAACCTATGTATCGATATCTCTCTGCAAGTGAATCAAGAGGGTGTAAAGCGGCATCAACACAGCAGGGAAAAGCAGCCAAGCCCGATTCTAAACATAAATTACTTTAAAAAACCCACAAAACAAAGACAGTGAAAGAGAGAGAAATTCTTACAAAATCCGTTCAGGGTCTCTGATGCAACCTGGATTGACCATATCTAGACCCACAGCTGGATGAGACATAAGGCTGGACACTCTTGGGGCTGAGAGGATTGGTGAGGTTGGGTGAGCAAACGCAGATACTTTAAAGTAACACTGCGGGAAACACACCCCATGGGTATCAAATCTCCAGGTACAAGGGCATCTTCCTACATCAAAACATGCATGGGAAACCCAGAAGATGGTATGCCATGAGATCGGGAAAGGTTTCTAAAATGCACCTCATTTCTCCTCTCCTTGTGCTCGGGTTCACCATTCCAGCTGCTTGACTAACCATCTCCCTACTTGGAGAATCAGCACCTTTAACCTCCTGATTGTACAGGTTGCAATTTGTCATGAGGATGAACGTGAAGACGGGGAACCAACGAGAGACGAGCCCTAGGTGTTGGGACAGGCATAGGTCACTCCATTTTCCCATCAGGAAGAAGAATGAACCACAGGCTCAGCCTGCCCCCCAGAACCAAAATAGGGCCTGAAGCAATCCTGCGCTTTTGCGGCCAGCTCCCAAAAAAGCGAGGAGACAATTGGAGCTCAGGGGCACTGCAATTCACAAACGTGCAGAGTTATAAATGAGAACTCTCGTCCACACATATATTGAAGGAAGGCAACGAAGAGGATTTGAAAGCAAGGCAGATTTGAGGGAAACAGATTTCAGGAGGTAGATTCGACTCGCCTTTAAAGAACATGAAAAGCGGCAAAACGTTGACAATGATGCCCTTGGCCAAAAAGGGCGTATGCGTTTTTTCCTGAATATATTCAGGAAAAAACGCATACGCCCTTTTTGGCCAACCAAGCAAGCCGGAAGGGCAAATCAGCGCTACAAAGAAGTCTCGCTTGCCCTCGGTCAAAAGGGCCATGCTGAACAAAGTGTAAAAACCAGAAAAGCAGGACAGGCCATGGAGACATGGGAGCCTTGCTACGCTGATGGGCGGGATGTAAATTGCCAACAGGCACTCTGGAGATGAGTACGGTGTGTCCTGAAACAAGTAATAAACACAGCGTAGAGAGCATAGGGCACTTCCACTCATGGGCGTATAAATCGGGAAAACTAAAAATCAACAAGACAGAGGCACCCCAACCTTTACGGCTGCTCTGTTTACAAGAACCTCCGCTTCGGTACACCTTCAATATCCCAGGAAAGAGAAAAATGGATAAAGAAATGGTGGTACTTGGCACAATGCAATATCACTCAGCCATGAAATCAATGTCATAAGGCTAGTTAGCAGCATGATGAGTGGATTTAGGTACGATGATTCTAAGTGAAATAAGTCACAGAGAAAAAGACACTTATCCTAAGATATCGCTTATAGAGGGAATGTCAAAATCGCTACACTTGAACTGAATTACAAAACAGAACGGAGGCACACCTTTAGAAGACACACTATGGCTGCTTAACCGGAAAGGTGAGGTGGGGTGATGCATAAAACAAGGGTTTGAAATTAGCTCAGACACCGCTCCATAAGCCAAATATGTAATAAACAAGGCCTACTCCCTGCTCAGTGAACTGGACTCAACACCCCCTAGTCACCGCACAAGAATATATCTGACTAGTATGAATCTGAAAACCTATGTATTGATATCTCTCTGCAAGTGAATCAAGAGGGTGTAAAGCGGCATAAACACAGCAGGGAAAAGCAGCCAAACCCCATTCTAAACATACATTACTTTAAAAAACCCACAAAGCAAAGACAGTGAAAGAGAGAGAAATTCTTACAAAATCCGTTCAGGGTCTCTGATGCAACCTGGATTGACCATATCTAGACCCACAGCTGGATGAGACATAAGGCTGGACACTCTTGGGGCTGAGAGGATTGGTGAGGTTGGGTGAGCAAATGCAGATACTTTAAAGTAATACCGCGGGGTACCCACCCCATGGGTCTCAAATCTCCAGGTACAAGGGAATCTTCCTACATCAAAACATGCATGGGAAACCCAGAAGATGGTATGCCATGATATCGGGAATGGTTTCTAAAACGCACCTCATTTCTCCTCTCCTTGTGCTCGGGTTCGCCATTCCAGCCGCTTGACTAACCATCTCCCTACTTGGAGAATCAGCACCTTTAACCTCCTGTTTCGTCCAGGTTGCAATGTGTCCTGAGGATGAACGGGAAGACGGGGAACCAAAGAGAGACTAGCCCTAGGTGTTGGGACAGGCACAGGTCACTCCATTTTCCCATCAGGAAGAAGAATGAACCACAGGCTCAGCCTGCCCCCCAGAACCAAAATAGGGCCTGAAGCAATCCTGCGCTTTTGCGGCCAGCTCCCAAAAAAGCGAGGAGACAAATGGAGCTCAGGGGCACTGCAATTCACAAACGTGCAGAGTTATAAATGAGAACTCTCGTCCACAAATATATTGAGGGAAGGCAACGAAGAGGATTTGAAAGCAAGGCAGATTTGCAGGAAACAGATTTCAGGAGATAGATTCGACTCGCCTTTAAAGCACATGAAAAGCGGCAAAACGTTGACAATGATGCCCTTGGCCAAAAAGGGCGTATGCGTTTTTTCCTGAATATATTCAGGAAAAAACGCATACGCCCTTTTTGGCCAACCAAGCAAGCCGGAAGGGCAAATCAGCGCTACAAAGAAGTCTCGCTTGCCCTCGGTCAAAAGGGCCATGCTGAAAAAAGTGTAAAAACCAGAAAAGCAGGACAGGCCATGGAGACATGGGAGCCTTGCTACGCTAATGGGCGGGATGTAAATTGCCAACAGGCACTCTGGAGATGAGTACGGTGTGTCCTGAAACAAGTAATAAACACAGCGTTGAGAGCATAGGGCACTTCCACTCATGGGCGTATAAATTGGGAAAACTAAAAATCAACAAGACACAGGCACCCCAAACTTTACGGCTGCTCTGTTTACAAGAACCTCCGCTTCGGTACACCTTCAATATCCCAGGAAAGAGAAAAATGGATAAAGAACTGGTGGTACTTGGCACAATGCAATATCACTCAGCCATGAAATCAATGTCATAAGGCTAGTTAGCAGCATGATGAGTGGATTTAGGTACGATGATTCTAAGTGAAATAAGTCACACAGAAAAAGACACTTATCCTAAGATATCGCTTATAGAGGGAATGTCAAAATCGCTACACTTGAACTGAATTACAAAACAGAACAGAGTCACACCTTTAGAAGACACACTATGGCTGCTTAACGGGAAAGGTGAGGTGGGGTGATGCATAAAACAAGGGTTTGGACTTAGCTCAGACACCGCTCCATAAGCCAAATATGTAATAGACAAGGCCTACTCCCTGCTCAGTGAACTGGACTCAACACACCCTAGTCACCACACAAGAATATATCTGACTAGTAAGAATCTGAAAACCTATGTATCGATATCTCTCTGCAAGTGAATCAAGAGGGTGTAAAGCGGCATAAACACAGCAGGGAAAAGCAGCCAAACCCCATTCTAAACATACATTACTTTAAAAAACCCACAAAGCAAAGACAGTGAAAGAGAGAGAAATTCTTACAAAATCCGTTCTGGGTCTATGATGCAACCTGGATTGACCATATCTAGACCCACAGCTGGATGAGACATAAGGCTGGACACTCTTGGGGCTGAGAGGATTGGTGAGGTTGGGTGAGCAAACGCAGATACTTTAAAGTAACACTGCGGGGAACACACCCCATGGGTCTCAAATCTCCAGGTACAAGGGCATCTTCCTACATCAAAACATGCATGGGAAACCCAGAAGATGGTATGCCATGAGATCGGGAAAGGTTTCTAAAATGCACCTCATTTCTCCTCTCCTTGTGCTCGGGTTCACCATTCCAGCTGCTTGAATAACCATCTCCCTACTTGAAGAATCAGCACCTTTAACCTCCTGATTGTGCAGGTTGCAATTTGTCCTGAGGATGAACGGGAAGACGCGGAACCAACGAGAGACGAGCCCTAGGTGTTGGGACAGGCATAGGTCACTCCATTTTCCCATCAGGAAGAAGAATGAACCACAGGCTCAGCCTGCCCCCCAGAACCAAAATAGGGCCTGAAGCAATCCTGCGCTTTTGCGGCCAGCTCCCAAAAAAGCGAGGAGACAAATGGAGCTCAGGGGCACTGCAATTCACAAACGTGCAGAGTTATAAATGAGAACTCTCGTCCACAAATATATTGAGGGAAGGCAACGCAGAGGATTTGAAAGCAAGGCAGATTTGCAGGAAACAGATTTCAGGAGGTAGATTCGACTCGCCTTTAAAGCACATGAAAAGCGGCAAAACGTTGACAATGATGCCCTTGGCAAAAAAGGGCGTATGCGTTTTTTCCTGAATATATTCAGGAAAAAACGCATACGCCCTTTTTGGCCAACCAAGCAAGCCGGAAGGGCAAATCAGCGCTACAAAGACGTCTCGCTTGCCCTCGGTCAAAAGGGCCATGTTGAACAAAGTGTAAAAACCAGAAAAACAGGACAGGCCATGGAGACATGGGAGCCTTGCTATGCTGATGGGCGGGATGTAAATTGCCAACAGGCACTCTGGAGAAGAGTACGGTGTGTCCTGAAACAAGTAATAAACACAGCGTAGAGAGCATAGGGCACTTCCACTCATGGGCGTATAAATTGGGAAAACTAAAAATCAACAAGACACAGGCATCCCAAACTTTACGGCTGCTCTGTTTACAAGAACCTCCGCTTCGGTACACCTTCAATATCCCAGGAAAGAGATAAATGGATAAAGAAATGGTGGTACTTGGCACAATGCAATATCACTCAGCCATGAAATCAATGTCATAAGGCTAGTTAGCAGCATGATGAGTGGATTTAGGTACGATGAGTCTAAGTGAAATAAGTCACACAGAAAAAGGCACTTATCCTAAGATATCGCTTATAGAGGGAATGTCAAAATCGCTACACTTGAACTGAATTACAAAACAGAACAGAGTCACACCTTTAGAAGACACACTATGGCTGCTTAACCGGAAAGGTGAGGTGGGGTGATGCATAAAACAAGGGTTTGAAATTAGCTCAGACACCGCTCCATAAGCCAAATATGTAATAGACAAGGCCTACTCCCTGCTCAGTGAACTGGACTCAACAGCCCCTAGTCACCGCACAAGAATATATCTGACTAGTATGAATCTGAAAACCTATGTATTGATATCTCTCTGCAAGTGAATCAAGAGGGTGTAAAGCGGCATAAACACAGCAGGGAAAAGCAGCCAAACCCCATTCTAAACATACATTACTTTAAAAAACCCACAAAGCAAAGACAGTGAAAGAGAGAGAAATTCTTACAAAATCCGTTCAGGGTCTCTGATGCAACCTGGATTGACCATATCTAGACCCACAGCTGGATGAGACATAAGGCTGGACACTCTTCGGGCTGAGAGGATTGGTGAGGTTGGGTGAGCAAATGCAGATACTTTAAAGTAATACCGCGGGGTACCCACCGCATGGGTCTCAAATCTCCAGGTACAAGGGAATCTTCCTACATCAAAACATGCATGGGAAACCCAGAAGATGGTATGCCGTGAGATCGGGAAAGGTTTCTAAAACGCACCTCATTTCTCCTCACCTTCTGCTCGGGTTCACCATTCCAGCCGCTTGACTAACCATCTCCCTACTTGGAGAATCAGCACCTTTAACCTCCTGTTTCGTCCAGGTTGCAATTTGTCCTGAGGATGAACGGGAAGACGGGGAACCAACGAAAGACTAGCCTTAGGTGTTGGGATAGGCACAGGTCACTCCATTTTCCCATCAGGAAGAAGAATGAACCACAGGCTCAGCCTGCCCCCCAGAACCAAAATAGGGCCTGAAGCAATCCTGCGCTTTTGCGGCCAGCTCCCAAAAAAGCGAGGAGCCAAATGGAGCTCAGAGGCACTGCAATTCACAAACGTGCAGAGTTATAAATGAGAACTCTCGTCCACAAATATATTGAGGGAAGGCAACGAAGAGGATTTGAAAGCAAGGCAGATTTGCAGGAAACAGATTTCAGGAGGTAGATTCGACTCGCCTTTAAAGCACATGAAAAGCGGCAAAACGTTGACAATGATGCCCTTGGCCAAAAAGGGCGTATGCGTTTTTTCCTGAATATATTCAGGAAAAAACGCATACGCCCTTTTTGGCCAACCAAGCAAGCCGGAAGGGCAAATCAGCGCTACAAAGAAGTCTCGCTTGCCCTCGGTCAAAAGGGCCATACTGAACAAAGTGTAAAAACCAGAAAATCAGGACAGGCCATGGAGACATGGGAGCCTTGCTACGCTGATGGGCGGGATGTAAATTGCCAACAGGCACTCTGGAGAAGAGTACGGTGTGTCCTGAAACAAGTAATAAACACAGCGTTGAGAGCATAGGGCACTTCCACTCATGGGCGTATAAATTGGGAAAACTAAAAATCAACAAGACACAGGCACCCCAAACTTTACGGCTGCTCTGTTGCCAAGAACCTCCGCTTCAGTACACCTTCAATATCCCAGGAAAGAGAAAAATGGATAAAGAAATGGTGGTACTTGGCACAATGGAATATCACTCAGCCATGAAATCAATGTCATAAGGCTAGTTAGCAGCATGATGAGTGGATTTAGGTACGATGATTCTAAGTGAAATAAGTCACACAGAAAAAGACACTTATCCTAAGATATCGCTTATAGAGGGAATGTCAAAATCGCTACACTTGAACTGAATTACAAAACAGAACAGAGTCACACCTTTAGAAGACACACTATGGCTGCTTAACGGGAAAGGTGAGGTGGGGTGATGCATAAAACAAGGGTTTGAAATTAGCTCAGAGACCGCTCCATAAGGCAAATATGTAATAGACAAGGCCTACTCCCTGCTCAGTGAACTGGACTCAACACACCCTAGTCACCACACAAGAATATATCTGACTATTAAGAATCTGAAAACCTATGTATTGATATCTCTCTGCAAGTGAATCAAGAGGGTGTAAAGCGGCATAAACACAGCAGGGAAAAGCAGCCAAACCCCATTCTAAACATACATTACTTTAAAAAACCCACAAAGCAAAGACAGTGAAAGAGAGAGAAATTCTTACAAAATCCGTTCAGGGTCTCTGATGCAACCTGGATTGACCATATCTAGACCCACAGCTGGATGAGACATAAGGCTGGACACTCTTGGGGCTGAGAGGATTGGTGAGGTTGCGTGAGCAAATGCAGATACTTTAAAGTAATACCGCGGGGTACCCACCCCATGGGTCTCAAATCTCCAGGTACAAGGGAATCTTCCTACATCAAAACATGCATGGGAAACCCAGAAGATGGTATGCCGTGAGATCGGGAAAGGTTTCTAAAACGCACCTCATTTCTCCTCTCCTTCTGCTCGGGTTCACCATTCCAGCCGCTTGACTAACCATCTCCCTACTTGGAGAATCAGCACCTTTAACCTACTGTTTCCTCCAGGTTGCAATTTGTCCTGAGGATGAACGGGAAGACGGGGAACCAACGAAAGACTAGCCCTAGGTGTTGGGATAGGCACAGGTCACTCCATTTTCCCATCAGGAAGAAGAATGAACCACAGGCTCAGCCTGCCCCCCAGAACCAAAATAGGGCCTGAAGCAATCCTGCGCTTTTGCGGCCAGCTCCCAAAAAAGCGAGGAGCCAAATGGAGCTCAGGGGCACTGCAATTCACAAACGTGCAGAGTTATAAATGAGAACTCTCGTCCACAAATATATTGAGGGAAGGCAACGAAGAGGATTTGAAAGCAAGGCAGATTTGCAGGAAACAGATTTCAGGAGGTAGATTCGACTCGCCTTTAAAGCACATGAAAAGCGGCAAAACGTTGACAATGATGCCCTTGGCCAAAAAGGGCGTATGCGTTTTTTCCTGAATATATTCAGGAAAAAACGCATACGCCCTTTTTGGCCAACCAAGCAAGCCGGAAGGGCAAATCAGCGCTACAAAGAAGTCTCGCTTGCCCTCGGTCAAAAGGGCCATACTGAACAAAGTGTAAAAACCAGAAAATCAGAACAGGCCATGGAGACATGGGAGCCTTGCTACGCTGATGGGCGGGATGTAAATTGCCAACAGGCACTCTGGAGAAGAGTACGGTGTGTCCTGAAACAAGTAATAAACACAGCGTTGAGAGCATAGGGCACTTCCACTCATGGGCGTATAAATTGGGAAAACTAAAAATCAACAAGACACAGGCACCCCAAACTTTACGGCTGCTCTGTTGCCAAGAACCTCCGCTTCGGTACACCTTCAATATCCCAGGAAAGAGAAAAATGGATAAAGAAATGGTGGTACTTGGCACAATGGAATATCACTCAGCCATGAAATCAATGTCATAAGGCTAGTTAGCAGCATGATGAGTGGATTTAGGTACGATGATTCTAAGTGAAATAAGTCACACAGAAAAAGACACTTATCCTAAGATATCGCTTATAGAGGGAATGTCAAAATCGCTACACTTGAACTGAATTACAAAACAGAACAGAGTCACACCTTTAGAAGACACACTATGGCTGCTTAACGGGAAAGGTGAGGTGGGGTGATGCATAAAACAAGGGTTTGAAATTAGCTCAGAGACCGCTCCATAAGCCAAATATGTAATAGACAAGGCCTACTCCCTGCTCAGTGAACTGGACTCAACACACCCTAGTCACCACACAAGAATATATCTGACTAGTAAGAATCTGAAAACCTATGTATCGATATCTCTCTGCAAGTGAATCAAGAGGGTGTAAAGCGGCATCAACACAGCAGGGAAAAGCAGCCAAGCCCGATTCTAAACATAAATTACTTTAAAAAACCCACAAAACAAAGACAGTGAAAGAGAGAGAAATTCTTACAAAATCCGTTCAGGGTCTCTGATGCAACCTGGATTGACCATATCTAGACCCACAGCTGGATGAGACATAAGGCTGGACACTCTTGGGGCTGAGAGGATTGGTGAGGTTGGGTGAGCAAACGCAGATACTTTAAAGTAACACTGCGGGAAACACACCCCATGGGTATCAAATCTCCAGGTACAAGGGCATCTTCCTACATCAAAACATGCATGGGAAACCCAGAAGATGGTATGCCATGAGATCGGGAAAGGTTTCTAAAATGCACCTCATTTCTCCTCTCCTTGTGCTCGGGTTCACCATTCCAGCTGCTTGACTAACCATCTCCCTACTTGGAGAATCAGCACCTTTAACCTCCTGATTGTACAGGTTGCAATTTGTCATGAGGATGAACGTGAAGACGGGGAACCAACGAGAGACGAGCCCTAGGTGTTGGGACAGGCATAGGTCACTCCATTTTCCCATCAGGAAGAAGAATGAACCACAGGCTCAGCCTGCCCCCCAGAACCAAAATAGGGCCTGAAGCAATCCTGCGCTTTTGCGGCCAGCTCCCAAAAAAGCGAGGAGACAATTGGAGCTCAGGGGCACTGCAATTCACAAACGTGCAGAGTTATAAATGAGAACTCTCGTCCACACATATATTGAAGGAAGGCAACGAAGAGGATTTGAAAGCAAGGCAGATTTGAGGGAAACAGATTTCAGGAGGTAGATTCGACTCGCCTTTAAAGAACATGAAAAGCGGCAAAACGTTGACAATGATGCCCTTGGCCAAAAAGGGCGTATGCGTTTTTTCCTGAATATATTCAGGAAAAAACGCATACGCCCTTTTTGGCCAACCAAGCAAGCCGGAAGGGCAAATCAGCGCTACAAAGAAGTCTCGCTTGCCCTCGGTCAAAAGGGCCATGCTGAACAAAGTGTAAAAACCAGAAAAGCAGGACAGGCCATGGAGACATGGGAGCCTTGCTACGCTGATGGGCGGGATGTAAATTGCCAACAGGCACTCTGGAGATGAGTACGGTGTGTCCTGAAACAAGTAATAAACACAGCGTAGAGAGCATAGGGCACTTCCACTCATGGGCGTATAAATCGGGAAAACTAAAAATCAACAAGACAGAGGCACCCCAACCTTTACGGCTGCTCTGTTTACAAGAACCTCCGCTTCGGTACACCTTCAATATCCCAGGAAAGAGAAAAATGGATAAAGAAATGGTGGTACTTGGCACAATGCAATATCACTCAGCCATGAAATCAATGTCATAAGGCTAGTTAGCAGCATGATGAGTGGATTTAGGTACGATGATTCTAAGTGAAATAAGTCACAGAGAAAAAGACACTTATCCTAAGATATCGCTTATAGAGGGAATGTCAAAATCGCTACACTTGAACTGAATTACAAAACAGAACGGAGGCACACCTTTAGAAGACACACTATGGCTGCTTAACCGGAAAGGTGAGGTGGGGTGATGCATAAAACAAGGGTTTGAAATTAGCTCAGACACCGCTCCATAAGCCAAATATGTAATAAACAAGGCCTACTCCCTGCTCAGTGAACTGGACTCAACACCCCCTAGTCACCGCACAAGAATATATCTGACTAGTATGAATCTGAAAACCTATGTATTGATATCTCTCTGCAAGTGAATCAAGAGGGTGTAAAGCGGCATAAACACAGCAGGGAAAAGCAGCCAAACCCCATTCTAAACATACATTACTTTAAAAAACCCACAAAGCAAAGACAGTGAAAGAGAGAGAAATTCTTACAAAATCCGTTCAGGGTCTCTGATGCAACCTGGATTGACCATATCTAGACCCACAGCTGGATGAGACATAAGGCTGGACACTCTTGGGGCTGAGAGGATTGGTGAGGTTGGGTGAGCAAATGCAGATACTTTAAAGTAATACCGCGGGGTACCCACCCCATGGGTCTCAAATCTCCAGGTACAAGGGAATCTTCCTACATCAAAACATGCATGGGAAACCCAGAAGATGGTATGCCATGATATCGGGAATGGTTTCTAAAACGCACCTCATTTCTCCTCTCCTTGTGCTCGGGTTCGCCATTCCAGCCGCTTGACTAACCATCTCCCTACTTGGAGAATCAGCACCTTTAACCTCCTGTTTCGTCCAGGTTGCAATGTGTCCTGAGGATGAACGGGAAGACGGGGAACCAAAGAGAGACTAGCCCTAGGTGTTGGGACAGGCACAGGTCACTCCATTTTCCCATCAGGAAGAAGAATGAACCACAGGCTCAGCCTGCCCCCCAGAACCAAAATAGGGCCTGAAGCAATCCTGCGCTTTTGCGGCCAGCTCCCAAAAAAGCGAGGAGACAAATGGAGCTCAGGGGCACTGCAATTCACAAACGTGCAGAGTTATAAATGAGAACTCTCGTCCACAAATATATTGAGGGAAGGCAACGAAGAGGATTTGAAAGCAAGGCAGATTTGCAGGAAACAGATTTCAGGAGATAGATTCGACTCGCCTTTAAAGCACATGAAAAGCGGCAAAACGTTGACAATGATGCCCTTGGCCAAAAAGGGCGTATGCGTTTTTTCCTGAATATATTCAGGAAAAAACGCATACGCCCTTTTTGGCCAACCAAGCAAGCCGGAAGGGCAAATCAGCGCTACAAAGAAGTCTCGCTTGCCCTCGGTCAAAAGGGCCATGCTGAAAAAAGTGTAAAAACCAGAAAAGCAGGACAGGCCATGGAGACATGGGAGCCTTGCTACGCTAATGGGCGGGATGTAAATTGCCAACAGGCACTCTGGAGATGAGTACGGTGTGTCCTGAAACAAGTAATAAACACAGCGTTGAGAGCATAGGGCACTTCCACTCATGGGCGTATAAATTGGGAAAACTAAAAATCAACAAGACACAGGCACCCCAAACTTTACGGCTGCTCTGTTTACAAGAACCTCCGCTTCGGTACACCTTCAATATCCCAGGAAAGAGAAAAATGGATAAAGAACTGGTGGTACTTGGCACAATGCAATATCACTCAGCCATGAAATCAATGTCATAAGGCTAGTTAGCAGCATGATGAGTGGATTTAGGTACGATGATTCTAAGTGAAATAAGTCACACAGAAAAAGACACTTATCCTAAGATATCGCTTATAGAGGGAATGTCAAAATCGCTACACTTGAACTGAATTACAAAACAGAACAGAGTCACACCTTTAGAAGACACACTATGGCTGCTTAACGGGAAAGGTGAGGTGGGGTGATGCATAAAACAAGGGTTTGGACTTAGCTCAGACACCGCTCCATAAGCCAAATATGTAATAGACAAGGCCTACTCCCTGCTCAGTGAACTGGACTCAACACACCCTAGTCACCACACAAGAATATATCTGACTAGTAAGAATCTGAAAACCTATGTATCGATATCTCTCTGCAAGTGAATCAAGAGGGTGTAAAGCGGCATAAACACAGCAGGGAAAAGCAGCCAAACCCCATTCTAAACATACATTACTTTAAAAAACCCACAAAGCAAAGACAGTGAAAGAGAGAGAAATTCTTACAAAATCCGTTCTGGGTCTATGATGCAACCTGGATTGACCATATCTAGACCCACAGCTGGATGAGACATAAGGCTGGACACTCTTGGGGCTGAGAGGATTGGTGAGGTTGGGTGAGCAAACGCAGATACTTTAAAGTAACACTGCGGGGAACACACCCCATGGGTCTCAAATCTCCAGGTACAAGGGCATCTTCCTACATCAAAACATGCATGGGAAACCCAGAAGATGGTATGCCATGAGATCGGGAAAGGTTTCTAAAATGCACCTCATTTCTCCTCTCCTTGTGCTCGGGTTCACCATTCCAGCTGCTTGAATAACCATCTCCCTACTTGAAGAATCAGCACCTTTAACCTCCTGATTGTGCAGGTTGCAATTTGTCCTGAGGATGAACGGGAAGACGCGGAACCAACGAGAGACGAGCCCTAGGTGTTGGGACAGGCATAGGTCACTCCATTTTCCCATCAGGAAGAAGAATGAACCACAGGCTCAGCCTGCCCCCCAGAACCAAAATAGGGCCTGAAGCAATCCTGCGCTTTTGCGGCCAGCTCCCAAAAAAGCGAGGAGACAAATGGAGCTCAGGGGCACTGCAATTCACAAACGTGCAGAGTTATAAATGAGAACTCTCGTCCACAAATATATTGAGGGAAGGCAACGCAGAGGATTTGAAAGCAAGGCAGATTTGCAGGAAACAGATTTCAGGAGGTAGATTCGACTCGCCTTTAAAGCACATGAAAAGCGGCAAAACGTTGACAATGATGCCCTTGGCAAAAAAGGGCGTATGCGTTTTTTCCTGAATATATTCAGGAAAAAACGCATACGCCCTTTTTGGCCAACCAAGCAAGCCGGAAGGGCAAATCAGCGCTACAAAGACGTCTCGCTTGCCCTCGGTCAAAAGGGCCATGTTGAACAAAGTGTAAAAACCAGAAAAACAGGACAGGCCATGGAGACATGGGAGCCTTGCTATGCTGATGGGCGGGATGTAAATTGCCAACAGGCACTCTGGAGAAGAGTACGGTGTGTCCTGAAACAAGTAATAAACACAGCGTAGAGAGCATAGGGCACTTCCACTCATGGGCGTATAAATTGGGAAAACTAAAAATCAACAAGACACAGGCATCCCAAACTTTACGGCTGCTCTGTTTACAAGAACCTCCGCTTCGGTACACCTTCAATATCCCAGGAAAGAGATAAATGGATAAAGAAATGGTGGTACTTGGCACAATGCAATATCACTCAGCCATGAAATCAATGTCATAAGGCTAGTTAGCAGCATGATGAGTGGATTTAGGTACGATGAGTCTAAGTGAAATAAGTCACACAGAAAAAGGCACTTATCCTAAGATATCGCTTATAGAGGGAATGTCAAAATCGCTACACTTGAACTGAATTACAAAACAGAACAGAGTCACACCTTTAGAAGACACACTATGGCTGCTTAACCGGAAAGGTGAGGTGGGGTGATGCATAAAACAAGGGTTTGAAATTAGCTCAGACACCGCTCCATAAGCCAAATATGTAATAGACAAGGCCTACTCCCTGCTCAGTGAACTGGACTCAACAGCCCCTAGTCACCGCACAAGAATATATCTGACTAGTATGAATCTGAAAACCTATGTATTGATATCTCTCTGCAAGTGAATCAAGAGGGTGTAAAGCGGCATAAACACAGCAGGGAAAAGCAGCCAAACCCCATTCTAAACATACATTACTTTAAAAAACCCACAAAGCAAAGACAGTGAAAGAGAGAGAAATTCTTACAAAATCCGTTCAGGGTCTCTGATGCAACCTGGATTGACCATATCTAGACCCACAGCTGGATGAGACATAAGGCTGGACACTCTTCGGGCTGAGAGGATTGGTGAGGTTGGGTGAGCAAATGCAGATACTTTAAAGTAATACCGCGGGGTACCCACCGCATGGGTCTCAAATCTCCAGGTACAAGGGAATCTTCCTACATCAAAACATGCATGGGAAACCCAGAAGATGGTATGCCGTGAGATCGGGAAAGGTTTCTAAAACGCACCTCATTTCTCCTCACCTTCTGCTCGGGTTCACCATTCCAGCCGCTTGACTAACCATCTCCCTACTTGGAGAATCAGCACCTTTAACCTCCTGTTTCGTCCAGGTTGCAATTTGTCCTGAGGATGAACGGGAAGACGGGGAACCAACGAAAGACTAGCCTTAGGTGTTGGGATAGGCACAGGTCACTCCATTTTCCCATCAGGAAGAAGAATGAACCACAGGCTCAGCCTGCCCCCCAGAACCAAAATAGGGCCTGAAGCAATCCTGCGCTTTTGCGGCCAGCTCCCAAAAAAGCGAGGAGCCAAATGGAGCTCAGAGGCACTGCAATTCACAAACGTGCAGAGTTATAAATGAGAACTCTCGTCCACAAATATATTGAGGGAAGGCAACGAAGAGGATTTGAAAGCAAGGCAGATTTGCAGGAAACAGATTTCAGGAGGTAGATTCGACTCGCCTTTAAAGCACATGAAAAGCGGCAAAACGTTGACAATGATGCCCTTGGCCAAAAAGGGCGTATGCGTTTTTTCCTGAATATATTCAGGAAAAAACGCATACGCCCTTTTTGGCCAACCAAGCAAGCCGGAAGGGCAAATCAGCGCTACAAAGAAGTCTCGCTTGCCCTCGGTCAAAAGGGCCATACTGAACAAAGTGTAAAAACCAGAAAATCAGGACAGGCCATGGAGACATGGGAGCCTTGCTACGCTGATGGGCGGGATGTAAATTGCCAACAGGCACTCTGGAGAAGAGTACGGTGTGTCCTGAAACAAGTAATAAACACAGCGTTGAGAGCATAGGGCACTTCCACTCATGGGCGTATAAATTGGGAAAACTAAAAATCAACAAGACACAGGCACCCCAAACTTTACGGCTGCTCTGTTGCCAAGAACCTCCGCTTCAGTACACCTTCAATATCCCAGGAAAGAGAAAAATGGATAAAGAAATGGTGGTACTTGGCACAATGGAATATCACTCAGCCATGAAATCAATGTCATAAGGCTAGTTAGCAGCATGATGAGTGGATTTAGGTACGATGATTCTAAGTGAAATAAGTCACACAGAAAAAGACACTTATCCTAAGATATCGCTTATAGAGGGAATGTCAAAATCGCTACACTTGAACTGAATTACAAAACAGAACAGAGTCACACCTTTAGAAGACACACTATGGCTGCTTAACGGGAAAGGTGAGGTGGGGTGATGCATAAAACAAGGGTTTGAAATTAGCTCAGAGACCGCTCCATAAGGCAAATATGTAATAGACAAGGCCTACTCCCTGCTCAGTGAACTGGACTCAACACACCCTAGTCACCACACAAGAATATATCTGACTATTAAGAATCTGAAAACCTATGTATTGATATCTCTCTGCAAGTGAATCAAGAGGGTGTAAAGCGGCATAAACACAGCAGGGAAAAGCAGCCAAACCCCATTCTAAACATACATTACTTTAAAAAACCCACAAAGCAAAGACAGTGAAAGAGAGAGAAATTCTTACAAAATCCGTTCAGGGTCTCTGATGCAACCTGGATTGACCATATCTAGACCCACAGCTGGATGAGACATAAGGCTGGACACTCTTGGGGCTGAGAGGATTGGTGAGGTTGCGTGAGCAAATGCAGATACTTTAAAGTAATACCGCGGGGTACCCACCCCATGGGTCTCAAATCTCCAGGTACAAGGGAATCTTCCTACATCAAAACATGCATGGGAAACCCAGAAGATGGTATGCCGTGAGATCGGGAAAGGTTTCTAAAACGCACCTCATTTCTCCTCTCCTTCTGCTCGGGTTCACCATTCCAGCCGCTTGACTAACCATCTCCCTACTTGGAGAATCAGCACCTTTAACCTACTGTTTCCTCCAGGTTGCAATTTGTCCTGAGGATGAACGGGAAGACGGGGAACCAACGAAAGACTAGCCCTAGGTGTTGGGATAGGCACAGGTCACTCCATTTTCCCATCAGGAAGAAGAATGAACCACAGGCTCAGCCTGCCCCCCAGAACCAAAATAGGGCCTGAAGCAATCCTGCGCTTTTGCGGCCAGCTCCCAAAAAAGCGAGGAGCCAAATGGAGCTCAGGGGCACTGCAATTCACAAACGTGCAGAGTTATAAATGAGAACTCTCGTCCACAAATATATTGAGGGAAGGCAACGAAGAGGATTTGAAAGCAAGGCAGATTTGCAGGAAACAGATTTCAGGAGGTAGATTCGACTCGCCTTTAAAGCACATGAAAAGCGGCAAAACGTTGACAATGATGCCCTTGGCCAAAAAGGGCGTATGCGTTTTTTCCTGAATATATTCAGGAAAAAACGCATACGCCCTTTTTGGCCAACCAAGCAAGCCGGAAGGGCAAATCAGCGCTACAAAGAAGTCTCGCTTGCCCTCGGTCAAAAGGGCCATACTGAACAAAGTGTAAAAACCAGAAAATCAGAACAGGCCATGGAGACATGGGAGCCTTGCTACGCTGATGGGCGGGATGTAAATTGCCAACAGGCACTCTGGAGAAGAGTACGGTGTGTCCTGAAACAAGTAATAAACACAGCGTTGAGAGCATAGGGCACTTCCACTCATGGGCGTATAAATTGGGAAAACTAAAAATCAACAAGACACAGGCACCCCAAACTTTACGGCTGCTCTGTTGCCAAGAACCTCCGCTTCGGTACACCTTCAATATCCCAGGAAAGAGAAAAATGGATAAAGAAATGGTGGTACTTGGCACAATGGAATATCACTCAGCCATGAAATCAATGTCATAAGGCTAGTTAGCAGCATGATGAGTGGATTTAGGTACGATGATTCTAAGTGAAATAAGTCACACAGAAAAAGACACTTATCCTAAGATATCGCTTATAGAGGGAATGTCAAAATCGCTACACTTGAACTGAATTACAAAACAGAACAGAGTCACACCTTTAGAAGACACACTATGGCTGCTTAACGGGAAAGGTGAGGTGGGGTGATGCATAAAACAAGGGTTTCAAATTAGCTCAGAGACCGCTCCATAAGCAAAATATGTAATAGACAAGGCCTACTCCCTGCTCAGTGAACTGGACTCAACACCCCCTAGTCACCACACAAGAATATATCTGACTAGTAAGAATCTGAAAACATATATATCGATATCTCTCTGCAAGTGAATCAAGAGGGTGTAAAGCGGCATCAACACAGCAGGGAAAAGCAGCCAAGCCCGATTCTAAACATAAATTTCTTTAAAAAACCCACAAAACAAAGACAGTGAAAGAGAGAGAAATTCTTACAAAATCCGTTCAGGGTCTATGATGCAACCTGGATTGACCATATCTAGACCCACAGCTGGATGAGACATAAGGCTGGACACTCTTGGGGCTGAGAGGATTGGTGAGGTTGGGTGAGCAAACGCAGATACTTTAAAATAACACTGCGGGGAAGACACCCCATGGGTCTCAAATCTCCAGGTACAAGGGAATCTTCCTACATCAAAACATGCATGGGAAACCCAGAAGATGGTATGCCATGAGATCGGGAAAGGTTTCTAAAATGCACCTCATTTCTCCTCTCCTTGTGCTCGGGTTCACCATTCCAGCTGCTTGACTAACCATCTCCCTACTTGGAGAATCAGCACCTTTAACCTCCTGATTGTACACGTTGCAATTTGTCCTGAGGATGAACGTGAAGACCGGGAACCAACGAGAGACGAGCCCTAGGTGTTGGGACAGGCATAGGTCACTCCATTTTCCCATCAGGAAAAAGAATGAACCACAGGCTCAGCCTGCCCCCCAGAACCAAAATAGGGCCTGAAGCAATCCTGCGCTTTTGCGGCCAGCTCCCAAAAAAGCGAGGAGACAAATGGAGCTCAGGGGCACTGCAATTCACAAACGTGCAGAGTTATAAATGAGAACTCTCGTCCACAAATATATTGAAGGAAGGCAACGAAGAGGATTTGAAAGCAAGGCAGATTTGCAGGAAACAGATTTCAGGAGGTAGATTCGACTCGCCTTTAAAGCACATGAAAAGCGGCAAAACGTTGACAATGATGCCCTTGGCCAAAAAGGGCGTATGCGTTTTTTCCTGAATATATTCAGGAAAAAACCATACGCCCTTTTTGGCCAACCAAGCAAGCCGGAAGGGCAAATCAGCGCTACAAAGAAGTCTCGCTTGCCCTCGGTCAAAAGGGCCATGCTGAACAAAGTGTAAAAACCAGAAAAGCAGGACAGGCCATGGAGACATGGGAGCCTTGCTACGCTGATGGGCGGGATGTAAATTGCCAACAGGCACTCTGGAGATGAGTACGGTGTGTCCTGAAACAAGTAATAAACACAGCGTTGAGAGCATAGGGCACTTCCACTCATGGGCGTATAAATTGGGAAAATTAAAAATCAACAAGACACAGGCACCCCAAACTTTACGGCTGCTCTGTTGCCAAGAACCTCCGCTTCGGTACACCTTCAATATCCCAGGAAAGAGAAAAATGGATAAAGAAATGGTGGTACTTGGCACAATGGAATATCACTCAGCCATGAAATCAATGTCATAAGGCTAGTTAGCAGCATGATGTGTCGATTTAGCGACGATGATTCTAAGTGAATTAAGTCACACAGAAAAAGGCACTTATCCTAAGATATCGCTTATAGAGGGAATGTCAAAATCGCTACACTTGAACTGAATTACAAAACAGAACAGAGGCACACCTTTAGAAGACACACTATGGCTGCTTAACCGGAAAGGTGAGGTGGGGTGATGCATAAAACAAGGGTTTGAAATTAGCTCAGACACCGCTCCATAAGCCAAATATGTAATAGACAAGGCCTACTCCCTGCTCAGTGAACTGGACTCAACACCCCCTAGTCACCGCACAAGAATATATCTGACTAGTAAGAATCTGAAAACCTATGTATTGATATCTCACTGCAAGTGAATCAAGAGGGTGTAAAGCGGCATAAACACAGCAGGGAAAAGCAGCCAAACCCCATTCTAAACATACATTACTTTAAAAAACCCACAAAGCAAAGACAGTGAAAGAGAGAGAAATTCTTACAAAATCCGTTCAGGGTCTCTGATGCAACCTGGATTGACCATATCTAGACCCACAGCTGGATGAGACATAAGGCTGGACACTCTTGGGGCTGAGAGGATTGGTGAGGTTGGGTGAGCAAATGCAGATACTTTAAAGTAATACCGCGGGGTACCCACCCCATGGGTCTCAAATCTCCAGGTACAAGGGAATCTTCCTACATCAAAACATGCATGGGAAACCCAGAAGATGGTATGCCATGATATCGGGAATGGTTTCTAAAACGCACCTCATTTCTCCTCTCCTTGTGCTCGGGTTCGCCATTCCAGCCGCTTGACTAACCATCTCCCTACTTGGAGAATCAGCACCTTTAACCTCCTGTTTCGTCCAGGTTGCAATTTGTCCTGAGGATGAACGGGAAGACGGGGAACCAACGAGAGACTAGCCCTAGGTGTTGGGACAGGCACAGGTCACTCCATTTTCCCATCAGGAAGAAGAATGAACCACAGGCTCAGCCTGCCCCCCAGAACCAAAATAGGGCCTGAAGCAATCCTGCGCTTTTGCGGCCAGCTCCCAAAAAAGCGAGGAGACAAATGGAGCTCAGGGGCACTGCAATTCACAAACGTGCAGAGTTATAAATGAGAACTCTCGTCCACAAATATATTGAGGGAAGGCAACGAAGAGGATTTGAAAGCAAGGCAGATTTGCAGGAAACAGATTTCAGGAGGTAGATTCGACTCGCCTTTAAAGCACATGAAAAGCGGCAAAACGTTGACAATTAGGCCCTTGGCCAAAAAGGGCGTATGCGTTTTTTCCTGAATATATTCAGGAAAAAACGCATACGCCCTTTTTGGCCAACCAAGCAAGCCGGAAGGGCAAATCAGCGCTACAAAGAAGTCTCGCTTGCCCTCGGTCAAAAGGGCCATACTGAACAAAGTGTAAAAACCAGAAAATCAGAACAGGCCATGGAGACATGGGAGCCTTGCTACGCTGATGGGCGGGATGTAAATTGCCAACAGGCACTCTGGAGAAGAGTACGGTGTGTCCTGAAACAAGTAATAAACACAGCGTTGAGAGCATAGGGCACTTCCACTCATGGGCGTATAAATTGGGAAAACTAAAAATCAACAAGACACAGGCACCCCAAACTTTACGGCTGCTCTGTTGCCAAGAACCTCCGCTTCGGTACACCTTCAATATCCCAGGAAAGAGAAAAATGGATAAAGAAATGGTGGTACTTGGCACAATGGAATATCACTCAGCCATGAAATCAATGTCATAAGGCTAGTTAGCAGCATGATGAGTGGATTTAGGTACGATGATTCTAAGTGAAATAAGTCACACAGAAAAAGACACTTATCCTAAGATATCGCTTATAGAGGGAATGTCAAAATCGCTACACTTGAACTGAATTACAAAACAGAACAGAGTCACACCTTTAGAAGACACACTATGGCTGCTTAACGGGAAAGGTGAGGTGGGGTGATGCATAAAACAAGGGTTTGAAATTAGCTCAGAGACCGCTCCATAAGCCAAATATGTAATAGACAAGGCCTACTCCCTGCTCAGTGAACTGGACTCAACACCCCCTAGTCACCACACAAGAATATATCTGACTAGTAAGAATCTGAAAACATATGTATCGATATCTCTCTGCAAGTGAATCAAGAGGGTGTAAAGCGGCATCAACACAGCAGGGAAAAGCAGCCAAGCCCGATTCTAAACATAAATTACTTTAAAAAACCCACAAAACAAAGACAGTGAAAGAGAGAGAAATTCTTACAAAATCCGTTCAGGGTCTATGATGCAACCTGGATTGACCATATCTAGACCCACAGCTGGATGAGACATAAGGCTGGACACTCTTGGGGCTGAGAGGATTGGTGAGGTTGGGTGAGCAAACGCAGATACTTTAAAATAACACTGCGGGGAAGACACCCCATGGGTCTCAAATCTCCAGGTACAAGGGAATCTTCCTACATCAAAACATGCATGGGAAACCCAGAAGATGGTATGCCATGAGATCGGGAAAGGTTTCTAAAATGCACCTCATTTCTCCTCTCCTTGTGCTCGGGTTCACCATTCCAGCTGCTTGACTAACCATCTCCCTACTTGGAGAATCAGCACCTTTAACCTCCTGATTGTACACGTTGCAATTTGTCCTGAGGATGAACGTGAAGACCGGGAACCAACGAGAGACGAGCCCTAGGTGTTGGGACAGGCATAGGTCACTCCATTTTCCCATCAGGAAAAAGAATGAACCACAGGCTCAGCCTGCCCCCCAGAACCAAAATAGGGCCTGAAGCAATCCTGCGCTTTTGCGGCCAGCTCCCAAAAAAGCGAGGAGACAAATGGAGCTCAGGGGCACTGCAATTCACAAACGTGCAGAGTTATAAATGAGAACTCTCGTCCACAAATATATTGAAGGAAGGCAACGAAGAGGATTTGAAAGCAAGGCAGATTTGCAGGAAACAGATTTCAGGAGGTAGATTCGACTCGCCTTTAAAGCACATGAAAAGCGGCAAAACGTTGACAATGATGCCCTTGGCCAAAAAGGGCGTATGCGTTTTTTCCTGAATATATTCAGGAAAAAACCATACGCCCTTTTTGGCCAACCAAGCAAGCCGGAAGGGCAAATCAGCGCTACAAAGAAGTCTCGCTTGCCCTCGGTCAAAAGGGCCATGCTGAACAAAGTGTAAAAACCAGAAAAGCAGGACAGGCCATGGAGACATGGGAGCCTTGCTACGCTGATGGGCGGGATGTAAATTGCCAACAGGCACTCTGGAGATGAGTACGGTGTGTCCTGAAACAAGTAATAAACACAGCGTTGAGAGCATAGGGCACTTCCACTCATGGGCGTATAAATTGGGAAAATTAAAAATCAACAAGACACAGGCACCCCAAACTTTACGGCTGCTCTGTTGCCAAGAACCTCCGCTTCGGTACACCTTCAATATCCCAGGAAAGAGAAAAATGGATAAAGAAATGGTGGTACTTGGCACAATGGAATATCACTCAGCCATGAAATCAATGTCATAAGGCTAGTTAGCAGCATGATGTGTCGATTTAGCGACGATGATTCTAAGTGAATTAAGTCACACAGAAAAAGGCACTTATCCTAAGATATCGCTTATAGAGGGAATGTCAAAATCGCTACACTTGAACTGAATTACAAAACAGAACAGAGGCACACCTTTAGAAGACACACTATGGCTGCTTAACCGGAAAGGTGAGGTGGGGTGATGCATAAAACAAGGGTTTGAAATTAGCTCAGACACCGCTCCATAAGCCAAATATGTAATAGACAAGGCCTACTCCCTGCTCAGTGAACTGGACTCAACACCCCCTAGTCACCGCACAAGAATATATCTGACTAGTAAGAATCTGAAAACCTATGTATTGATATCTCACTGCAAGTGAATCAAGAGGGTGTAAAGCGGCATAAACACAGCAGGGAAAAGCAGCCAAACCCCATTCTAAACATACATTACTTTAAAAAACCCACAAAGCAAAGACAGTGAAAGAGAGAGAAATTCTTACAAAATCCGTTCAGGGTCTCTGATGCAACCTGGATTGACCATATCTAGACCCACAGCTGGATGAGACATAAGGCTGGACACTCTTGGGGCTGAGAGGATTGGTGAGGTTGGGTGAGCAAATGCAGATACTTTAAAGTAATACCGCGGGGTACCCACCCCATGGGTCTCAAATCTCCAGGTACAAGGGAATCTTCCTACATCAAAACATGCATGGGAAACCCAGAAGATGGTATGCCATGATATCGGGAATGGTTTCTAAAACGCACCTCATTTCTCCTCTCCTTGTGCTCGGGTTCGCCATTCCAGCCGCTTGACTAACCATCTCCCTACTTGGAGAATCAGCACCTTTAACCTCCTGTTTCGTCCAGGTTGCAATTTGTCCTGAGGATGAACGGGAAGACGGGGAACCAACGAGAGACTAGCCCTAGGTGTTGGGACAGGCACAGGTCACTCCATTTTCCCATCAGGAAGAAGAATGAACCACAGGCTCAGCCTGCCCCCCAGAACCAAAATAGGGCCTGAAGCAATCCTGCGCTTTTGCGGCCAGCTCCCAAAAAAGCGAGGAGACAAATGGAGCTCAGGGGCACTGCAATTCACAAACGTGCAGAGTTATAAATGAGAACTCTCGTCCACAAATATATTGAGGGAAGGCAACGAAGAGGATTTGAAAGCAAGGCAGATTTGCAGGAAACAGATTTCAGGAGGTAGATTCGACTCGCCTTTAAAGCACATGAAAAGCGGCAAAACGTTGACAATTAGGCCCTTGGCCAAAAAGGGCGTATGCGTTTTTTCCTGAATATATTCAGGAAAAAACGCATACGCCCTTTTTGGCCAACCAAGCAAGCCGGAAGGGCAAATCAGCGCTACAAAGAAGTCTCGCTTGCCCTCGGTCAAAAGGGCCATGCTGAACAAAGTGTAAAAACCAGAAAAGCAGGACAGGCCATGGAGACATGGGAGCCTTGCTACGCTGATGGGCGGGATGTAAATTGCCAACAGGCACTCTGGAGATGAGTACGGTGTGTCCTGAAACAAGTAATAAACACAGCGTTGAGAGCATAGGGCACTTCCACTCATGGGCGTATAAATTGGGAAAACTAAAAATCAACAAGACACAGGCACCCCAAACTTTACGGCTGCTCTGTTTACAAGAACCTCCGCTTCGGTACACCTTCAATATCCCAGGAAATAGAAAAATGGATAAAGAAATGGTGGTACTTGGCACAATGCAATATCACTCAGCCATGAAATCAATGTCATAAGGCTAGTTAGCAGCATGATGAGTGGATTTAGGTACGATGATTCTAAGTGAAATAAGTCACACAGAAAAAGGCACTTATCCTAAGATATCGCTTATAGAGGGAATGTCAAAATCGCTACACTTGAACTGAATTACAAAACAGAACAGAGGCACACCTTTAGAAGACACACTATGGCTGCTTAACCGGAAAGGTGAGGTGGGGTGATGCATAAAACAAGGGTTTCAAATTAGCTCAGAGACCTCTCCATAAGCCAAATATGTAATAGACAAGGCCTATTCCCTGCTCAGTGAACTGGACTCAACACACCCTAGTCACCACACAAGAATATATCTGACTAGTAAGAATCTGAAAACCTATGTATCGATATCTCTCTGCAAGTGAATCAAGAGGGTGTAAAGCGGCATCAACACAGCAGGGAAAAGCAGCCAAGCCCGATTCTAAACATAAATTACTTTAAAAAACCCACAAAACAAAGACAGTGAAAGACAGAGAAATTCTTACAAAATCCGTTCAGGGTCTATGATGCAACCTGGATTGACCATATCTAGACCCACAGCTGGATGAGACATAAGGCTGGACACTCTTGGGGCTGAGAGGATTGGTGAGGTTGGGTGAGCAAATGCAGATACTTTAAAGTAACACTGCGGGGAACACACCCCATGGGTCTCAAATCTCCAGGTACAAGGGCATCTTCCTACATCAAAACATGCATGGGAAACCCAGAAGATGGTATGCCATGAGATCGGGAAAGGTTTCTAAACTGCACCTCATTTCTCCTCTCCTTGTGCTAGGGTTCACCATTCCAGCTGCTTGACTAACCATCTCCCTACTTGGAGAATCAGCACCTTTAACCTCCTGATTGTACAGGTTGCAATTTGTCCTGAGGATGAACGGGAAGACGCGGAACCAACGAGAGACGAGCCCTAGGTGTTGGGACAGGCATAGGTCACTCCATTTTCTCATCAGGAAGAAGAATGAACCACAGGCTCAGCCTGCCCCCCAGAACCAAAATAGGGCCTGAAGCAATCCTGCGCTTTTGCGGCCAGCTCCCAAAAAAGCGAGGAGACAAATGGAGCTCAGGGGCACTGCAATTCACAAACGTGCAGAGTTATAAATGAGAACTCTCGTCCACAAATATATTGAGGGAAGGCAACGAAGAGGATTTGAAAGCAAGGCAGATTTGCAGGAAACAGATTTCAGGAGGTAGATTCGACTCGCCTTTAAAGCACATGAAAAGCGGCAAAACGTTGACAATGATGCCCTTGGCCAAAAAGGGCGTATGCGTTTTTTCCTGAATATATTCAGGAAAAAACGCATACGCCCTTTTTGGCCAACCAAGCAAGCCGGAAGGGCAAATCAGCGCTACAAAGAAGTCTCGCTTGCCCTCGGTCAAAAGGGCCATGCTGAACAAAGTGTAAAAACCAGAAAAGCAGGACAGGCCATGGAGACATGGAAGCCTTGCTACGCTGATGGGCGGGATGTAAATTGCCAACAGGCACTCTGGAGAAGAGTACGGTGTGTCCTGAAACAAGTAATAAACACAGCGTTGAGAGCATAGGGCACTTCCACTCATGGGCGTATAAATTGGGAAAACTAAAAATCAACAAGACACAGGCACCCCAAACTTTACGGCTGCTCTGTTTCCAAGAACCTCCGCTTCGGTACACCTTCAATATCCCAGGAAATAGAAAAATGGATAAAGAAATGGTGGTACTTGGCACAATGCAATATCACTCAGCCATGAAATCAATGTCATAAGGCTAGTTAGCAGCATGATGAGTGGATTTAGGTACGATGATTCTAAGTGAAATAAGTCACACAGAAAAAGGCACTTATCCTAAGATATCGCTTATAGAGGGAATGTCAAAATCGCTACACTTGAACTGAATTACAAAACAGAACAGAGGCACACCTTTAGAAGACACACTATGGCTGCTTAACCGGAAAGGTGAGGTGGGGTGATGCATAAAACCAGGGTTTCAAATTAGCTCAGAGACCTCTCCATAAGCCAAATATGTAATAGACAAGGCCTATTCCCTGCTCAGTGAACTGGACTCAACACACCCTAGTCACCACACAAGAATATATCTGACTAGTAAGAATCTGAAAACCTATGTATCGATATCTCTCTGCAAGTGAATCAAGAGGGTGTAAAGCGGCATCAACACAGCAGGGAAAAGCAGCCAAGCCCGATTCTAAACATAAATTACTTTAAAAAACCCACAAAACAAAGACAGTGAAAGACAGAGAAATTCTTACAAAATCCGTTCAGGGTCTATGATGCAACCGGGATTGACCATATCTAGACCCACAGCTGGATGAGACATAAGGCTGGACACTCTTGGGGCTGAGAGGATTGGTGAGGTTGGGTGAGCAAATGCAGATACTTTAAAGTAACACTGCGGGGAACACACCCCATGGGTCTCAAATCTCCAGGTACAAGGGCATCTTCCTACATCAAAACTTGCATGGGAAACCCAGAAGATGGTATGCCATGAGATCGGGAAAGGTTTCTAAACTGCACCTCATTTCTCCTCTCCTTGTGCTAGGGTTCACCATTCCAGCTGCTTGACTAACCATCTCCCTACTTGGAGAATCAGCACCTTTAACCTCCTGATTGTACAGGTTGCAATTTGTCCTGAGGATGAACGGGAAGACGCGGAACCAACGAGAGACGAGCCCTAGGTGTTGGGACAGGCATAGGTCACTCCATTTTCTCATCAGGAAGAAGAATGAACCACAGGCTCAGCCTGCCCCCCAGAACCAAAATAGGGCCTGAAGCAATCCTGCGCTTTTGCGGCCAGCTCCCAAAAAAGCGAGGAGACAAATGGAGCTCAGGGGCACTGCAATTCACAAACGTGCAGAGTTATAAATGAGAACTCTCGTCCACAAATATATTGAGGGAAGGCAACGAAGAGGATTTGAAAGCAAGGCAGATTTGCAGGAAACAGATTTCAGGAGGTAGATTCGACTCGCCTTTAAAGCACATGAAAAGCGGCAAAACGTTGACAATGATGCCCTTGGCCAAAAAGGGCGTATGCGTTTTTTCCTGAATATATTCAGGAAAAAACGCATACGCCCTTTTTGGCCAACCAAGCAAGCCGGAAGGGCAAATCAGCGCTACAAAGAAGTCTCGCTTGCCCTCGGTCAAAAGGGCCATGCTGAACAAAGTGTAAAAACCAGAAAAGCAGGACAGGCCATGGAGACATGGGAGCCTTGCTACGCTGATGGGCGGGATGTAAATTGCCAACAGGCACTCTGGAGAAGAGTACGGTGTGTCCTGAAACAAGTAATAAACACAGCGTAGAGAGCATAGGGCACTTCCACTCATGGGCGTATAAATTGGGAAAACTAAAAGTCAACAAGACACAGGCACCCTAAAGTTTACAGCTGCTCTGTTTCCAAGAACCTCCACTTCGGTACACCTTCAATATCCCAGGAAAGAGAAAAATGGATAAAGAAATGGTGGTACTTGGCACAGTGGAATATCACTCAGCCATGAAATCAATGTCATAAGGCTAGTTAGCAGCATGATGAGTGGATTTAGATACGATGATTCTAAGTGAAATAAGTCACACAGAAAAAGACACTTATCCTAAGATATCTCTTATAGAGGGAATGTCAAAATCGCTACACTTGAACTGAATTACAAAACAGAACAGAGTCACACCTTTAGAAGACACACTATGGCTGCTTAACGGGAAAGGTGAGGTGGGGTGATGCATAAAACAAGGGTTTCAAATTAGCTCAGAGACCGCTCCATAAGCAAAATATGTAATAGACAAGGCCTACTCCCTGCTCAGTGAACTGGACTCAACACACCCTAGTCAACACACAAGAATATATCTGACTAGTAAGAATCTGAAAACCTATGTATCGATATCTCTCTGCAAGTGAATCAAGAGGGTGTAAAGCGGCATCAACACAGCAGGGAAAAGCAGCCAAGCCCGATTCTAAACATAAATTACTTTAAAAAACCCACAAAACAAAGACAGTGAAAGAGAGAAATTCTTACAAAATCCGTTCAGGGTCTATGATGCAACCTGGATTGACCATATCAAGACCCACAGCTGGATGAGACATAAGGCTGGACACTCTTGGGGCTGAGAGGATTGGTGAGGTTGGGTGAGCAAATGCAGATACTTTAAAGTAATACCGCGGGGTACCCACTCATGGGTCTCAAATCTCCAGGTACAAGGGCATCTTCCTACATCAAAACATGCATGGGAAACCCAGAAGATGGTATGCCGTGAGATCGGGAAAGGTTTCTAAAACGCACCTCATTTCTCCTCTCCTTGTGCTCGGGTTCGCCATTCCAGCCGCTTGACTAACCATCTCCCTACTTGGAGAATCAGCACCTTTAACCTACTGTTTCGTCCAGGTTGCAATTTGTCCTGAGGATGAACGGGAAGACGGGGAACCAACGAAAGACTAGCCCTAGGTGTTGGGACAGGCACAGGTCACTCCATTTTCCCATCAGGAAGAAGAATGAACCACAGGCTCAGCCTGCCCCCCAGAACCAAAATAGGGCCTGAAGCAATCCTGCGCTTTTGCGGCCAGCTCCCAAAAAAGCGAGGAGACAAATGGAGCTCAGGGGCACTGCAATTCACAAACGTGCAGAGTTATAAATGAGAACTCTCGTCCACAAATATATTGAGGGAAGGCAACGAAGAGGATTTGAAAGCAAGGCAGATTTGCAGGAAACAGATTTCAGGAGGTAGATTCGACTCGCCTTTAAAGCACATGAAAAGCGGCAAAACGTTGACAATTAGGCCCTTGGCCAAAAAGGGCGTATGCGTTTTTTCCTGAATATATTCAGGAAAAAACGCATACGCCCTTTTTGGCCAACCAAGCAAGCCGGAAGGGCAAATCAGCGCTACAAAGAAGTCTCGCTTGCCCTCGGTCAAAAGGGCCATGCTGAACAAAGTGTAAAAACCAGAAAAGCAGGACAGGCCATGGAGACATGGAAGCCTTGCTACGCTGATGGGCGGGATGTAAATTGCCAACAGGCACTCTGGAGAAGAGTACGGTGTGTCCTGAAACAAGTAATAAACACAGCGTTGAGAGCATAGGGCACTTCCACTCATGGGCGTATAAATTGGGAAAACTAAAAATCAACAAGACACAGGCACCCCAAACTTTACGGCTGCTCTGTTTCCAAGAATCTCCGCTTCGGTACACCTTCAATATCCCAGGAAATAGAAAAATGGATAAAGAAATGGTGGTACTTGGCACAATGCAATATCACTCAGCCATGAAATCAATGTCATAAGGCTAGTTAGCAGCATGATGAGTGGATTTAGGTACGATGATTCTAAGTGAAATAAGTCACACAGAAAAAGGCACTTATCCTAAGATATCGCTTATAGAGGGAATGTCAAAATCGCTACACTTGAACTGAATTACAAAACAGAACAGAGGCACACCTTTAGAAGACACACTATGGCTGCTTAACCGGAAAGGTGAGGTGGGGTGATGCATAAAACAAGGGTTTCAAATTAGCTCAGAGACCTCTCCATAAGCCAAATATGTAATAGACAAGGCCTATTCCCTGCTCAGTGAACTGGACTCAACACACCCTAGTCACCACACAAGAATATATCTGACTAGTAAGAATCTGAAAACCTATGTATCGATATCTCTCTGCAAGTGAATCAAGAGGGTGTAAAGCGGCATCAACACAGCAGGGAAAAGCAGCCAAGCCCGATTCTAAACATAAATTACTTTAAAAAACCCACAAAACAAAGATAGTGAAAGAGAGAGAAATTCTTACAAAATCCGTTCAGGGTCTATGATGCAACCTGGATTGACCATATCTAGACCCACAGCTGGATGAGACATAAGGCTGGACACTCTTGGGGCTGAGAGGGTTGGTGAGGTTGGGTGAGCAAATGCAGATACTTTAAAGTAACACTGCGGGGAACACACCCCATGGGTCTCAAATCTCCAGGTACAAGGGCATCTTCCTACATCAAAACATGCATGGGAAACCCAGAAGATGGTATGCCATGAGATCGGGAAAGGTTTCTAAACTGCACCTCATTTCTCCTCTCCTTGTGCTCGGGTTCACCATTCCAGCTGCTTGACTAAACATCTCCCTACTTGGAGAATCAGCACCTTTAACCTCCTGATTGTACAGGTTGCAATTTGTCCTGAGGATGAACGGGAAGACGCGGAACCAACGAGAGACGAGCCCTAGGTGTTGGGACAGGCATAGGTCACTCCATTTTCTCATCAGGAAGAAGAATGAACCACAGGCTCAGCCTGCCCCCCAGAACCAACATAGGGCCTGAAGCAATCCTGCGCTTTTGCGGCCAGCTCCCAAAAAAGCGAGGAGACAAATGGAGCTCAGGGGCACTGCAATTCACAAACGTGCAGAGTTATAAATGAGAACTCTCGTCCACAAATATATTGAGGGAAGGCAACGAAGAGGATTTGAAAGCAAGGCAGATTTGCAGGAAACAGATTTCAGGAGGTAGATTCGACTCGCCTTTAAAGCACATGAAAAGCGGCAAAACGTTGACAATGATGCCCTTGGCCAAAAAGGGCGTATGCGTTTTTTCCTGAATATATTCAGGAAAAAACGCATACGCCCTTTTTGGCCAACCAAGCAAGCCGGAAGGGCAAATCAGCGCTACAAAGAAGTCTCGCTTGCCCTCGGTCAAAAGGGCCATGCTGAACAAAGTGTAAAAACCAGAAAAGCAGGACAGGCCATGGAGACATGGGAGCCTTGCTACGCTGATGGGCGGGATGTAAATTGCCAACAGGCACTCTGGAGAAGAGTACGGTGTGTCCTGAAACAAGTAATAAACACAGCGTAGAGAGCATAGGGCACTTCCACTCATGGGCGTATGAATTGGGAAAACTAAAAGTCAACAAGACACAGGCACCCTAAAGTTTACGGCTGCTCTGTTTCCAAGAACCTCCACTTCGGTACACCTTCAATATCCCAGGAAAGAGAAAAATGGATAAAGAAATGGTGGTACTTGGCACAGTGGAATATCACTCAGCCATGAAATCAATGTCATAAGGCTAGTTAGCAGCATGATGAGTGGATTTAGATACGATGATTCTAAGTGAAATAAGTCACACAGAAAACGACACTTATCCTAAGATATCGCTTATAGAGGGAATGTCAAAATCGCTACACTTGAACTGAATTACAAAACAGAACAGAGTCACACCTTTAGAAGACACACTATGGCTGCTTAACGGGAAAGGTGAGGTGGGATGATGCATAAAACAAGGGTTTCAAATTAGCTCAGAGACTGCTCCATAAGCAAAATATGTAATAGACAAGGCCTACTCCCTGCTCAGTGAACTGGACTCAACACACCCTAGTCAACACACACGAATATATCTGACTAGTAAGAATCTGAAAACCTATGTATCGATATCTCTCTGCAAGTGAATCAAGAGGGTGTAAAGCGGCATCAACACAGCAGGGAAAAGCAGCCAAGCCCGATTCTAAACATAAATTACTTTAAAAAACCCACAAAACAAAGACAGTGAAAGAGAGAGAAATTCTTACAAAATCCGTTCAGGGTCTATGATGCAACCTGGATTGACCATATCAAGACCCACAGCTGGATGAGACATAAGGCTGGACACTCTTGGGGCTGAGAGGGTTGGTGAGGTTGGGTGAGCAAATGCAGATACTTTAAAGTAACACTGCGGGGAACACACCCCATGGGTCTCAAATCTCCAGGTACAAGGGAATCTTCCTACATCAAAACATGCATGGGAAACCCAGAAGATGGTATGCCATGAGATCGGGAAAGGTTTCTAAAACGCACCTCATTTCTCCTCTCCTTGTGCTCGGGTTCGCCATTCCAGCCGCTTGACTAACCATCTCCCTACTTGGAGAATCAGCACCTTTAACCTCCTGATTGTACAGGTTGCAATTTGTCCTGAGGATGAACGAGAAGACGCGGAACCAACGAGAGACGAGCCCTAGGTGTTGGGACAGGCATAGGTCACTCCATTTTCCCATCAGGAAGAAGAATGAACCACAGGCTCAGCCTGCCCCCCAGAACCAAAATAGGGCCTGAAGCAATCCTGCGCTTTTGCGGCCAGCTCCCAAAAAAGCGAGGAGACAAATGGAGCTCAGGGGCACTGCAATTCACAAACGTGCAGAGTTATAAATGAGAACTCTCGTCCACAAATATATTGAGGGAAGGCAACGAAGAGGATTTGAAAGCAAGGCAGATTTGCAGGAAACAGATTTCAGGAGGTAGATTCGACTCGCCTTTAAAGCACATGAAAAGCAGCAAAACGTTGACAATGATGCCCTTGGCCAAAAAGGGCGTATGCGTTTTTTCCTGAATATATTCAGGAAAAAACGCATACGCCCTTTTTGGCCAACCAAGCAAGCCGGAAGGGCAAATCAGCGCTACAAAGAAGTCTCGCTTGCCCTCGGTCAAAAGGGCCATGCTGAACAAACAGTAAAAACCAGAAAAGCAGGACAGGCCATGGAGACATGGGAGCCTTGCTACGCTGATGGGCGGGATGTAAATTGCCAACAGGCACTCTGGAGAAGAGTACGGTGTGTCCTGAAACAAGTAATAAACACAGCGTAGAGAGCATAGGGCACTTCCACTCAAGGGCGTATAAATTGGGAAAACTAAAAATCAACAAGACACAGGCACCCTAAAGTTTACGGCTGCTCTGTTTCCAAGAACCTCCACTTCGGTACACCATCAATATCCCAGGAAAGAGAAAAATGGATAAAGAAATGGTGGTACTTGGCACAATGGAATATCACTCAGCCATGAAATCAATGTCATAAGGCTAGTTAGCAGCATGATGAGTGGATTTAGATACGATGATTCTAAGTGAAATAAGTCACACAGAAAAAGACACTTATCCTAAGATATCGCTTATAGAGGGAATGTCAAAATCGCTACACTTGAACTGAATTACAAAACAGAACAGAGTCACACCTTTAGAAGACACACTATGGCTGCTTAACGGGAAAGGTGAGGTGGGGTGATGCATAAAACAAGGGTTTGAAATTAGCTCAGACACCGCTCCATAAGCCAAATATGTAATAGACAAGGCCTACTCCCTGCTCAGTGAACTGGACTCAACACCCCCTAGTCACCGCACAAGTATATATCTGACTAGTATGAATCTGAAAACCTATGTATCGATATCTCTCTGCAAGTGAATCAAGAGGGTGTAAAGCGGCATAAACACAGCAGGGAAAAGCAGCCAAACCCCATTCTAAACATACATTACTTTAAAAAACCCACAAAGCAAAGACAGTGAAAGAGAGAGAAATTCTTACAAAATCCGTTCAGGGTCTCTGATGCAACCTGGATTGACCATATCTAGACCCACAGCTGGATGAGACATAAGGCTGGACACTCTTGGGGCTGAGAGGATTGGTGAGGTTGGGTGAGCAAATGCAGATACTTTAAAGTAACACTGCGGGGAACACACCCCATGGGTCTCAAATCTCCAGGTACAAGGGCATCTTCCTACATCAAAACATGCATGGGAAACCCAGAAGATGGTATGCCATGAGATCGGGAAAGGTTTCTAAACTGCACCTCATTTCTCCTCTCCTTGTGCTCGGGTTCACCATTCCAGCTGCTTGACTAACCATCTCCCTACTTGGAGAATCAGCACCTTTAACCTCCTGATTGTACAGGTTGCAATTTGTCCTGAGGATGAACGGGAAGACGCGGAACCAACGAGAGATGAGCCCTAGGTGTTGGGACAGGCATAGGTCACTCCATTTTCTCATCAGGAAGAAGAATGAACCACAGGCTCAGCCTGCCCCCCAGAACCAAACTAGGGCCTGAAGCAATCCTGCGCTTTTGCGGCCAGCTCCCAAAAAAGCGAGGAGACAAATGGAGCTCAGGGGCACTGCAATTCACAAACGTGCAGAGTTATAAATGAGAACTCTCGTCCACAAATATATTGAGGGAAGGCAACGAAGAGGATTTGAAAGCAAGGCAGATTTGCAGGAAACAGATTTCAGGAGGTAGATTCGACTCGCCTTTAAAGCACATGAAAAGCGGCAAAACGTTGACAATGATGCCCTTGGCCAAAAAGGGCGTATGCGTTTTTTCCTGAATATATTCAGGAAAAAACGCATACGCCCTTTTTGGCCAACCAAGCAAGCCGGAAGGGCAAATCAGCGCTACAAAGAAGTCTCGCTTGCCCTCGGTCAAAAGGGCCATGCTGAACAAAGTGTAAAAACCAGAAAAGCAGGACAGGCCATGGAGACATGGGAGCCTTGCTACGCTGATGGGCGGGATGTAAATTGCCAACAGGCACTCTGGAGAAGAGTATGGTGTGTCCTGAAACAAGTAATAAACACAGCGTAGAGAGCATAGGGCACTTCCACTCATGGGCGTATAAATTGGGAAAACTAAAAGTCAACAAGACACAGGCACCCTAAAGTTTACGGCTGCTCTGTTTCCAAGAATCTCCACTTCGGTACACCTTCAATATCCCAGGAAAGAGAAAAATGGATAAAGAAATGGTGGTACTTGGCACAGTGGAATATCACTCAGCCATGAAATCAATGTCATAAGGCTAGTTAGCAGCATGATGAGTGGATTTAGATACGATGATTCTAAGTGAAATAAGTCACACAGAAAAAGACACTTATCCTAAGATATCGCTTATAGAGGGAATGTCAAAATCGCTACACTTGAACTGAATTACAAAACAGAACAGAGGCACACCTTTAGAAGACACACTATGGCTGCTTAATGGGAAAGGTGAGGTGGGGTGATGCATAAAACAAGGGTTTCAAATTAGCTCAGAGACCGCTCCATAAGCAAAATATGTAATAGACAAGGCCTACTCCCTGCTCAGTGAACTGGACTCAACACACCCTAGTCAACACACAAGAATATATCTGACTAGTAAGAATCTGAAAACCTATGTATCGATATCTCTCTGCAAGTGAATCAAGAGGGTGTAAAGCGGCATCAACACAGCAGGGAAAAGCAGCCAAGCCCGATTCTAAACATAAATTACTTTAAAAAACCCACAAAACAAAGACAGTGAAAGAGAGAGAAATTCTTACAAAATCCGTTCAGGGTCTATGATGCAACCTGGATTGACCATATCAAGACCCACAGCTGGATGAGACATAAGGCTGGACACTCTTGGGGCTGAGAGGGTTGGTGAGGTTGGGTGAGCAAATGCAGATACTTTAAAGTAACACTGCGGGGAATACACCCCATGGGTCTCAAATCTCCAGGTACAAGGGAATCTTCCTACATCAAAACATGCATGGGAAACCCAGAAGATGGTATGCCATGAGATCGGGAAAGGTTTCTAAAACGCACCTCATTTCTCCTCTCCTTGTGCTCGGGTTCGCCATTCCAGCCGCTTGACTAACCTTCTCCCTACTTGGAGAATCAGCACCTTTAACCTCCTGATTGTACAGGTTGCAATTTGTCCTGAGGATGAACGGGAAGACGCGGAACCAACGAGAGACGAGCCCTAGGTGTTGGGACAGGCATAGGTCACTCCATTTTCCCATCAGGAAGAAGAATGAACCACAGGCTCAGCCTGCCCCCCAGAACCAAAATAGGGCCTGAAGCAATCCTGCGCTTTTGCGGCCAGCTCCCAAAAAAGCGAGGAGACAAATGGAGCTCAGGGGCACTGCAATTCACAAACGTGCAGAGTTATAAATGAGAACTCTCGTCCACAAATATATTGAGGGAAGGCAACGAAGAGGATTTGAAAGCAAGGCAGATTTGCAGGAAACAGATTTCAGGAGGTAGATTCGACTCGCCTTTAAAGCACATGAAAAGCGGCAAAACGTTGACAATGATGCCCTTGGCCAAAAAGGGCGTATGCGTTTTTTCCTGAATATATTCAGGAAAAAACGCATACGCCCTTTTTGGCCAACCAAGCAAGCCGGAAGGGCAAATCAGCGCTACAAAGAAGTCTCGCTTGCCCTCGGTCAAAAGGGCCATGCTGAACAAACAGTAAAAACCAGAAAAGCAGGACAGGCCATGGAGACATGGGAGCCTTGCTACGCTGATGGGCGGGATGTAAATTGCCAACAGGCACTCTGGAGAAGAGTACGGTGTGTCCTGAAACAAGTAATAAACACAGCGTTGAGAGCATAGGGCACTTCCACTCATGGGCGTATAAATTGGGAAAACTAAAAATCAACAAGACACAGGCACCCTAAAGTTTACGGCTGCTCTGTTTCCAAGAACCTCCACTTCGGTACACCTTCAATATCCCAGGAAAGAGAAAAATGGATAAAGAAATGGTGGTACTTGGCACAGTGGAATATCACTCAGCCATGAAATCAATGTCATAAGGCTAGTTAGCAGCATGATGAGTGGATTTAGGTACGATGATTCTAAGTGAAATAAGTCACACAGAAAAAGACACTTATCCTAAGATATCGCTTATAGAGGGAATGTCAAAATCGCTACACTTGAACTGAATTACAAAACAGAACAGAGTCACACCTTTAGAAGACACACTATGGCTGCTTAACGGGAAAGGTGAGGTGGGGTGATGCATAAAACAAGGGTTTGAAATTAGCTCAGACACCGCTCCATAAGCCAAATATGTAATAGACAAGGCCTACTCCCTGCTCAGTGAACTGGACTCAACACCCCCTAGTCACCGCACAAGAATATATCTGACTAGTATGAATCTGAAAACCTATGTATCGATATCTCTCTGCAAGTGAATCAAGAGGGTGTAAAGCGGCATAAACACAGCAGGGAAAAGCAGCCAAACCCCATTCTAAACATACATTACTTTAAAAAACCCACAAAGCAAAGACAGTGAAAGAGAGAGAAATTCTTACAAAATCCGTTCAGGGTCTCTGATGCAACCTGGATTGACCATATCTAGACCCACAGCTGGATGAGACATAAGGCTGGACACTCTTGGGGCTGAGAGGATTGGTGAGGTTGGGTGAGCAAATGCAGATACTTTAAAGTAACACTGCGGGGAACACACCCCATGGGTCTCAAATCTCCAGGTACAAGGGCATCTTCCTACATCAAAACATGCATGGGAAACCCAGAAGATGGTATGCCATGAGATCGGGAAAGGTTTCTAAACTGCACCTCATTTCTCCTCTCCTTGTGCTTGGGTTCACCATTCCAGCTGCTTGACTAACCATCTCCCTACTTGGAGAATCAGCACCTTTAACCTCCTGATTGTACAGGTTGCAATTTGTCCTGAGGATGAACGGGAAGACGCGGAACCAACGAGAGACGAGCCCTAGGTGTTGGGACAGGCATAGGTCACTCCATTTTCTCATCAGGAAGAAGAATGAACCACAGGCTCAGCCTGCCCCCCAGAACCAAAATAGGGCCTGAAGCAATCCTGCGCTTTTGCGGCCAGCTCCCAAAAAAGCGAGGAGACAAATGGAGCTCAGGGGCACTGCAATTCACAAACGTGCAGAGTTATAAATGAGAACTCTCGTCCACAAATATATTGAGGGAAGGCAACGAAGAGGATTTGAAAGCAAGGCAGATTTGCAGGAAACAGATTTCAGGAGGTAGATTCCACTCGCCTTTAAAGCACATGAAAAGCGGCAAAACGTTGACAATGATGCCCTTGGCCAAAAAGGGCGTATGCGTTTTTTCCTGAATATATTCAGGAAAAAACGCATACGCCCTTTTTGGCCAACCAAGCAAGCCGGAAGGGCAAATCAGCGCTACAAAGAAGTCTCGCTTGCCCTCGGTCAAAAGGGCCATGCTGAACAAAGTGTAAAAACCAGAAAAGCAGGACAGGCCATGGAGACATGGGAGCCTTGCTACGCTGATGGGCGGGATGTAAATTGCCAACAGGCACTCTGGAGAAGAGTACGGTGTGTCCTGAAACAAGTAATAAACACAGCGTAGAGAGCATAGGGCACTTCCACTCAAGGGCGTATAAATTGGGAAAACTAAAAGTCAACAAGACACAGGCACCCTAAAGTTTACGGCTGCTCTGTTTCCAAGAACCTCCACTTCGGTACACCTTCAATATCCCAGGAAAGAGAAAAATGGATAAAGAAATGGTGGTACTTGGCACAGTGGACTATCACTCAGCCATGAAATCAATGTCATAAGGCTAGTTAGCAGCATGATGAGTGGATTTAGGTACGATGATTCTAAGTGAAATAAGTCACACAGAAAAAGACACTTATCCTAAGATATCGCTTATAGAGGGAATGTCAAAATCGCTACACTTGAACTGAATTACAAAACAGAACAGAGTCACACCTTTAGAAGACACACTATGGCTGCTTAACGGGAAAGGTGAGGTGGGGTGATGCATAAAACAAGGGTTTGAAATTAGCTCAGACACTGCTCCATAAGCCAAATATGTAATAGACAAGGCCTACTCCCTGCTCAGTGAACTGGACTCAACACCCCCTAGTCACCGCCCAAGAATATATCTGACTAGTATGAATCTGAAAACCTATGTATCGATATCTCTCTGCAAGTGAATCAAGAGGGTGTAAAGCGGCATAAACACAGCAGGGAAAAGCAGCCAAACCCCATTCTAAACATACATTACTTTAAAAAACCCACAAAGCAAAGACAGTGAAAGAGAGAGAAATTCTTACAAAATCCGTTCAGGGTCTCTGATACAACCTGGATTGACCATATCTAGACCCACAGCTGGATGAGACATAAGGCTGGACACTCTTGGGGCTGAGAGGATTGGTGAGGTTGGGTGAGCAAATGCAGATACTTTAAAGTAACACTGCGGGGAACACACCCCATGGGTCTCAAATCTCCAGGTACAAGGGCATCTTCCTACATCAAAACATGCATGGGAAACCCAGAAGATGGTATGCCATGAGATCGGGAAAGGTTTCTAAACTGCACCTCATTTCTCCTCTCCTTGTGCTCGGGTTCACCATTCCAGCTGCTTGACTAACCATCTCCCTACTTGGAGAATCAGCACCTTTAACCTCCTGATTGTACAGGTTGCAATTTGTCCTGAGGATGAACGGGAAGACGCGGAACCAACGAGAGACGAGCCCTAGGTGTTGGGACAGGCATAGGTCACTCCATTTTCTCATCAGGAAGAAGAATGAACCACAGGCTCAGCCTGCCCCCCAGAACCAAAATAGGGCCTGAAGCAATCCTGCGCTTTTGCGGCCAGCTCCCAAAAAAGCGAGGAGACAAATGGAGCTCAGGGGCACTGCAATTCACAAACGTGCAGAGTTATAAATGAGAACTCTCGTCCACAAATATATTGAGGGAAGGCAACGAAGAGGATTTGAAAGCAAGGCAGATTTGCAGGAAACAGATTTCAGGAGGTAGATTCGACTCGCCTTTAAAGCACATGAAAAGCGGCAAAACGTTGACAATGATGCCCTTGGCCAAAAAGGGCGTATGCGTTTTTTCCTGAATATATTCAGGAAAAAACGCATACGCCCTTTTTGGCCAACCAAGCAAGCCGGAAGGGCAAATCAGCGCTACAAAGAAGTCTCGCTTGCCCTCGGTCAAAAGGGCCATGCTGAACAAAGTGTAAAAACCAGAAAAGCAGGACAGGCCATGGAGACATGGGAGCCTTGCTACGCTGATGGGCGGGATGTAAATTGCCAACAGGCACTCTGGAGAAGAGTACGGTGTGTCCTGAAACAAGTAATAAACACAGCGTAGAGAGCATAGGGCACTTCCACTCATGGGCGTAGAAATTGGGAAAACTAAAAGTCAACAAGACACAGGCACCCTAAAGTTTACGGCTGCTCTGTTTCCAAGAACCTCCACTTCGGTACACCTTCAATATCCCAGGAAAGAGAAAAATGGATAAAGAAATGGTGGTACTTGGCACAGTGGAATATCACTCAGCCATGAAATCAATGTCATAAGGCTAGTTAGCAGCATGATGAGTGGATTTAGATACGATGATTCTAAGTGAAATAAGTCACACAGAAAAAGACACTTATCCTAAGATATCGCTTATAGAGGGAATGTCAAAATCGCTACACTTGAACTGAATTACAAAACAGAACAGAGTCACACCTTTAGAAGACACACTATGGCTGCTTAACGGGAAAGGTGAGGTGGGGTGATGCATAAAACAAGGGTTTCAAATTAGCTCAGAGACCGCTCCATAAGCAAAATATGTAATAGACAAGGCCTACTCCCTGCTCAGTGAACTGGACTCAACACACCCTAGTCAACACACAAGAATATATCTGACTAGTAAGAATCTGAAAACCGATGTATCGATATCTGTCTGCAAGTGAATCAAGAGGGTGTAAAGCGGCATCAACACAGCAGGGAAAAGCAGCCAAGCCCGATTCTAAACATAAATTACTTTAAAAAACCCACAAAACAAAGACAGTGAAAGAGAGAGAAATTCTTACAAAATCCGTTCAGGGTCTATGATGCAACCTGGATTGACCATATCAAGACCCACAGCTGGATGAGACATAAGGCTGGACACTCTTGGGGCTGAGAGGGTTGGTGAGGTTGGGTGAGCAAATGCAGATACTTTAAAGTAACACTGCGGGGAACACACCCCATGGGTCTCAAATCTCCAGGTACAAGGGAATCTTCCTACATCAAAACATGCATGGGAAACCCAGAAGATGGTATGCCATGAGATCGGGAAAGGTTTCTAAAACGCACCTCATTTCTCCTCTCCTTGTGCTCGGGTTCGCCATTCCAGCCGCTTGAGTAACCATCTCCCTACTTGGAGAATCAGCACCTTTAACCTCCTGATTGTACAGGTTGCAATTTGTCCTGAGGATGAACGGGAAGACGCGGAACCAACGAGAGACGAGCCCTAGGTGTTGGGACAGGCATAGGTCACTCCATTTTCCCATCAGGAAGAAGAATGAACCACAGGCTCAGCCTGCCCCCCAGAACCAAAATAGGGCCTGAAGCAATCCTGCGCTTTTGCGGCCAGCTCCCAAAAAAGCGAGGAGACAAATGGAGCTCAGGGGCACTGCAATTCACAAACGTGCAGAGTTATAAATGAGAACTCTCGTCCACAAATGTATTGAGGGAAGGCAACGAAGAGGATTTGAAAGCAAGGCAGATTTGCAGGAAACAGATTTCAGGAGGTAGATTCGACTCGCCTTTAAAGCACATGAAAAGCGGCAAAACGTTGACAATGATGCCCTTGGCCAAAAAGGGCGTATGCGTTTTTTCCTGAATATATTCAGGAAAAAACGCATACGCCCTTTTTGGCCAACCAAGCAAGCCGGAAGGGCAAATCAGCGCTACAAAGAAGTCTCGCTTGCCCTCGGTCAAAAGGGCCATGCTGAACAAAGTGTAAAAACCAGAAAAGCAGGACAGGCCATGGAGACATGGGAGCCTTGCTACGCTGATGGGCGGGATGTAAATTGCCAACAGGCACTCTGGAGAAGAGTACGGTGTGTCCTGAAACAAGTAATAAACACAGCGTAGAGAGCATAGGGCACTTCCACTCATGGGCGTAGAAATTGGGAAAACTAAAAGTCAACAAGACACAGGCACCCTAAAGTTTACGGCTGCTCTGTTTCCAAGAACCTCCACTTCGGTACACCTTCAATATCCCAGGAAAGAGAAAAATGGATAAAGAAATGGTGGTACTTGGCACAGTGGAATATCACTCAGCCATGAAATCAATGTCATAAGGCTAGTTAGCAGCATGATGAGTGGATTTAGATACGATGATTCTAAGTGAAATAAGTCACACAGAAAAAGACACTTATCCTAAGATATGGCTTATAGAGGGAATGTCAAAATCGCTACACTTGAACTGAATTACAAAACAGAACAGAGTCACACCTTTAGAAGACACACTATGGCTGCTTAACGGGAAAGGTGAGGTGGGGTGATGCATAAAACAAGGGTTTCAAATTAGCTCAGAGACCGCTCCATAAGCAAAATATGTAATAGACAAGGCCTACTCCCTGCTCAGTGAACTGGACTCAACACACCCTAGTCAACACACAAGAATATATCTGACTAGTAAGAATCTGAAAACCTATGTATCGATATCTCTCTGCAAGTGAATCAAGAGGGTGTAAAGCGGCATCAACACAGCAGGGAAAAGCAGCCAAGCCCGATTCTAAACATAAATTACTTTAAAAAACCCACAAAACAAAGACAGTGAAAGAGAGAGAAATTCTTACAAAATCCGTTCAGGGTCTATGATGCAACCTGGATTGACCATATCAAGACCCACAGCTGGATGAGACATAAGGCTGGACACTCTTGGGGCTGAGAGGGTTGGTGAGGTTGGGTGAGCAAATGCAGATACTTTAAAGTAACACTGCGGGGAACACACCCCATGGGTCTCAAATCTCCAGGTACAAGGGAATCTTCCTACATCAAAACATGCATGGGAAACCCAGAAGATGGTATGCCATGAGATCGGGAAAGGTTTCTAAAACGCACCTCATTTCTCCTCTCCTTGTGCTCGGGTTTGCCATTCCAGCCGCTTGACTAACCATCTCCCTACTTGGAGAATCAGCACCTTTAACCTCCTGATTGTACAGGTTGCAATTTGTCCTGAGGATGAACGGGAAGACGCGGAACCAACGAGAGACGAGCCCTAGGTGTTGGGACAGGCATAGGTCACTCCATTTTCCCATCAGGAAGAAGAATGAACCACAGGCTCAGCCTGCCCCCCAGAACCAAAATAGGGCCTGAAGCAATCCTGCGCTTTTGCGGCCAGCTCCCAAAAAAGCGAGGAGACAAATGGAGCTCAGGGGCACTGCAATTCACAAACGTGCAGAGTTATAAATGAGAACTCTCATCCACAAATATATTGAGGGAAGGCAACGAAGAGGATTTGAAAGCAAGGCAGATTTGCAGGAAACAGATTTCAGGAGGTAGATTCGACTCGCCTTTAAAGCACATGAAAAGCGGCAAAACGTTGACAATGATGCCCTTGGCCAAAAAGGGCGTATGCGTTTTTTCCTGAATATATTCAGGAAAAAACGCATACGCCCTTTTTGGCCAACCAAGCAAGCCGGAAGGGCAAATCAGCGCTACAAAGAAGTCTCGCTTGCCCTCGGTCAAAAGGGCCATGCTGAACAAACAGTAAAAACCAGAAAAGCAGGACAGGCCATGGAGACATGGGAGCCTTGCTACGCTGATGGGCGGGATGTAAATTGCCAACAGGCACTCTGGAGAAGAGTACGGTGTGTCCTGAAACAAGTAATAAACACAGCGTAGAGAGCATAGGGCACTTCCACTCAAGGGCGTATAAATTGGGAAAACTAAAAATCAACAAGACACAGGCACCCTAAAGTTTACGGCTGCTCTGTTTCCAAGAACCTCCACTTCGGTACACCATCAATATCCCAGGAAAGAGAAAAATGGATAAAGAAATGGTGGTACTTGGCACAATGGAATATCACTCAGCCATGAAATCAATGTCATAAGGCTAGTTAGCAGCATGATGAGTGGATTTAGGTACGATGATTCTAAGTGAAATAAGTCACACAGAAAAAGACACTTATCCTAAGATATCGCTTATAGAGGGAATGTCAAAATCGCTACACTTGAACTGAATTACAAAACAGAACAGAGTCACACCTTTAGAAGACACACTATGGCTGCTTAACGGGAAAGGTGAGGTGGGGTGATGCATAAAACAAGGGTTTGAAATTAGCTCAGACACCGCTCCATAAGCCAAATATGTAATAGACAAGGCCTACTCCCTGCTCAGTGAACTGGACTCAACACCCCCTAGTCACCGCACAAGAATATATCTGACTAGTATGAATCTGAAAACCTATGTATCGATATCTCTCTGCAAGTGAATCAAGAGGGTGTAAAGCGGCATAAACACACCAGGGAAAAGCAGCCAAACCCCATTCTAAACATACATTACTTTAAAAAACCCACAAAGCAAAGACAGTGAAAGAGAGAGAAATTCTTACAAAATCCGTTCAGGGTCTATGATGCAACCTGGATTGACCATATCAAGACCCACAGCTGGATGAGACATAAGGCTGGACACTCTTGGGGCTGAGAGGGTTGGTGAGGTTGGGTGAGCAAATGCAGATACTTTAAAGTAACACTGCGGGGAACACACCCCATGGGTCTCAAATCTCCAGGTACAAGGGAATCTTCCTACATCAAAACATGCATGGGAAACCCAGAAGATGGTATGCCATGAGATCGGGAAAGGTTTCTAAAACGCACCTCATTTCTCCTCTCCTTGTGCTCGGGTTCGCCATTCCAGCCGCTTGACTAACCATCTCCCTACTTGGAGAATCAGCACCTTTAACCTCCTGATTGTACAGGTTGCAATTTGTCCTGAGGATGAACGGGAAGACGCGGAACCAACGAGAGACGAGCCCTAGGTGTTGGGACAGGCATAGGTCACTCCATTTTCCCATCAGGAAGAAGAATGAACCACAGGCTCAGCCTGCCCCCCAGAACCAAAATAGGGCCTGAAGCAATCCTGCGCTTTTGCGGCCAGCTCCCAAAAAAGCGAGGAGACAAATGGAGCTCAGGGGCACTGCAATTCACAAACGTGCAGAGTTATAAATGAGAACTCTCGTCCACAAATATATTGAGGGAAGGCAACGAAGAGGATTTGAAAGCAAGGCAGATTTGCAGGAAACAGATTTCAGGAGGTAGATTCCACTCGCCTTTAAAGCACATGAAAAGCGGCAAAACGTTGACAATGATGCCCTTGGCCAAAAAGGGCGTATGCGTTTTTTCCTGAATATATTCAGGAAAAAACGCATACGCCCTTTTTGGCCAACCAAGCAAGCCGGAAGGGCAAATCAGCGCTACAAAGAAGTCTCGCTTGCCCTCGGTCAAAAGGGCCATGCTGAACAAAGTGTAAAAACCAGAAAAGCAGGACAGGCCATGGAGACATGGGAGCCTTGCTACGCTGATGGGCGGGATGTAAATTGCCAACAGGCACTCTGGAGAAGAGTACGGTGTGTCCTGAAACAAGTAATAAACACAGCGTAGAGAGCATAGGGCACTTCCACTCATGGGCGTAGAAATTGGGAAAACTAAAAGTCAACAAGACACAGGCACCCTAAAGTTTACGGCTGCTCTGTTTCCAAGAACCTCCACTTCGGTACACCATCAATATCCCAGGAAAGAGAAAAATGGATAAAGAAATGGTGGTACTTGGCACAATGGAATATCACTCAACCATGAAATCAATGTCATAAGGCTAGTTAGCAGCATGATGAGTGGACTTAGGTACGATGCTTCTAAGTGAAATAAGTCACACAGAAAAAGACACTTATCCTAAGATATCGCTTATAGAGGGAATGTCAAAATCGCTACACTTGAACTGAATTACAAAACAGAACAGAGTCACACCTTTAGAAGACACACTATGGCTGCTTAACGGGAAAGGTGAGGTGGGGTGATGCATAAAACAAGGGTTTCAAATTAGCTCAGAGACCGCTCCATAAGCAAAATATGTAATAGACAAGGCCTACTCCCTGCTCAGTGAACTGGACTCAACACACCCTAGTCAACACACAAGAATATATCTGACTAGTAAGAATCTGAAAACCTATGTATCGATATCTCTCTGCAAGTGAATCAAGAGGGTGTAAAGCGGCATCAACACAGCAGGGAAAAGCAGCCAAGCCCGATTCTAAACATAAATTACTTTAAAAAACCCACAAAACAAAGACAGTGAAAGAGAGAGAAATTCTTACAAAATCCGTTCAGGGTCTATGATGCAACCTGGATTGACCATATCAAGACCCACAGCTGGATGAGACATAAGGCTGGACACTCTTGGGGCTGAGAGGGTTGGTGAGGTTGGGTGAGCAAATGCAGATACTTTAAAGTAACACTGCGGGGAACACACCCCATGGGTCTCAAATCTCCAGGTACAAGGGAATCTTCCTACATCAAAACATGCATGGGAAACCCAGAAGATGGTATGCCATGAGATCGGGAAAGGTTTCTAAAACGCACCTCATTTCTCCTCTCCTTGTGCTCGGGTTCGCCATTCCAGCCGCTTGACTAACCATCTCCCTACTTGGAGAATCAGCACCTTTAACCTCCTGATTGTACAGGTTGCAATTTGTCCTGAGGATGAACGGGAAGACGCGGAACCAACGAGAGACGAGCCCTAGGTGTTGGGACAGGCATAGGTCACTCCATTTTCCCATCAGGAAGAAGAATGAACCACAGGCTCAGCCTGCCCCCCAGAACCAAAATAGGGCCTGAAGCAATCCTGCGCTTTTGCGGCCAGCTCCCAAAAAAGCGAGGAGACAAATGGAGCTCAGGGGCACTGCAATTCACAAACGTGCAGAGTTATAAATGAGAACTCTCGTCCACAAATATATTGAGGGAAGGCAACGAAGAGGATTTGAAAGCAAGGCAGATTTGCAGGAAACAGATTTCAGGAGGTAGATTCCACTCGCCTTTAAAGCACATGAAAAGCGGCAAAACGTTGACAATGATGCCCTTGGCCAAAAAGGGCGTATGCGTTTTTTCCTGAATATATTCAGGAAAAAACGCATACGCCCTTTTTGGCCAACCAAGCAAGCCGGAAGGGCAAATCAGCGCTACAAAGAAGTCTCGCTTGCCCTCGGTCAAAAGGGCCATGCTGAACAAACAGTAAAAACCAGAAAAGCAGGACAGGCCATGGAGACATGGGAGCCTTGCTACGCTGATGGGCGGGATGTAAATTGCCAACAGGCACTCTGGAGAAGAGTACGGTGTGTCCTGAAACAAGTAATAAACACAGCGTAGAGAGCATAGGGCACTTCCACTCAAGGGCGTATAAATTGGGAAAACTAAAAATCAACAAGACACAGGCACCCTAAAGTTTACGGCTGCTCTGTTTCCAAGAACCTCCACTTCGGTACACCATCAATATCCCAGGAAAGAGAAAAATGGATAAAGAAATGGTGGTACTTGGCACAATGGAATATCACTCAACCATGAAATCAATGTCATAAGGCTAGTTAGCAGCATGATGAGTGGACTTAGGTACGATGCTTCTAAGTGAAATAAGTCACACAGAAAAAGACACTTATCCTAAGATATCGCTTATAGAGGGAATGTCAAAATCGCTACACTTGAACTGAATTACAAAACAGAACAGAGTCACACCTTTAGAAGACACACTATGGCTGCTTAACGGGAAAGGTGAGGTGGGGTGATGCATAAAACAAGGGTTTCAAATTAGCTCAGAGACCGCTCCATAAGCAAAATATGTAATAGACAAGGCCTACTCCCTGCTCAGTGAACTGGACTCAACACACCCTAGTCAACACACAAGAATATATCTGACTAGTAAGAATCTGAAAACCTATGTATCGATATCTCTCTGCAAGTGAATCAAGAGGGTGTAAAGCGGCATCAACACAGCAGGGAAAAGCAGCCAAGCCCGATTCTAAACATAAATTACTTTAAAAAACCCACAAAACAAAGACAGTGAAAGAGAGAGAAATTCTTACAAAATCCGTTCAGGGTCTATGATGCAACCTGGATTGACCATATCAAGACCCACAGCTGGATGAGACATAAGGCTGGACACTCTTGGGGCTGAGAGGGTTGGTGAGGTTGGGTGAGCAAATGCAGATACTTTAAAGTAACACTGCGGGGAACACACCCCATGGGTCTCAAATCTCCAGGTACAAGGGAATCTTCCTACATCAAAACATGCATGGGAAACCCAGAAGATGGTATGCCATGAGATCGGGAAAGGTTTCTAAAACGCACCTCATTTCTCCTCTCCTTGTGCTCGGGTTCGCCATTCCAGCCGCTTGACTAACCATCTCCCTACTTGGAGAATCAGCACCTTTAACCTCCTGATTGTACAGGTTGCAATTTGTCCTGAGGATGAACGGGAAGACGCGGAACCAACGAGAGACGAGCCCTAGGTGTTGGGACAGGCATAGGTCACTCCATTTTCCCATCAGGAAGAAGAATGAACCACAGGCTCAGCCTGCCCCCCAGAACCAAAATAGGGCCTGAAGCAATCCTGCGCTTTTGCGGCCAGCTCCCAAAAAAGCGAGGAGACAAATGGAGCTCAGGGGCACTGCAATTCACAAACGTGCAGAGTTATAAATGAGAACTCTCGTCCACAAATATATTGAGGGAAGGCAACGAAGAGGATTTGAAAGCAAGGCAGATTTGCAGGAAACAGATTTCAGGAGGTAGATTCCACTCGCCTTTAAAGCACATGAAAAGCGGCAAAACGTTGACAATGATGCCCTTGGCCAAAAAGGGCGTATGCGTTTTTTCCTGAATATATTCAGGAAAAAACGCATACGCCCTTTTTGGCCAACCAAGCAAGCCGGAAGGGCAAATCAGCGCTACAAAGAAGTCTCGCTTGCCCTCGGTCAAAAGGGCCATGCTGAACAAACAGTAAAAACCAGAAAAGCAGGACAGGCCATGGAGACATGGGAGCCTTGCTACGCTGATGGGCGGGATGTAAATTGCCAACAGGCACTCTGGAGAAGAGTACGGTGTGTCCTGAAACAAGTAATAAACACAGCGTAGAGAGCATAGGGCACTTCCACTCAAGGGCGTATAAATTGGGAAAACTAAAAATCAACAAGACACAGGCACCCTAAAGTTTACGGCTGCTCTGTTTCCAAGAACCTCCACTTCGGTACACCATCAATATCCCAGGAAAGAGAAAAATGGATAAAGAAATGGTGGTACTTGGCACAATGGAATATCACTCAGCCATGAAATCAATGTCATAAGGCTAGTTATCAGCATGATGAGTGGATTTAGGTACGATGATTCTAAGTGAAATAAGTCACACAGAAAAAGACACTTATCCTAAGATATCGCTTATAGAGGGAATGTCAAAATCGCTACACTTGAACTGAATTACAAAACAGAACAGATTCACACCTTTAGAAGACACACTATGGCTGCTTAACGGGAAAGGTGAGGTGGGGTGATGCATAAAACAAGGGTTTGAAATTAGCTCAGACACCGTTCCATAAGCCAAATATGTAATAGACAAGGCCTACTCCCTGCTCAGTGAACTGGACTCAACACCCCCTAGTCACCGCACAAGAATATATCTGACTAGTATGAATCTGAAAACCTATGTATCGATATCTCTCTGCAAGTGAATCAAGAGGGTGTAAAGCGGCATAAACACAGCAGGGAAAAGCAGCCAAACCCCATTCTAAACATACATTACTTTAAAAAACCCACAAAGCAAAGACAGTGAAAGAGAGAGAAATTCTTACAAAATCCGTTCAGGGTCTCTGATGCAACCTGGATTGACCATATCTAGACCCACAGCTGGATGAGACATAAGGCTGGACACTCTTGGGGCTGAGAGGATTGGTGAGGTTGGGTGAGCAAATGCAGATACTTTAAAGTAACACTGCGGGGAACACACCCCATGGGTCTCAAATCTCCAGGTACAAGGGCATCTTCCTACATCAAAACATGCATGGGAAACCCAGAAGATGGTATGCCATGAGATCGGGAAAGGTTTCTAAACTGCACCTCATTTCTCCTCTCCTTGTGCTCGGGTTCACCATTCCAGCTGCTTGACTAACCATCTCCCTACTTGGAGAATCAGCACCTTTAACCTCCTGATTGTACAGGTTGCAATTTGTCCTGAGGATGAACGGGAAGACGCGGAACCAACGAGAGACGAGCCCTAGGTGTTGGGACAGGCATAGGTCACTCCATTTTCTCATCAGGAAGAAGAATGAACCACAGGCTCAGCCTGCCCCCCAGAACCAAAATAGGGCCTGAAGCAATCCTGCGCTTTTGCGGCCAGCTCCCAAAAAAGCGAGGAGACAAATGGAGCTCAGGGGCACTGCAATTCACAAACGTGCAGAGTTATAAATGAGAACTCTCGTCCACAAATATATTGAGGGAAGGCAACGAAGAGGATTTGAAAGCAAGGCAGATTTGCAGGAAACAGATTTCAGGAGGTAGATTCGACTCGCCTTTAAAGCACATGAAAAGCGGCAAAACGTTGACAATGATGCCCTTGGCCAAAAAGGGCGTATGCGTTTTTTCCTGAATATATTCAGGAAAAAACGCATACGCCCTTTTTGGCCAACCAAGCAAGCCGGAAGGGCAAATCAGCGCTACAAAGAAGTCTCGCTTGCCCTCGGTCAAAAGGGCCATGCTGAACAAAGTGTAAAAACCAGAAAAGCAGGACAGGCCATGGAGACATGGGAGCCTTGCTACGCTGATGGGCGGGATGTAAATTGCCAACAGGCACTCTGGAGAAGAGTACGGTGTGTCCTGAAACAAGTAATAAACACAGCGTAGAGAGCATAGGGCACTTCCACTCATGGGCGTAGAAATTGGGAAAACTAAAAGTCAACAAGACACAGGCACCCTAAAGTTTACGGCTGCTCTGTTTCCAAGAACCTCCACTTCGGTACACCTTCAATATCCCAGGAAAGAGAAAAATGGATAAAGAAATGGTGGTACTTGGCACAGTGGAATATCACTCAGCCATGAAATCAATGTCATAAGGCTAGTTAGCAGCATGATGAGTGGATTTAGATACGATGATTCTAAGTGAAATAAGTCACACAGAAAAAGACACTTATCCTAAGATATGGCTTATAGAGGGAATGTCAAAATCGCTACACTTGAACTGAATTACAAAACAGAACAGAGTCACACCTTTAGAAGACACACTATGGCTGCTTAACGGGAAAGGTGAGGTGGGGTGATGCATAAAACAAGGGTTTCAAATTAGCTCAGAGACCGCTCCATAAGCAAAATATGTAATAGACAAGGCCTACTCCCTGCTCAGTGAACTGGACTCAACACACCCTAGTCAACACACAAGAATATATCTGACTAGTAAGAATCTGAAAACCTATGTATCGATATCTCTCTGCAAGTGAATCAAGAGGGTGTAAAGCGGCATCAACACAGCAGGGAAAAGCAGCCAAGCCCGATTCTAAACATAAATTACTTTAAAAAACCCACAAAACAAAGACAGTGAAAGAGAGAGAAATTCTTACAAAATCCGTTCAGGGTCTATGATGCAACCTGGATTGACCATATCAAGACCCACAGCTGGATGAGACATAAGGCTGGACACTCTTGGGGCTGAGAGGGTTGGTGAGGTTGGGTGAGCAAATGCAGATACTTTAAAGTAACACTGCGGGGAACACACCCCATGGGTCTCAAATCTCCAGGTACAAGGGAATCTTCCTACATCAAAACATGCATGGGAAACCCAGAAGATGGTATGCCATGAGATCGGGAAAGGTTTCTAAAACGCACCTCATTTCTCCTCTCCTTGTGCTCGGGTTCGCCATTCCAGCCGCTTGACTAACCATCTCCCTACTTGGAGAATCAGCACCTTTAACCTACTGTTTCGTTCAGGTTGCAATTTGTCCTGAGGATGAACGGGAAGACGCGGAACCAACGAGAGACGAGCCCTAGGTGTTGGGACAGGCATAGGTCACTCCATTTTCCCATCAGGAAGAAGAATGAACCACAGGCTCAGCCTGCCCCCCAGAACCAAAATAGGGCCTGAAGCAATCCTGCGCTTTTGCGGCCAGCTCCCAAAAAAGCGAGGAGACAAATGGAGCTCAGGGGCACTGCAATTCACAAACGTGCAGAGTTATAAATGAGAACTCTCGTCCACAAATATATTGAGGGAAGGCAACGAAGAGGATTTGAAAGCAAGGCAGATTTGCAGGAAACAGATTTCAGGAGGTAGATTCCACTCGCCTTTAAAGCACATGAAAAGCGGCAAAACGTTGACAATGATGCCCTTGGCCAAAAAGGGCGTATGCGTTTTTTCCTGAATATATTCAGGAAAAAACGCATACGCCCTTTTTGGCCAACCAAGCAAGCCGGAAGGGCAAATCAGCGCTACAAAGAAGTCTCGCTTGCCCTCGGTCAAAAGGGCCATGCTGAACAAACAGTAAAAACCAGAAAAGCAGGACAGGCCATGGAGACATGGGAGCCTTGCTACGCTGATGGGCGGGATGTAAATTGCCAACAGGCACTCTGGAGAAGAGTACGGTGTGTCCTGAAACAAGTAATAAACACAGCGTAGAGAGCATAGGGCACTTCCACTCAAGGGCGTATAAATTGGGAAAACTAAAAATCAACAAGACACAGGCAACCTAAAGTTTACGGCTGCTCTGTTTCCAAGAACCTCCACTTCGGTACACCATCAATATCCCAGGAAAGAGAAAAATGGATAAAGAAATGGTGGTACTTGGCACAATGGAATATCACTCAGCCATGAAATCAATGTCATAAGGCTAGTTAGCAGCATGATGAGTGGATTTAGGTACGATGATTCTAAGTGAAATAAGTCACACAGAAAAAGACACTTATCCTAAGATATCGCTTATAGAGGGAATGTCAAAATCGCTACACTTGAACTGAATTACAAAACAGAACAGAGTCACACCTTTAGAAGACACACTATGGCTGCTTAACGGGAAAGGTGAGGTGGGGTGATGCATAAAACAAGGGTTTGAAATTAGCTCAGACACCGCTCCATAAGCCAAATATGTAATAGACAAGGCCTACTCCCTGCTCAGTGAACTGGACTCAACACCCCCTAGTCACCGCACAAGAATATATCTGACTAGTATGAATCTGAAAACCTATGTATCGATATCTCTCTGCAAGTGAATCAAGAGGGTGTAAAGCGGCATAAACACAGCAGGGAAAAGCAGCCAAACCCCATTCTAAACATACATTACTTTAAAAAACCCACAAAGCAAAGACAGTGAAAGAGAGAGAAATTCTTACAAAATCCGTTCAGGGTCTCTGATGCAACCTGGATTGACCATATCTAGACCCACAGCTGGATGAGACATAAGGCTGGACACTCTTGGGGCTGAGAGGATTGGTGAGGTTGGGTGAGCAAATGCAGATACTTTAAAGTAACACTGCGGGGAACACACCCCATGGGTCTCAAATCTCCAGGTACAAGGGCATCTTCCTACATCAAAACATGCATGGGAAACCCAGAAGATGGTATGCCATGAGATCGGGAAAGGTTTCTAAACTGCACCTCATTTCTCCTCTCCTTGTGCTCGGGTTCACCATTCCAGCTGCTTGACTAACCATCTCCCTACTTGGAGAATCAGCACCTTTAACCTCCTGATTGTACAGGTTGCAATTTGTCCTGAGGATGAACGGGAAGACGCGGAACCAACGAGAGACGAGCCCTAGGTGTTGGGACAGGCATAGGTCACTCCATTTTCTCATCAGGAAGAAGAATGAACCACAGGCTCAGCCTGCCCCCCAGAACCAAAATAGGGCCTGAAGCAATCCTGCGCTTTTGCGGCCAGCTCCCAAAAAAGCGAGGAGACAAATGGAGCTCAGGGGCACTGCAATTCACAAACGTGCAGAGTTATAAATGAGAACTCTCGTCCACAAATATATTGAGGGAAGGCAACGAAGAGGATTTGAAAGCAAGGCAGATTTGCAGGAAACAGATTTCAGGAGGTAGATTCGACTCGCCTTTAAAGCACATGAAAAGCGGCAAAACGTTGACAATGATGCCCTTGGCCAAAAAGGGCGTATGCGTTTTTTCCTGAATATATTCAGGAAAAAACGCATACGCCCTTTTTGGCCAACCAAGCAAGCCTGAAGGGCAAATCAGCGCTACAAAGAAGTCTCGCTTGCCCTCGGTCAAAAGGGCCATGCTGAACAAATTGTAAAAACCAGAAAAGCAGGACAGGCCATGGAGACATGGGAGCCTTGCTACGCTGATGGGCGGGATGTAAATTGCCAACAGGCACTCTGGAGAAGAGTACGGTGTGTCCTGAAACAAGTAATAAACACAGCGTAGAGAGCATAGGGCACTTCCACTCATGGGCGTAGAAATTGGGAAAACTAAAAGTCAACAAGACACAGGCACCCTAAAGTTTACGGCTGCTCTGTTTCCAAGAACCTCCACTTCGGTACACCTTCAATATCCCAGGAAAGAGAAAAATGGATAAAGAAATGGTGGTACTTGGCACAGTGGAATATCACTCAGCCATGAAATCAATGTCATAAGGCTAGTTAGCAGCATGATGAGTGGATTTAGATACGATGATTCTAAGTGAAATAAGTCACACAGAAAAAGACACTTATCCTAAGATATCACTTATAGAGGGAATGTCAAAATCGCTACACTTGAACTGAATTACAAAACAGAACAGAGTCACACCTTTAGAAGACACACTATGGCTGCTTAACCGGAAAGGTGAGGTGGGGTGATGCATAAAACAAGGGTTTCAAATTAGCTCAGAGACCGCTCCATAAGCAAAATATGTAATAGACAAGGCCTACTCCCTGCTCAGTGAACTGGACTCAACACACCCTAGTCAACACACAAGAATATATCTGACTAGTAAGAATCTGAAAACCTATGTATCGATATCTCTCTGCAAGTGAATCAAGAGGGTGTAAAGCGGCATCAACACAGCAGGGAAAAGCAGCCAAGCCCGATTCTAAACATAAATTACTTTAAAAAACCCACAAAACAAAGACAGTGAAAGGGAGAGAAATTCTTACAAAATCCGTTCAGGGTCTATGATGCAACCTGGATTGACCATATCAAGACCCACAGCTGGATGAGACATAAGGCTGGACACTCTTGGGGCTGAGAGGGTTGGTGAGGTTGGGTGAGCAAATGCAGATACTTTAAAGTAACACTGCGGGGAACACACCCCATGGGTCTCAAATCTCCAGGTACAAGGGAATCTTCCTACATCAAAACATGCATGGGAAACCCAGAAGATGGTATGCCATGAGATCGGGAAAGGTTTCTAAAACGCACCTCATTTCTCCTCTCCTTGTGCTCGGGTTCGCCATTCCAGCCGCTTGACTAACCATCTCCCTACTTGGAGAATCAGCACCTTTAACCTCCTGATTGTACAGGTTGCAATTTGTCCTGAGGATGAACGGGAAGACGCGGAACCAACGAGAGACGAGCCCTAGGTGTTGGGACAGGCATAGGTCACTCCATTTTCCCATCAGGAAGAAGAATGAACCACAGGCTCAGCCTGCCCCCCAGAACCAAAATAGGGCCTGAAGCAATCCTGCGCTTTTGCGGCCAGCTCCCAAAAAAGCGAGGAGACAAATGGAGCTCAGGGGCACTGCAATTCACAAACGTGCAGAGTTATAAATGAGAACTCTCGTCCACAAATATATTGAGGGAAGGCAACGAAGAGGATTTGAAAGCAAGGCAGATTTGCAGGAAACAGATTTCAGGAGGTAGATTCCACTCGCCTTTAAAGCACATGAAAAGCGGCAAAACGTTGACAATGATGCCCTTGGCCAAAAAGGGCGTATGCGTTTTTTCCTGAATATATTCAGGAAAAAACGCATACGCCCTTTTTGGCCAACCAAGCAAGCCGGAAGGGCAAATCAGCGCTACAAAGAAGTCTCGCTTGCCCTCGGTCAAAAGGGCCATGCTGAACAAACTGTAAAAACCAGAAAAGCAGGACAGGCCATGGAGACATGGGAGCCTTGCTACGCTGATGGGCGGGATGTAAATTGCCAACAGGCACTCTGGAGAAGAGTACGGTGTGTCCTGAAACAAGTAATAAACACAGCGTAGAGAGCATAGGGCACTTCCACTCATGGGCGTAGAAATTGGGAAAACTAAAAGTCAACAAGACACAGGCACCCTAAAGTTTACGGCTGCTCTGTTTCCAAGAACCTCCACTTCGGTACACCTTCAATATCCCAGGAAAGAGAAAAATGGATAAAGAAATGGTGGTACTTGGCACAGTGGAATATCACTCAGCCATGAAATCAATGTCATAAGGCTAGTTAGCAGCATGATGAGTGGATTTAGATACGATGATTCTAAGTGAAATAAGTCACACAGAAAAAGACACTTATCCTAAGATATGGCTTATAGAGGGAATGTCAAAATCGCTACACTTGAACTGAATTACAAAACAGAACAGAGTCACACCTTTAGAAGACACACTATGGCTGCTTAACGGGAAAGGTGAGGTGGGGTGATGCATAAAACAAGGGTTTCAAATTAGCTCAGAGACCGCTCCATAAGCAAAATATGTAATAGACAAGGCCTACTCCCTGCTCAGTGAACTGGACTCAACACACCCTAGTCAACACACAAGAATATATCTGACTAGTAAGAATCTGAAAACCTATGTATCGATATCTCTCTGCAAGTGAATCAAGAGGGTGTAAAGCGGCATCAACACAGCAGGGAAAAGCAGCCAAGCCCGATTCTAAACATAAATTACTTTAAAAAACCCACAAAACAAAGACAGTGAAAGAGAGAGAAATTCTTACAAAATCCGTTCAGGGTCTATGATGCAACCTGGATTGACCATATCAAGACCCACAGCTGGATGAGACATAAGGCTGGACACTCTTGGGGCTGAGAGGGTTGGTGAGGTTGGGTGAGCAAATGCAGATACTTTAAAGTAACACTGCGGGGAACACACCCCATGGGTCTCAAATCTCCAGGTACAAGGGAATCTTCCTACATCAAAACATGCATGGGAAACCCAGAAGATGGTATGCCATGAGATCGGGAAAGGTTTCTAAAACGCACCTCATTTCTCCTCTCCTTGTGCTCGGGTTCGCCATTCCAGCCGCTTGACTAACCATCTCCCTACTTGGAGAATCAGCACCTTTAACCTACTGTTTCGTTCAGGTTGCAATTTGTCCTGAGGATGAACGGGAAGACGCGGAACCAACGAGAGACGAGCCCTAGGTGTTGGGACAGGCATAGGTCACTCCATTTTCCCATCAGGAAGAAGAATGAACCACAGGCTCAGCCTGCCCCCCAGAACCAAAATAGGGCCTGAAGCAATCCTGCGCTTTTGCGGCCAGCTCCCAAAAAAGCGAGGAGACAAATGGAGCTCAGGGGCACTGCAATTCACAAACGTGCAGAGTTATAAATGAGAACTCTCGTCCACAAATATATTGAGGGAAGGCAACGAAGAGGATTTGAAAGCAAGGCAGATTTGCAGGAAACAGATTTCAGGAGGTAGATTCCACTCGCCTTTAAAGCACATGAAAAGCGGCAAAACGTTGACAATGATGCCCTTGGCCAAAAAGGGCGTATGCGTTTTTTCCTGAATATATTCAGGAAAAAACGCATACGCCCTTTTTGGCCAACCAAGCAAGCCGGAAGGGCAAATCAGCGCTACAAAGAAGTCTCGCTTGCCCTCGGTCAAAAGGGCCATGCTGAACAAACAGTAAAAACCAGAAAAGCAGGACAGGCCATGGAGACATGGGAGCCTTGCTACGCTGATGGGCGGGATGTAAATTGCCAACAGGCACTCTGGAGAAGAGTACGGTGTGTCCTGAAACAAGTAATAAACACAGCGTAGAGAGCATAGGGCACTTCCACTCAAGGGCGTATAAATTGGGAAAACTAAAAATCAACAAGACACAGGCAACCTAAAGTTTACGGCTGCTCTGTTTCCAAGAACCTCCACTTCGGTACACCATCAATATCCCAGGAAAGAGAAAAATGGATAAAGAAATGGTGGTACTTGGCACAATGGAATATCACTCAGCCATGAAATCAATGTCATAAGGCTAGTTAGCAGCATGATGAGTGGATTTAGGTACGATGATTCTAAGTGAAATAAGTCACACAGAAAAAGACACTTATCCTAAGATATCGCTTATAGAGGGAATGTCAAAATCGCTACACTTGAACTGAATTACAAAACAGAACAGAGTCACACCTTTAGAAGACACACTATGGCTGCTTAACGGGAAAGGTGAGGTGGGGTGATGCATAAAACAAGGGTTTGAAATTAGCTCAGACACCGCTCCATAAGCCAAATATGTAATAGACAAGGCCTACTCCCTGCTCAGTGAACTGGACTCAACACCCCCTAGTCACCGCACAAGAATATATCTGACTAGTATGAATCTGAAAACCTATGTATCGATATCTCTCTGCAAGTGAATCAAGAGGGTGTAAAGCGGCATAAACACAGCAGGGAAAAGCAGCCAAACCCCATTCTAAACATACATTACTTTAAAAAACCCACAAAGCAAAGACAGTGAAAGAGAGAGAAATTCTTACAAAATCCGTTCAGGGTCTCTGATGCAACCTGGATTGACCATATCTAGACCCACAGCTGGATGAGACATAAGGCTGGACACTCTTGGGGCTGAGAGGATTGGTGAGGTTGGGTGAGCAAATGCAGATACTTTAAAGTAACACTGCGGGGAACACACCCCATGGGTCTCAAATCTCCAGGTACAAGGGCATCTTCCTACATCAAAACATGCATGGGAAACCCAGAAGATGGTATGCCATGAGATCGGGAAAGGTTTCTAAACTGCACCTCATTTCTCCTCTCCTTGTGCTCGGGTTCACCATTCCAGCTGCTTGACTAACCATCTCCCTACTTGGAGAATCAGCACCTTTAACCTCCTGATTGTACAGGTTGCAATTTGTCCTGAGGATGAACGGGAAGACGCGGAACCAACGAGAGACGAGCCCTAGGTGTTGGGACAGGCATAGGTCACTCCATTTTCTCATCAGGAAGAAGAATGAACCACAGGCTCAGCCTGCCCCCCAGAACCAAAATAGGGCCTGAAGCAATCCTGCGCTTTTGCGGCCAGCTCCCAAAAAAGCGAGGAGACAAATGGAGCTCAGGGGCACTGCAATTCACAAACGTGCAGAGTTATAAATGAGAACTCTCGTCCACAAATATATTGAGGGAAGGCAACGAAGAGGATTTGAAAGCAAGGCAGATTTGCAGGAAACAGATTTCAGGAGGTAGATTCGACTCGCCTTTAAAGCACATGAAAAGCGGCAAAACGTTGACAATGATGCCCTTGGCCAAAAAGGGCGTATGCGTTTTTTCCTGAATATATTCAGGAAAAAACGCATACGCCCTTTTTGGCCAACCAAGCAAGCCTGAAGGGCAAATCAGCGCTACAAAGAAGTCTCGCTTGCCCTCGGTCAAAAGGGCCATGCTGAACAAATTGTAAAAACCAGAAAAGCAGGACAGGCCATGGAGACATGGGAGCCTTGCTACGCTGATGGGCGGGATGTAAATTGCCAACAGGCACTCTGGAGAAGAGTACGGTGTGTCCTGAAACAAGTAATAAACACAGCGTAGAGAGCATAGGGCACTTCCACTCATGGGCGTAGAAATTGGGAAAACTAAAAGTCAACAAGACACAGGCACCCTAAAGTTTACGGCTGCTCTGTTTCCAAGAACCTCCACTTCGGTACACCTTCAATATCCCAGGAAAGAGAAAAATGGATAAAGAAATGGTGGTACTTGGCACAGTGGAATATCACTCAGCCATGAAATCAATGTCATAAGGCTAGTTAGCAGCATGATGAGTGGATTTAGATACGATGATTCTAAGTGAAATAAGTCACACAGAAAAAGACACTTATCCTAAGATATCACTTATAGAGGGAATGTCAAAATCGCTACACTTGAACTGAATTACAAAACAGAACAGAGTCACACCTTTAGAAGACACACTATGGCTGCTTAACCGGAAAGGTGAGGTGGGGTGATGCATAAAACAAGGGTTTCAAATTAGCTCAGAGACCGCTCCATAAGCAAAATATGTAATAGACAAGGCCTACTCCCTGCTCAGTGAACTGGACTCAACACACCCTAGTCAACACACAAGAATATATCTGACTAGTAAGAATCTGAAAACCTATGTATCGATATCTCTCTGCAAGTGAATCAAGAGGGTGTAAAGCGGCATCAACACAGCAGGGAAAAGCAGCCAAGCCCGATTCTAAACATAAATTACTTTAAAAAACCCACAAAACAAAGACAGTGAAAGGGAGAGAAATTCTTACAAAATCCGTTCAGGGTCTATGATGCAACCTGGATTGACCATATCAAGACCCACAGCTGGATGAGACATAAGGCTGGACACTCTTGGGGCTGAGAGGGTTGGTGAGGTTGGGTGAGCAAATGCAGATACTTTAAAGTAACACTGCGGGGAACACACCCCATGGGTCTCAAATCTCCAGGTACAAGGGAATCTTCCTACATCAAAACATGCATGGGAAACCCAGAAGATGGTATGCCATGAGATCGGGAAAGGTTTCTAAAACGCACCTCATTTCTCCTCTCCTTGTGCTCGGGTTCGCCATTCCAGCCGCTTGACTAACCATCTCCCTACTTGGAGAATCAGCACCTTTAACCTCCTGATTGTACAGGTTGCAATTTGTCCTGAGGATGAACGGGAAGACGCGGAACCAACGAGAGACGAGCCCTAGGTGTTGGGACAGGCATAGGTCACTCCATTTTCCCATCAGGAAGAAGAATGAACCACAGGCTCAGCCTGCCCCCCAGAACCAAAATAGGGCCTGAAGCAATCCTGCGCTTTTGCGGCCAGCTCCCAAAAAAGCGAGGAGACAAATGGAGCTCAGGGGCACTGCAATTCACAAACGTGCAGAGTTATAAATGAGAACTCTCGTCCACAAATATATTGAGGGAAGGCAACGAAGAGGATTTGAAAGCAAGGCAGATTTGCAGGAAACAGATTTCAGGAGGTAGATTCCACTCGCCTTTAAAGCACATGAAAAGCGGCAAAACGTTGACAATGATGCCCTTGGCCAAAAAGGGCGTATGCGTTTTTTCCTGAATATATTCAGGAAAAAACGCATACGCCCTTTTTGGCCAACCAAGCAAGCCGGAAGGGCAAATCAGCGCTACAAAGAAGTCTCGCTTGCCCTCGGTCAAAAGGGCCATGCTGAACAAACAGTAAAAACCAGAAAAGCAGGACAGGCCATGGAGACATGGGAGCCTTGCTACGCTGATGGGCGGGATGTAAATTGCCAACAGGCACTCTGGAGAAGAGTACGGTGTGTCCTGAAACAAGTAATAAACACAGCGTAGAGAGCATAGGGCACTTCCACTCAAGGGCGTATAAATTGGGAAAACTAAAAATCAACAAGACACAGGCACCCTAAAGTTTACGGCTGCTCTGTTTCCAAGAACCTCCACTTCGGTACACCATCAATATCCCAGGAAAGAGAAAAATGGATAAAGAAATGGTGGTACTTGGCACAATGGAATATCACTCAGCCATGAAATCAATGTCATAAGGCTAGTTAGCAGCATGATGAGTGGATTTAGGTACGATGATTCTAAGTGAAATAAGTCACACAGAAAAAGACACTTATCCTAAGATATCGCTTATAGAGGGAATGTCAAAATCGCTACACTTGAACTGAATTACAAAACAGAACAGAGTCACACCTTTAGAAGACACACTATGGCTGCTTAACGGGAAAGGTGAGGTGGGGTGATGCATAAAACAAGGGTTTGAAATTAGCTCAGACACCGCTCCATAAGCCAAATATGTAATAGACAAGGCCTACTCCCTGCTCAGTGAACTGGACTCAACACCCCCTAGTCACCGCACAAGAATATATCTGACTAGTATGAATCTGAAAACCTATGTATCGATATCTCTCTGCAAGTGAATCAAGAGGGTGTAAAGCGGCATAAACACAGCAGGTAAAAGCAGCCAAACCCCATTCTAAACATACATTACTTTAAAAAACCCACAAAGCAAAGACAGTGAAAGAGAGAGAAATTCTTACAAAATCCGTTCAGGGTCTCTGATGCAACCTGGATTGACCATATCTAGACCCACAGCTGGATGAGACATAAGGCTGGACACTCTTGGGGCTGAGAGGATTGGTGAGGTTGGGTGAGCAAATGCAGATACTTTAAAGTAACACTGCGGGGAACACACCCCATGGGTCTCAAATCTCCAGGTACAAGGGCATCTTCCTACATCAAAACATGCATGGGAAACCCAGAAGATGGTATGCCATGAGATCGGGAAAGGTTTCTAAAATGCACCTCATTTCTCCTCTCCTTGTGCTCGGGTTCACCATTCCAGCTGCTTGACTAACCATCTCCCTACTTGGAGAATCAGCACCTTTAACCTCCTGATTGTACAGGTTGCAATTTGTCCTGAGGATGAACGGGAAGACGCGGAACCAACGAGAGACGAGCCCTAGGTGTTGGGACAGGCATAGGTCACTCCATTTTCTCATCAGGAAGAAGAATGAACCACAGGCTCAGCCTGCCCCCCAGAACCAAAATAGGGCCTGAAGCAATCCTGCGCTTTTGCGGCCAGCTCCCAAAAAAGCGAGGAGACAAATGGAGCTCAGGGGCACTGCAATTCACAAACGTGCAGAGTTATAAATGAGAACTCTCGTCCACAAATATATTGAGGGAAGGCAACGAAGAGGATTTGAAAGCAAGGCAGATTTGCAGGAAACAGATTTCAGGAGGTAGATTCGACTCGCCTTTAAAGCACATGAAAAGCGGCAAAACGTTGACAATGATGCCCTTGGCCAAAAAGGGCGTATGCGTTTTTTCCTGAATATATTCAGGAAAAAACGCATACGCCCTTTTTGGCCAACCAAGCAAGCCGGAAGGGCAAATCAGCGCTACAAAGAAGTCTCGCTTGCCCTCGGTCAAAAGGGCCATGCTGAACAAAGTGTAAAAACCAGAAAAGCAGGACAGGCCATGGAGACATGGGAGCCTTGCTACGCTGATGGGCGGGATGTAAATTGCCAACAGGCACTCTGGAGAAGAGTACGGTGTGTCCTGAAACAAGTAATAAACACAGCGTAGAGAGCATAGGGCACTTCCACTCATGGGCGTAGAAATTGGGAAAACTAAAAGTCAACAAGACACAGGCACCCTAAAGTTTACGGCTGCTCTGTTTCCAAGAACCTCCACTTCGGTACACCTTCAATATCCCAGGAAAGAGAAAAATGGATAAAGAAATGGTGGTACTTGGCACAGTGGACTATCACTCAGCCATGAAATCAATGTCATAAGGCTAGTTAGCAGCATGATGAGTGGATTTAGATACGATGATTCTAAGTGAAATAAGTCACACAGAAAAAGACACTTATCCTAAGATATCTCTTATAGAGGGAATGTCAAAATCGCTACACTTGAACTGAATTACAAAACAGAACAGAGTCACACCTTTAGAAGACACACTATGGCTGCTTAACGGGAAAGGTGAGGTGGGGTGATGCATAAAACAAGGGTTTGGACTTAGCTCAGACACCGCTCCATAAGCCAAATATGTAATAGACAAGGCCTACTCCCTGCTCAGTGAACTGGACTCAACACCCCCTAGTCACCGCACAAGAATATATCTGACTAGTATGAATCTGAAAACCTATGTATCGATATCTCTCTGCAAGTGAATCAAGAGGGTGTAAAGCGGCATAAACACAGCAGGGAAAAGCAGCCAAACCCCATTCTAAACATACATTACTTTAAAAAACCCACAAAGCAAAGACAGTGAAAGAGAGAGAAATTCTTACAAAATCCGTTCAGGGTCTCTGATGCAACCTGGATTGACCATATCTAGACCCACAGCTGGATGAGACATAAGGCTGGACACTCTTGGGGCTGAGAGGATTGGTGAGGTTGGGTGAGCAAATGCAGATACTTTAAAGTAATACCGCAGGGTACCCACCCCATGGGTCTCAAATCTCCAGGTACAAGGGAATCTTCCCACATCAAAACATGCATGGGAAACCCAGAAGATGGTATGCCATGAGATCGGGAAAGGTTTCTAAACTGCACCTCATTTCTCCTCTCCTTGTGCTCGGGTTCACCATTCCAGCTGCTTGACTAACCATCTCCCTACTTGGAGAATCAGCACCTTTAACCTCCTGATTGTACAGGTTGCAATTTGTCCTGAGGATGAACGGGAAGACGCGGAACCAACGAGAGACGAGCCCTAGGTGTTGGGACAGGCATAGGTCACTCCATTTTCTCATCAGGAAGAAGAATGAACCACAGGCTCAGCCTGCCCCCCAGAACCAAAATAGGGCCTGAAGCAATCCTGCGCTTTTGCGGCCAGCTCCCAAAAAAGCGAGGAGACAAATGGAGCTCAGGGGCACTGCAATTCACAAACGTGCAGAGTTATAAATGAGAACTCTCGTCCACAAATATATTGAGGGAAGGCAACGAAGAGGATTTGAAAGCAAGGCAGATTTGCAGGAAACAGATTTCAGGAGGTAGATTCGACTCGCCTTTAAAGCACATGAAAAGCGGCAAAACGTTGACAATGATGCCCTTGGCCAAAAAGGGCGTATGCGTTTTTTCCTGAATATATTCAGGAAAAAACGCATACGCCCTTTTTGGCCAACCAAGCAAGCCGGAAGGGCAAATCAGCGCTACAAAGAAGTCTCGCTTGCCCTCGGTCAAAAGGGCCATGCTGAACAAAGTGTAAAAACCAGAAAAGCAGGACAGGCCATGGAGACATGGGAGCCTTGCTACGCTGATGGGCGGGATGTAAATTGCCAACAGGCACTCTGGAGAAGAGTACGGTGTGTCCTGAAACAAGTAATAAACACAGCGTAGAGAGCATAGGGCACTTCCACTCATGGGCGTAGAAATTGGGAAAACTAAAAGTCAACAAGACACAGGCACCCTAAAGTTTACGGCTGCTCTGTTTCCAAGAACCTCCACTTCGGTACACCTTCAATATCCCAGGAAAGAGAAAAATGGATAAAGAAATGGTGGTACTTGGCACAGTGGACTATCACTCAGCCATGAAATCAATGTCATAAGGCTAGTTAGCAGCATGATGAGTGGATTTAGATACGATGATTCTAAGTGAAATAAGTCACACAGAAAAAGACACTTATCCTAAGATATCGCTTATAGAGGGAATGTCAAAATCGCTACACTTGAACTGAATTACAAAACAGAACAGAGTCACACCTTTAGAAGACACACTATGGCTGCTTAACGGGAAAGGTGAGGTGGGGTGATGCATAAAACAAGGGTTTCAAATTAGCTCAGAGACCGCTCCATAAGCAAAATATGTAATAGACAAGGCCTACTCCCTGCTCAGTGAACTGGACTCAACACACCCTAGTCAACACACAAGAATATATCTGACTAGTAAGAATCTGAAAACCTATGTATCGATATCTCTCTGCAAGTGAATCAAGAGGGTGTAAAGCGGCATCAACACAGCAGGGAAAAGCAGCCAAGCCCGATTCTAAACATAAATTACTTTAAAAAACCCACAAAACAAAGACAGTGAAAGAGAGAGAAATTCTTACAAAATCCGTTCAGGGTCTATGATGCAACCTGGATTGACCATATCAAGACCCACAGCTGGATGAGACATAAGGCTGGACACTCTTGGGGCTGAGAGGGTTGGTGAGGTTGGGTGAGCAAATGCAGATACTTTAAAGTAACACTGCGGGGAACACACCCCATGGGTCTCAAATCTCCAGGTACAAGGGAATCTTCCTACATCAAAACATGCATGGGAAACCCAGAAGATGGTATGCCATGAGATCGGGAAAGGTTTCTAAAACGCACCTCATTTCTCCTCTCCTTGTGCTCGGGTTCGCCATTCCAGCCGCTTGACTAACCATCTCCCTACTTGGAGAATCAGCACCTTTAACCTCCTGATTGTACAGGTTGCAATTTGTCCTGAGGATGAACGGGAAGACGCGGAACCAACGAGAGACGAGCCCTAGGTGTTGGGACAGGCATAGGTCACTCCATTTTCCCATCAGGAAGAAGAATGAACCACAGGCTCAGCCTGCCCCCCAGAACCAAAATAGGGCCTGAAGCAATCCTGCGCTTTTGCGGCCAGCTCCCAAAAAAGCGAGGAGACAAATGGAGCTCAGGGGCACTGCAATTCACAAACGTGCAGAGTTATAAATGAGAACTCTCGTCCACAAATATATTGAGGGAAGGCAACGAAGAGGATTTGAAAGCAAGGCAGATTTGCAGGAAACAGATTTCAGGAGGTAGATTCGACTCGCCTTTAAAGCACATGAAAAGCGGCAAAACGTTGACAATGATGCCCTTGGCCAAAAAGGGCGTATGCGTTTTTTCCTGAATATATTCAGGAAAAAACGCATACGCCCTTTTTGGCCAACCAAGCAAGCCGGAAGGGCAAATCAGCGCTACAAAGAAGTCTCGCTTGCCCTCGGTCAAAAGGGCCATGCTGAACAAACAGTAAAAACCAGAAAAGCAGGACAGGCCATGGAGACATGGGAGCCTTGCTACGCTGATGGGCGGGATGTAAATTGCCAACAGGCACTCTGGAGAAGAGTACGGTGTGTCCTGAAACAAGTAATAAACACAGCGTAGAGAGCATAGGGCACTTCCACTCAAGGGCGTATAAATTGGGAAAACTAAAAATCAACAAGACACAGGCACCCTAAAGTTTACGGCTGCTCTGTTTCCAAGAACCTCCACTTCGGTACACCATCAATATCCCAGGAAAGAGAAAAATGGATAAAGAAATGGTGGTACTTGGCACAATGGAATATCACTCAGCCATGAAATCAATGTCATAAGGCTAGTTAGCAGCATGATGAGTGGATTTAGGTACGATGATTCTAAGTGAAATAAGTCACACAGAAAAAGACACTTATCCTAAGATATCGCTTATAGAGGGAATGTCAAAATCGCTACACTTGAACTGAATTACAAAACAGAACAGAGTCACACCTTTAGAAGACACACTATGGCTGCTTAACGGGAAAGGTGAGGTGGGGTGATGCATAAAACAAGGGTTTGAAATTAGCTCAGACACCGCTCCATAAGCCAAATATGTAATAGACAAGGCCTACTCCCTGCTCAGTGAACTGGACTCAACACCCCCTAGTCACCGCACAAGAATATATCTGACTAGTATGAATCTGAAAACCTATGTATCGATATCTCTCTGCAAGTGAATCAAGAGGGTGTAAAGCGGCATAAACACAGCAGGGAAAAGCAGCCAAACCCCATTCTAAACATACATTACTTTAAAAAACCCACAAAGCAAAGACAGTGAAAGAGAGAGAAATTCTTACAAAATCCGTTCAGGGTCTCTGATGCAACCTGGATTGACCATATCTAGACCCACAGCTGGATGAGACATAAGGCTGGACACTCTTGGGGCTGAGAGGATTGGTGAGGTTGGGTGAGCAAATGCAGATACTTTAAAGTAACACTGCGGGGAACACACCCCATGGGTCTCAAATCTCCAGGTACAAGGGCATCTTCCTACATCAAAACATGCATGGGAAACCCAGAAGATGGTATGCCATGAGATCGGGAAAGGTTTCTAAACTGCACCTCATTTCTCCTCTCCTTGTGCTCGGGTTCACCATTCCAGCTGCTTGACTAACCATCTCCCTACTTGGAGAATCAGCACCTTTAACCTCCTGATTGTACAGGTTGCAATTTGTCCTGAGGATGAACGGGAAGACGCGGAACCAACGAGAGACGAGCCCTAGGTGTTGGGACAGGCATAGGTCACTCCATTTTCTCATCAGGAAGAAGAATGAACCACAGGCTCAGCCTGCCCCCCAGAACCAAAATAGGGCCTGAAGCAATCCTGCGCTTTTGCGGCCAGCTCCCAAAAAAGCGAGGAGACAAATGGAGCTCAGGGGCACTGCAATTCACAAACGTGCAGAGTTATAAATGAGAACTCTCGTCCACAAATATATTGAGGGAAGGCAACGAAGAGGATTTGAAAGCAAGGCAGATTTGCAGGAAACAGATTTCAGGAGGTAGATTCGACTCGCCTTTAAAGCACATGAAAAGCGGCAAAACGTTGACAATGATGCCCTTGGCCAAAAAGGGCGTATGCGTTTTTTCCTGAATATATTCAGGAAAAAACGCATACGCCCTTTTTGGCCAACCAAGCAAGCCGGAAGGGCAAATCAGCGCTACAAAGAAGTCTCGCTTGCCCTCGGTCAAAAGGGCCATGCTGAACAAAGTGTAAAAACCAGAAAAGCAGGACAGGCCATGGAGACATGGGAGCCTTGCTACGCTGATGGGCGGGATGTAAATTGCCAACAGGCACTCTGGAGAAGAGTACGGTGTGTCCTGAAACAAGTAATAAACACAGCGTAGAGAGCATAGGGCACTTCCACTCATGGGCGTATAAATTGGGAAAACTAAAAGTCAACAAGACACAGGCACCCTAAAGTTTACGGCTGCTCTGTTTCCAAGAACCTCCACTTCGGTACACCTTCAATATCCCAGGAAAGAGAAAAATGGATAAAGAAATGGTGGTACTTGGCACAGTGGAATATCACTCAGCCATGAAATCAATGTCATAAGGCTAGTTAGCAGCATGATGAGTGGATTTAGATACGATGATTCTAAGTGAAATAAGTCACACAGAAAAAGACACTTATCCTAAGATATCGCTTATAGAGGGAATGTCAAAATCGCTACACTTGAACTGAATTACAAAACAGAACAGAGTCACACCTTTAGAAGACACACTATGGCTGCTTAACGGGAAAGGTGAGGTGGGGTGATGCATAAAACAAGGGTTTGAAATTAGCTCAGAGACCGCTCCATAAGCCAAATATGTAATAGACAAGGCCTACTCCCTGCTCAGTGAACTGGACTCAACACACCCTAGTCAACACACAAGAATATATCTGACTAGTAAGAATCTGAAAACCTATGTATCGATATCTCTCTGCAAGTGAATCAAGAGGGTGTAAAGCGGCATCAACACAGCAGGGAAAAGCAGCCAAGCCCGATTCTAAACATAAATTACTTTAAAAAACCCACAAAACAAAGACAGTTGAAGAGAGAGAAATTCTTACAAAATCCGTTCAGGGTCTATGATGCAACCTGGATTGACCATATCAAGACCCACAGCTGGATGAGACATAAGGCTGGACACTCTTGGGGCTGAGAGGGTTGGTGAGGTTGGGTGAGCAAATGCAGATACTTTAAAGTAATACCGCGGGGTACCCACCCCATGGGTCTCAAATCTCCAGGTACAAGGGAATCTTCCTACATCAAAACATGCATGGGAAACCCAGAAGATGGTATGCCATGAGATCGGGAAAGGTTTCTAAAACGCACCTCATTTCTCCTCTCCTTGTGCTCGGGTTCGCCATTCCAGCCGCTTGACTAACCATCTCCCTACTTGGAGAATCAGCACCTTTAACCTCCTGATTGTACAGGTTGCAATTTGTCCTGAGGATGAACGGGAAGACGCGGAACCAACGAGAGACGAGCCCTAGGTGTTGGGACAGGCATAGGTCACTCCATTTTCCCATCAGGAAGAAGAATGAACCACAGGCTCAGCCTGCCCCCCAGAACCAAAATAGGGCCTGAAGCAATCCTGCGCTTTTGCGGCCAGCTCCCAAAAAAGCGAGGAGACAAATGGAGCTCAGGGGCACTGCAATTCACAAACGTGCAGAGTTATAAATGAGAACTCTCGTCCACAAATATATTGAGGGAAGGCAACGAAGAGGATTTGAAAGCAAGGCAGATTTGCAGGAAACAGATTTCAGGAGGTAGATTCGACTCGCCTTTAAAGCACATGAAAAGCGGCAAAACGTTGACAATGATGCCCTTGGCCAAAAAGGGCGTATGCGTTTTTTCCTGAATATATTCAGGAAAAAACGCATACGCCCTTTTTGGCCAACCAAGCAAGCCGGAAGGGCAAATCAGCGCTACAAAGAAGTCTCGCTTGCCCTCGGTCAAAAGGGCCATGCTGAACAAACAGTAAAAACCAGAAAAGCAGGACAGGCCATGGAGACATGGGAGCCTTGCTACGCTGATGGGCGGGATGTAAATTGCCAACAGGCACTCTGGAGAAGAGTACGGTGTGTCCTGAAACAAGTAATAAACACAGCGTAGAGAGCATAGGGCACTTCCACTCAAGGGCGTATAAATTGGGAAAACTAAAAATCAACAAGACACAGGCACCCTAAAGTTTACGGCTGCTCTGTTTCCAAGAACCTCCACTTCGGTACACCTTCAATATCCCAGGAAAGAGAAAAATGGATAAAGAAATGGTGGTACTTGGCACAATGGAATATCACTCAGCCATGAAATCAATGTCATAAGGCTAGTTAGCAGCATGATGAGTGGATTTAGGTACGATGATTCTAAGTGAAATAAGTCACACAGAAAAAGACACTTATCCTAAGATATCGCTTATAGAGGGAATGTCAAAATCGCTACACTTGAACTGAATTACAAAACAGAACAGAGTCACACCTTTAGAAGACACACTATGGCTGCTTAACGGGAAAGGTGAGGTGGGGTGATGCATAAAACAAGGGTTTGAAATTAGCTCAGACACCGCTCCATAAGCCAAATATGTAATAGACAAGGCCTACTCCCTGCTCAGTGAACTGGACTCAACACCCCCTAGTCACCGCACAAGAATATATCTGACTAGTATGAATCTGAAAACCTATGTATCGATATCTCTCTGCAAGTGAATCAAGAGGGTGTAAAGCGGCATAAACACAGCAGGGAAAAGCAGCCAAACCCCATTCTAAACATACATTACTTTAAAAAACCCACAAAGCAAAGACAGTGAAAGAGAGAGAAATTCTTACAAAATCCGTTCAGGGTCTCTGATGCAACCTGGATTGACCATATCTAGACCCACAGCTGGATGAGACATAAGGCTGGACACTCTTGGGGCTGAGAGGATTGGTGAGGTTGGGTGAGCAAATGCAGATACTTTAAAGTAACACTGCGGGGAACACACCCCATGGGTCTCAAATCTCCAGGTACAAGGGCATCTTCCTACATCAAAACATGCATGGGAAACCCAGAAGATGGTATGCCATGAGATCGGGAAAGGTTTCTAAACTGCACCTCATTTCTCCTCTCCTTGTGCTCGGGTTCACCATTCCAGCTGCTTGACTAACCATCTCCCTACTTGGAGAATCAGCACCTTTAACCTCCTGATTGTACAGGTTGCAATTTGTCCTGAGGATGAACGGGAAGACGCGGAACCAACGAGAGACGAGCCCTAGGTGTTGGGACAGGCATAGGTCACTCCATTTTCTCATCAGGAAGAAGAATGAACCACAGGCTCAGCCTGCCCCCCAGAACCAAAATAGGGCCTGAAGCAATCCTGCGCTTTTGCGGCCAGCTCCCAAAAAAGCGAGGAGACAAATGGAGCTCAGGGGCACTGCAATTCACAAACGTGCAGAGTTATAAATGAGAACTCTCGTCCACAAATATATTGAGGGAAGGCAACGAAGAGGATTTGAAAGCAAGGCAGATTTGCAGGAAACAGATTTCAGGAGGTAGATTCGACTCGCCTTTAAAGCACATGAAAAGCGGCAAAACGTTGACAATGATGCCCTTGGCCAAAAAGGGCGTATGCGTTTTTTCCTGAATATATTCAGGAAAAAACGCATACGCCCTTTTTGGCCAACCAAGCAAGCCGGAAGGGCAAATCAGCGCTACAAAGAAGTCTCGCTTGCCCTCGGTCAAAAGGGCCATGCTGAACAAAGTGTAAAAACCAGAAAAGCAGGACAGGCCATGGAGACATGGGAGCCTTGCTACGCTGATGGGCGGGATGTAAATTGCCAACAGGCACTCTGGAGAAGAGTACGGTGTGTCCTGAAACAAGTAATAAACACAGCGTAGAGAGCATAGGGCACTTCCACTCATGGGCGTAGAAATTGGGAAAACTAAAAGTCAACAAGACACAGGCACCCTAAAGTTTACGGCTGCTCTGTTTCCAAGAACCTCCACTTCGGTACACCTTCAATATCCCAGGAAAGAGAAAAATGGATAAAGAAATGGTGGTATTTGGCACAGTGGAATATCACTCAGCCATGAAATCAATGTCATAAGGCTAGTTAGCAGCATGATGAGTGGATTTAGATACGATGATTCTAAGTGAAATAAGTCACACAGAAAAAGACACTTATCCTAAGATATCGCTTATAGAGGGAATGTCAAAATCGCTACACTTGAACTGAATTACAAAACAGAACAGAGTCACACCTTTAGAAGACACACTATGGCTGCTTAACGGGAAAGGTGAGGTGGGGTGATGCATAAAACAAGGGTTTCAAATTAGCTCAGAGACCGCTCCATAAGCAAAATATGTAATAGACAAGGCCTACTCCCTGCTCAGTGAACTGGACTCAACACACCCTAGTCAACACACAAGAATATATCTGACTAGTAAGAATCTGAAAACCTATGTATTGATATCTCTCTGCAAGTGAATCAAGAGGGTGTAAAGCGGCATCAACACAGCAGGGAAAAGCAGCCAAGCCCGATTCTAAACATAAATTACTTTAAAAAACCCACAAAACAAAGACAGTGAAAGAGAGAGAAATTCTTACAAAATCCGTTCAGGGTCTATGATGCAACCTGGATTGACCATATCAAGACCCACAGCTGGATGAGACATAAGGCTGGACACTCTTGGGGCTGAGAGGGTTGGTGAGGTTGGGTGAGCAAATGCAGATACTTTAAAGTAACACTGCGGGGAACACACCCCATGGGTCTCAAATCTCCAGGTACAAGGGAATCTTCCTACATCAAAACATGCATGGGAAACCCAGAAGATGGTATGCCATGAGATCGGGAAAGGTTTCTAAAACGCACCTCATTTCTCCTCTCCTTGTGCTCGGGTTCGCCATTCCAGCCGCTTGACTAACCATCTCCCTACTTGGAGAATCAGCACCTTTAACCTACTGTTTCGTTCAGGTTGCAATTTGTCCTGAGGATGAACGGGAAGACGCGGAACCAACGAGAGACGAGCCCTAGGTGTTGGGACAGGCATAGGTCACTCCATTTTCCCATCAGGAAGAAGAATGAACCACAGGCTCAGCCTGCCCCCCAGAACCAAAATAGGGCCTGAAGCAATCCTGCGCTTTTGCGGCCAGCTCCCAAAAAAGCGAGGAGACAAATGGAGCTCAGGGGCACTGCAATTCACAAACGTGCAGAGTTATAAATGAGAACTCTCGTCCACAAATATATTGAGGGAAGGCAACGAAGAGGATTTGAAAGCAAGGCAGATTTGCAGGAAACAGATTTCAGGAGGTAGATTCGACTCGCCTTTAAAGCACATGAAAAGCGGCAAAACGTTGACAATGATGCCCTTGGCCAAAAAGGGCGTATGCGTTTTTTCCTGAATATATTCAGGAAAAAACGCATACGCCCTTTTTGGCCAACCAAGCAAGCCGGAAGGGCAAATCAGCGCTACAAAGAAGTCTCGCTTGCCCTCGGTCAAAAGGGCCATGCTGAACAAACAGTAAAAACCAGAAAAGCAGGACAGGCCATGGAGACATGGGAGCCTTGCTACGCTGATGGGCGGGATGTAAATTGCCAACAGGCACTCTGGAGAAGAGTACGGTGTGTCCTGAAACAAGTAATAAACACAGCGTAGAGAGCATAGGGCACTTCCACTCAAGGGCGTATAAATTGGGAAAACTAAAAATCAACAAGACACAGGCACCCTAAAGTTTACGGCTGCTCTGTTTCCAAGAACCTCCACTTCGGTACACCATCAATATCCCAGGAAAGAGAAAAATGGATAAAGAAATGGTGGTACTTGGCACAATGGAATATCACTCAGCCATGAAATCAATGTCATAAGGCTAGTTAGCAGCATGATGAGTGGATTTAGGTACGATGATTCTAAGTGAAATAAGTCACACAGAAAAAGACACTTATCCTAAGATATCGCTTATAGAGGGAATGTCAAAATCGCTACACTTGAACTGAATTACAAAACAGAACAGAGTCACACCTTTAGAAGACACACTATGGCTGCTTAACGGGAAAGGTGAGGTGGGGTGATGCATAAAACAAGGGTTTGAAATTAGCTCAGACACCGCTCCATAAGCCAAATATGTAATAGACAAGGCCTACTCCCTGCTCAGTGAACTGGACTCAACACCCCCTAGTCACCGCACAAGAATATATCTGACTAGTATGAATCTGAAAACCTATGTATCGATATCTCTCTGCAAGTGAATCAAGAGGGTGTAAAGCGGCATAAACACAGCAGGGAAAAGCAGCCAAACCCCATTCTAAACATACATTACTTTAAAAAACCCACAAAGCAAAGACAGTGAAAGAGAGAGAAATTCTTACAAAATCCGTTCAGGGTCTCTGATGCAACCTGGATTGACCATATCTAGACCCACAGCTGGATGAGACATAAGGCTGGACACTCTTGGGGCTGAGAGGATTGGTGAGGTTGGGTGAGCAAATGCAGATACTTTAAAGTAACACTGCGGGGAACACACCCCATGTGTCTCAAATCTCCAGGTACAAGGGCATCTTCCTACATCAAAACATGCATGGGAAACCCAGAAGATGGTATGCCATGAGATCGGGAAAGGTTTCTAAACTGCACCTCATTTCTCCTCTCCTTGTGCTAGGGTTCACCATTCCAGCTGCTTGACTAACCATCTCCCTACTTGGAGAATCAGCACCTTTAACCTCCTGATTGTACAGGTTGCAATTTGTCCTGAGGATGAACGGGAAGACGCGGAACCAACGAGAGACGAGCCCTAGGTGTTGGGACAGGCATAGGTCACTCCATTTTCTCATCAGGAAGAAGAATGAACCACAGGCTCAGCCTGCCCCCCAGAACCAAAATAGGGCCTGAAGCAATCCTGCGCTTTTGCGGCCAGCTCCCAAAAAAGCGAGGAGACAAATGGAGCTCAGGGGCACTGCAATTCACAAACGTGCAGAGTTATAAATGAGAACTCTCGTCCACAAATATATTGAGGGAAGGCAACGAAGAGGATTTGAAAGCAAGGCAGATTTGCAGGAAACAGATTTCAGGAGGTAGATTCGACTCGCCTTTAAAGCACATGAAAAGCGGCAAAACGTTGACAATGATGCCCTTGGCCAAAAAGGGCGTATGCGTTTTTTCCTGAATATATTCAGGAAAAAACGCATACGCCCTTTTTGGCCAACCAAGCAAGCCGGAAGGGCAAATCAGCGCTACAAAGAAGTCTCGCTTGCCCTCGGTCAAAAGGGCCATGCTGAACAAAGTGTAAAAACCAGAAAAGCAGGACAGGCCATGGAGACATGGGAGCCTTGCTACGCTGATGGGCGGGATGTAAATTGCCAACAGGCACTCTGGAGAAGAGTACGGTGTGTCCTGAAACAAGTAATAAACACAGCGTAGAGAGCATAGGGCACTTCCACTCATGGGCGTAGAAATTGGGAAAACTAAAAGTCAACAAGACACAGGCACCCTAAAGTTTACGGCTGCTCTGTTTCCAAGAACCTCCACTTCGGTACACCTTCAATATCCCAGGAAAGAGAAAAATGGATAAAGAAATGGTGGTACTTGGCACAGTGGAATATCACTCAGCCATGAAATCAATGTCATAAGGCTAGTTAGCAGCATGATGAGTGGATTTAGATACGATGATTCTAAGTGAAATAAGTCACACAGAAAAAGACACTTATCCTAAGATATCGCTTATAGAGGGAATGTCAAAATCGCTACACTTGAACTGAATTACAAAACAGAACAGAGTCACACCTTTAGAAGACACACTATGGCTGCTTAACGGGAAAGGTGAGGTGGGGTGATGCATAAAACAAGGGTTTCAAATTAGCTCAGAGACCGCTCCATAAGCAAATATGTAATAGACAAGGCCTACTCCCTGCTCAGTGAACTGGACTCAACACACCCTAGTCAACACACAAGAATATATCTGACTAGTAAGAATCTGAAAACCTATGTATCGATATCTCTCTGCAAGTGAATCAAGAGGGTGTAAAGCGGCATCAACACAGCAGGGAAAAGCAGCCAAGCCCGATTCTAAACATAAATTACTTTAAAAAACCCACAAAACAAAGACAGTGAAAGAGAGAGAAATTCTTACAAAATCCGTTCAGGGTCTATGATGCAACCTGGATTGACCATATCAAGACCCACAGCTGGATGAGACATAAGGCTGGACACTCTTGGGGCTGAGAGGGTTGGTGAGGTTGGGTGAGCAAATGCAGATACTTTAAAGTAACACTGCGGGGAACACACCCCATGGGTCTCAAATCTCCAGGTACAAGGGAATCTTCCTACATCAAAACATGCATGGGAAACCCAGAAGATGGTATGCCATGAGATCGGGAAAGGTTTCTAAAACGCACCTCATTTCTCCTCTCCTTGTGCTCGGGTTCGCCATTCCAGCCGCTTGACTAACCATCTCCCTACTTGGAGAATCAGCACCTTTAACCTACTGTTTCGTTCAGGTTGCAATTTGTCCTGAGGATGAACGGGAAGACGCGGAACCAACGAGAGACGAGCCCTAGGTGTTGGGACAGGCATAGGTCACTCCATTTTCCCATCAGGAAGAAGAATGAACCACAGGCTCAGCCTGCCCCCCAGAACCAAAATAGGGCCTGAAGCAATCCTGCGCTTTTGCGGCCAGCTCCCAAAAAAGCGAGGAGACAAATGGAGCTCAGGGGCACTGCAATTCACAAACGTGCAGAGTTATAAATGAGAACTCTCGTCCACAAATATATTGAGGGAAGGCAACGAAGAGGATTTGAAAGCAAGGCAGATTTGCAGGAAACAGATTTCAGGAGGTAGATTCGACTCGCCTTTAAAGCACATGAAAAGCGGCAAAACGTTGACAATGATGCCCTTGGCCAAAAAGGGCGTATGCGTTTTTTCCTGAATATATTCAGGAAAAAACGCATACGCCCTTTTTGGCCAACCAAGCAAGCCGGAAGGGCAAATCAGCGCTACAAAGAAGTCTCGCTTGCCCTCGGTCAAAAGGGCCATGCTGAACAAAGTGTAAAAACCAGAAAAGCAGGACAGGCCATGGAGACATGGAAGCCTTGCTACGCTGATGGGCGGGATGTAAATTGCCAACAGGCACTCTGGAGAAGAGTACGGTGTGTCCTGAAACAAGTAATAAACACAGCGTTGAGAGCATAGGGCACTTCCACTCATGGGCGTATAAATTGGGAAAACTAAAAATCAACAAGACACAGGCACCCCAAACTTTACGGCTGCTCTGTTTACAAGAACCTCCGCTTCGGTACACCTTCAATATCCCAGGAAATAGAAAAATGGATAAAGAAATGGTGGTACTTGGCACAATGCAATATCACTCAGCCATGAAATCAATGTCATAAGGCTAGTTAGCAGCATGATGAGTGGATTTAGGTACGATGATTCTAAGTGAAATAAGTCACACAGAAAAAGGCACTTATCCTAAGATATCGCTTATAGAGGGAATGTCAAAATCGCTACTCTTGAACTGAATTACAAAACAGAACAGAGGCACACCTTTAGAAGACACACTATGGCTGCTTAACCGGAAAGGTGAGGTGGGGTGATGCATAAAACAAGGGTTTCAAATTAGCTCAGAGACCTCTCCATAAGCCAAATATGTAATAGACAAGGCCTATTCCCTGCTCAGTGAACTGGACTCAACACACCCTAGTCACCACACAAGAATATATCTGACTAGTAAGAATCTGAAAACCTATGTATCGATATCTCTCTGCAAGTGAATCAAGAGGGTGTAAAGCGGCATCAACACAGCAGGGAAAAGCAGCCAAGCCCGATTCTAAACATAAATTACTTTAAAAAACCAACAAAACAAAGACAGTGAAAGACAGAGAAATTCTTACAAAATCCGTTCAGGGTCTATGATGCAACCTGGATTGACCATATCTAGACCCACAGCTGGATGAGACATAAGGCTGGACACTCTTGGGGCTGAGAGGATTGGTGAGGTTGGGTGAGCAAATGCAGATACTTTAAAGTAACACTGCGGGGAACACACCCCATGGGTCTCAAATCTCCAGGTACAAGGGCATCTTCCTACATCAAAACATGCATGGGAAACCCAGAAGATGGTATGCCATGAGATCGGGAAAGGTTTCTAAACTGCACCTCATTTCTCCTCTCCTTGTGCTAGGGTTCACCATTCCAGCTGCTTGACTAACCACCTCCCTACTTGGAGAATCAGCACCTTTAACCTCCTGATTGTACAGGTTGCAATTTGTCCTGAGGATGAACGGGAAGACGCGGAACCAACGAGAGACGAGCCCTAGGTGTTGGGACAGGCATAGGTCACTCCATTTTCTCATCAGGAAGAAGAATGAACCACAGGCTCAGCCTGCCCCCCAGAACCAAAATAGGGCCTGAAGCAATCCTGCGCTTTTGCGGCCAGCTCCCAAAAAAGCGAGGAGACAAATGGAGCTCAGGGGCACTGCAATTCACAAACGTGCAGAGTTATAAATGAGAACTCTCGTCCACAAATATATTGAGGGAAGGCAACGAAGAGGATTTGAAAGCAAGGCAGATTTGCAGGAAACAGATTTCAGGAGGTAGATTCGACTCGCCTTTAAAGCACATGAAAAGCGGCAAAACGTTGACAATGATGCCCTTGGCCAAAAAGGGCGTATGCGTTTTTTCCTGAATATATTCAGGAAAAAACGCATACGCCCTTTTTGGCCAACCAAGCAAGCCGGAAGGGCAAATCAGCGCTACAAAGAAGTCTCGCTTGCCCTCGGTCAAAAGGGCCATGCTGAACAAAGTGTAAAAACCAGAAAAGCAGGACAGGCCATGGAGACATGGGAGCCTTGCTACGCTGATGGGCGGGATGTAAATTGCCAACAGGCACTCTGGAGAAGAGTACGGTGTGTCCTGAAACAAGTAATAAACACAGCGTAGAGAGCATAGGGCACTTCCACTCATGGGCGTAGAAATTGGGAAAACTAAAAGTCAACAAGACACAGGCACCCTAAAGTTTACGGCTGCTCTGTTTCCAAGAACCTCCACTTCGGTACACCTTCAATATCCCAGGAAAGAGAAAAATGGATAAAGAAATGGTGGTACTTGGCACAGTGGAATATCACTCAGCCATGAAATCAATGTCATAAGGCTAGTTAGCAGCATGATGAGTGGATTTAGATACGATGATTCTAAGTGAAATAAGTCACACAGAAAAAGACACTTATCCTAAGATATCGCTTATAGAGGGAATGTCAAAATCGCTACACTTGAACTGAATTACAAAACAGAACAGAGTCACACCTTTAGAAGACACACTATGGCTGCTTAACGGGAAAGGTGAGGTGGGGTGATGCATAAAACAAGGGTTTCAAATTAGCTCAGAGACCGCTCCATAAGCAAAATATGTAATAGACAAGGCCTACTCCCTGCTCAGTGAACTGGACTCAACACACCCTAGTCAACACACAAGAATATATCTGACTAGTAAGAATCTGAAAACCTATGTATCGATATCTCTCTGCAAGTGAATCAAGAGGGTGTAAAGCGGCATCAACACAGCAGGGAAAAGCAGCCAAGCCCGATTCTAAACATAAATTACTTTAAAAAACCCACAAAACAAAGACAGTGAAAGAGAGAGAAATTCTTACAAAATCCGTTCAGGGTCTATGATGCAACCAGGATTGACCATATCAAGACCCACAGCTGGATGAGACATAAGGCTGGACACTCTTGGGGCTGAGAGGGTTGGTGAGGTTGGGTGAGCAAATGCAGATACTTTAAAGTAACACTGCGGGGAACACACCCCATGGGTCTCAAATCTCCAGGTACAAGGGAATCTTCCTACATCAAAACATGCATGGGAAACCCAGAAGATGGTATGCCATGAGATCGGGAAAGGTTTCTAAAACGCACCTCATTTCTCCTCTCCTTGTGCTCGGGTTCGCCATTCCAGCCGCTTGACTAACCATCTCCCTACTTGGAGAATCAGCACCTTTAACCTCCTGATTGTACAGGTTGCAATTTGTCCTGAGGATGAACGGGAAGACGCGGAACCAACGAGAGACGAGCCCTAGGTGTTGGGACAGGCATAGGTCACTCCATTTTCCCATCAGGAAGAAGAATGAACCACAGGCTCAGCCTGCCCCCCAGAACCAAAATAGGGCCTGAAGCAATCCTGCGCTTTTGCGGCCAGCTCCCAAAAAAGCGAGGAGACAAATGGAGCTCAGGGGCACTGCAATTCACAAACGTGCAGAGTTATAAATGAGAACTCTCGTCCACAAATATATTGAGGGAAGGCAACGAAGAGGATTTGAAAGCAAGGCAGATTTGCAGGAAACAGATTTCAGGAGGTAGATTCGACTCGCCTTTAAAGCACATGAAAAGCGGCAAAACGTTGACAATGATGCCCTTGGCCAAAAAGGGCGTATGCGTTTTTTCCTGAATATATTCAGGAAAAAACGCATACGCCCTTTTTGGCCAACCAAGCAAGCCGGAAGGGCAAATCAGCGCTACAAAGAAGTCTCGCTTGCCCTCGGTCAAAAGGGCCATGCTGAACAAAGTGTAAAAACCAGAAAAGCAGGACAGGCCATGGAGACATGGGAGCCTTGCTACGCTGATGGGCGGGATGTAAATTGCCAACAGGCACTCTGGAGAAGAGTACGGTGTGTCCTGAAACAAGTAATAAACACAGCGTAGAGAGCATAGGGCACTTCCACTCATGGGCGTAGAAATTGGGAAAACTAAAAGTCAACAAGACACAGGCACCCTAAAGTTTACGGCTGCTCTGTTTCCAAGAACCTCCACTTCGGTACACCTTCAATATCCCAGGAAAGAGAAAAATGGATAAAGAAATGGTGGTACTTGGCACAGTGGAATATCACTCAGCCATGAAATCAATGTCATAAGGCTAGTTAGCAGCATGATGAGTGGATTTAGATACGATGATTCTAAGTGAAATAAGTCACACAGAAAAAGACACTTATCCTAAGATATCGCTTATAGAGGGAATGTCAAAATCGCTACACTTGAACTGAATTACAAAACAGAACAGAGTCACACCTTTAGAAGACACACTATGGCTGCTTAACGGGAAAGGTGAGGTGGGGTGATGCATAAAACAAGGGTTTCAAATTAGCTCAGAGACCGCTCCATAAGCAAAATATGTAATAGACAAGGCCTACTCCCTGCTCAGTGAACTGGACTCAACACACCCTAGTCAACACACAAGAATATATCTGACTAGTAAGAATCTGAAAACCTATGTATCGATATCTCTCTGCAAGTGAATCAAGAGGGTGTAAAGCGGCATCAACACAGCAGGGAAAAGCAGCCAAGCCCGATTCTAAACATAAATTACTTTAAAAAACCCACAAAACAAAGACAGTGAAAGAGAGAGAAATTCTTACAAAATCCGTTCAGGGTCTATGATGCAACCTGGATTGACCATATCAAGACCCACAGCTGGATGAGACATAAGGCTGGACACTCTTGGGGCTGAGAGGGTTGGTGAGGTTGGGTGAGCAAATGCAGATACTTTAAAGTAACACTGCGGGGAACACACCCCATGGGTCTCAAATCTCCAGGTACAAGGGAATCTTCCTACATCAAAACATGCATGGGAAACCCAGAAGATGGTATGCCATGAGATCGGGAAAGGTTTCTAAAACGCACCTCATTTCTCCTCTCCTTGTGCTCGGGTTCGCCATTCCAGCCGCTTGACTAACCATCTCCCTACTTGGAGAATCAGCACCTTTAACCTACTGTTTCGTTCAGGTTGCAATTTGTCCTGAGGATGAACGGGAAGACGCGGAACCAACGAGAGACGAGCCCTAGGTGTTGGGACAGGCATAGGTCACTCCATTTTCCCATCAGGAAGAAGAATGAACCACAGGCTCAGCCTGCCCCCCAGAACCAAAATAGGGCCTGAAGCAATCCTGCGCTTTTGCGGCCATCTCCCAAAAAAGCGAGGAGACAAATGGAGCTCAGGGGCACTGCAATTCACAAACGTGCAGAGTTATAAATGAGAACTCTCGTCCACAAATATATTGAGGGAAGGCAACGAAGAGGATTTGAAAGCAAGGCAGATTTGCAGGAAACAGATTTCAGGAGGTAGATTCGACTCGCCTTTAAAGCACATGAAAAGCGGCAAAACGTTGACAATGATGCCCTTGGCCAAAAAGGGCGTATGCGTTTTTTCCTGAATATATTCAGGAAAAAACGCATACGCCCTTTTTGGCCAACCAAGCAAGCCGGAAGGGCAAATCAGCGCTACAAAGAAGTCTCGCTTGCCCTCGGTCAAAAGGGCCATGCTGAACAAAGTGTAAAAACCAGAAAAGCAGGACAGGCCATGGAGACATGGGAGCCTTGCTACGCTGATGGGCGGGATGTAAATTGCCAACAGGCACTCTGGAGAAGAGTACGGTGTGTCCTGAAACAAGTAATAAACACAGCGTAGAGAGCATAGGGCACTTCCACTCATGGGCGTATAAATTGGGAAAACTAAAAGTCAACAAGACACAGGCACCCTAAAGTTTACGGCTGCTCTGTTTCCAAGAACCTCCACTTCGGTACACCTTCAATATCCCAGGAAAGAGAAAAATGGATAAAGAAATGGTGGTACTTGGCACAGTGGAATATCACTCAGCCATGAAATCAATGTCATAAGGCTAGTTAGCAGCATGATGAGTGGATTTAGATACGATGATTCTAAGTGAAATAAGTCACACAGAAAAAGACACTTATCCTAAGATATCGCTTATAGAGGGAATGTCAAAATCGCTACACTTGAACTGAATTACAAAACAGAACAGAGTCACACCTTTAGAAGACACACTATGGCTGCTTAACGGGAAAGGTGAGGTGGGGTGATGCATAAAACAAGGGTTTCAAATTAGCTCAGAGACCGCTCCATAAGCAAAATATGTAATAGACAAGGCCTACTCCCTGCTCAGTGAACTGGACTCAACACACCCTAGTCAACACACAAGAATATATCTGACTAGTAAGAATCTGAAAACCTATGTATCGATATCTCTCTGCAAGTGAATCAAGAGGGTGTAAAGCGGCATCAACACAGCAGGGAAAAGCAGCCAAGCCCGATTCTAAACATAAATTACTTTAAAAAACCCACAAAACAAAGACAGTGAAAGAGAGAGAAATTCTTACAAAATCCGTTCAGGGTCTATGATGCAACCTGGATTGACCATATCAAGACCCACAGCTGGATGAGACATAAGGCTGGACACTCTTGGGGCTGAGAGGGTTGGTGAGGTTGGGTGAGCAAATGCAGATACTTTAAAGTAACACTGCGGGGAACACACCCCATGGGTCTCAAATCTCCAGGTACAAGGGAATCTTCCTACATCAAAACATGCATGGGAAACCCAGAAGATGGTATGCCATGAGATCGGGAAAGGTTTCTAAAACGCACCTCATTTCTCCTCTCCTTGTGCTCGGGTTCGCCATTCCAGCCGCTTGACTAACCATCTCCCTACTTGGAGAATCAGCACCTTTAACCTCCTGATTGTACAGGTTGCAATTTGTCCTGAGGATGAACGGGAAGACGCGGAACCAACGAGAGACGAGCCCTAGGTGTTGGGACAGGCATAGGTCACTCCATTTTCCCATCAGGAAGAAGAATGAACCACAGGCTCAGCCTGCCCCCCAGAACCAAAATAGGGCCTGAAGCAATCCTGCGCTTTTGCGGCCAGCTCCCAAAAAAGCGAGGAGACAAATGGAGCTCAGGGGCACTGCAATTCACAAACGTGCAGAGTTATAAATGAGAACTCTCGTCCACAAATATATTGAGGGAAGGCAACGAAGAGGATTTGAAAGCAAGGCAGATTTGCAGGAAACAGATTTCAGGAGGTAGATTCGACTCGCCTTTAAAGCACATGAAAAGCGGCAAAACGTTGACAATGATGCCCTTGGCCAAAAAGGGCGTATGCGTTTTTTCCTGAATATATTCAGGAAAAAACGCATACGCCCTTTTTGGCCAACCAAGCAAGCCGGAAGGGCAAATCAGCGCTACAAAGAAGTCTCGCTTGCCCTCGGTCAAAAGGGCCATGCTGAACAAACAGTAAAAACCAGAAAAGCAGGACAGGCCATGGAGACATGGGAGCCTTGCTACGCTGATGGGCGGGATGTAAATTGCCAACAGGCACTCTGGAGAAGAGTACGGTGTGTCCTGAAACAAGTAATAAACACAGCGTAGAGAGCATAGGGCACTTCCACTCAAGGGCGTATAAATTGGGAAAACTAAAAATCAACAAGACACAGGCACCCTAAAGTTTACGGCTGCTCTGTTTCCAAGAACCTCCACTTCGGTACACCATCAATATCCCAGGAAAGAGAAAAATGGATAAAGAAATGGTGGTACTTGGCACAATGGAATATCACTCAGCCATGAAATCAATGTCATAAGGCTAGTTAGCAGCATGATGAGTGGATTTAGGTACGATGATTCTAAGTGAAATAAGTCACACAGAAAAAGACACTTATCCTAAGATATCGCTTATAGAGGGAATGTCAAAATCGCTACACTTGAACTGAATTACAAAACAGAACAGAGTCACACTTTTAGAAGACACACTATGGCTGCTTAACGGGAAAGGTGAGGTGGGGTGATGCATAAAACAAGGGTTTGAAATTAGCTCAGACACCGCTCCATAAGCCAAATATGTAATAGACAAGGCCTACTCCCTGCTCAGTGAACTGGACTCAACACCCCCTAGTCACCGCACAAGAATATATCTGACTAGTATGAATCTGAAAACCTATGTATCGATATCTCTCTGCAAGTGAATCAAGAGGGTGTAAAGCGGCATAAACACAGCAGGGAAAAGCAGCCAAACCCCATTCTAAACATACATTACTTTAAAAAACCCACAAAGCAAAGACAGTGAAAGAGAGAGAAATTCTTACAAAATCCGTTCAGGGTCTCTGATGCAACCTGCATTGACCATATCAAGACCCACAGCTGGATGAAACATAAGGCTGGACACTCTTGGGGCTGAGAGGATTGGTGAGGTTGGGTGAGCAAATGCAGATACTTTAAAGTAACACTGCGGGGAACACACCCCATGGGTCTCAAATCTCCAGGTACAAGGGCATCTTCCTACATCAAAACATGCATGGGAAACCCAGAAGATGGTATGCCATGAGATCGGGAAAGGTTTCTAAACTGCACCTCATTTCTCCTCTCCTTGTGCTCGGGTTCACCATTCCAGCCGCTTGACTAACCATCTCCCTACTTGGAGAATCAGCACCTTTAACCTCCTGATTGTACAGGTTGCAATTTGTCCTGAGGATGAACGGGAAGACGCGGAACCAACGAGAGACGAGCCCTAGGTGTTGGGACAGGCATAGGTCACTCCATTTTCTCATCAGGAAGAAGAATGAACCACAGGCTCAGCCTGCCCCCCAGAACCAAAATAGGGCCTGAAGCAATCCTGCGCTTTTGCGGCCAGCTCCCAAAAAAGCGAGGAGACAAATGGAGCTCAGGGGCACTGCAATTCACAAACGTGCAGAGTTATAAATGAGAACTCTCGTCCACAAATATATTGAGGGAAGGCAACGAAGAGGATTTGAAAGCAAGGCAGATTTGCAGGAAACAGATTTCAGGAGGTAGATTCGACTCGCCTTTAAAGCACATGAAAAGCGGCAAAACGTTGACAATGATGCCCTTGGCCAAAAAGGGCGTATGCGTTTTTTCCTGAATATATTCAGGAAAAAACGCATACGCCCTTTTTGGCCAACCAAGCAAGCCGGAAGGGCAAATCAGCGCTACAAAGAAGTCTCGCTTGCCCTCGGTCAAAAGGGCCATGCTGAACAAAGTGTAAAAACCAGAAAAGCAGGACAGGCCATGGAGACATGGGAGCCTTGCTACGCTGATGGGCGGGATGTAAATTGCCAACAGGCACTCTGGAGAAGAGTACGGTGTGTCCTGAAACAAGTAATAAACACAGCGTAGAGAGCATAGGGCACTTCCACTCATGGGCGTAGAAATTGGGAAAACTAAAAGTCAACAAGACACAGGCACCCTAAAGTTTACGGCTGCTCTGTTTCCAAGAACCTCCACTTCGGTACACCTTCAATATCCCAGGAAAGAGAAAAATGGATAAAGAAATGGTGGTACTTGGCACAGTGGAATATCACTCAGCCATGAAATCAATGTCATAAGGCTAGTTAGCAGCATGATGAGTGGATTTAGATACGATGATTCTAAGTGAAATAAGTCACACAGAAAAAGACACTTATCCTAAGATATCGCTTATAGAGGGAATGTCAAAATCGCTACACTTGAACTGAATTACAAAACAGAACAGAGTCACACCTTTAGAAGACACACTATGGCTGCTTAACGGGAAAGGTGAGGTGGGGTGATGCATAAAACAAGGGTTTCAAATTAGCTCAGAGACCGCTCCATAAGCAAAATATGTAATAGACAAGGCCTACTCCCTGCTCAGTGAACTGGACTCAACACACCCTAGTCAACACACAAGAATATATCTGACTAGTAAGAATCTGAAAACCTATGTATCGATATCTCTCTGCAAGTGAATCAAGAGGGTGTAAAGCGGCATCAACACAGCAGGGAAAAGCAGCCAAGCCCGATTCTAAACATAAATTACTTTAAAAAACCCACAAAACAAAGACAGTGAAAGAGAGAGAAATTCTTACAAAATCCGTTCAGGGTCTCTGATGCAACCTGGATTGACCATATCTAGACCCACAGCTGGATGAGACATAAGGCTGGACACTCTTGGGGCTGAGAGGATTGGTGAGGTTGGGTGAGCAAATGCAGATACTTTAAAGTAACACTGCGGGGAACACACCCATTGGGTCTCAAATCTCCAGGTACAAGGGCATCTTCCTACATCAAAACATGCATGGGAAACCCAGAAGATGGTATGCCATGAGATCGGGAAAGGTTTCTAAACTGCACCTCATTTCTCCTCTCCTTGTGCTCGGGTTCACCATTCCAGCTGCTTGACTAACCATCTCCCTACTTGGAGAATCAGCACCTTTAACCTCCTGATTGTACAGGTTGCAATTTGTCCTGAGGATGAACGGGAAGACGCGGAACCAACGAGAGACGAGCCCTAGGTGTTGGGACAGGCATAGGTCACTCCATTTTCTCATCAGGAAGAAGAATGAACCACAGGCTCAGCCTGCCCCCCAGAACCAAAATAGGGCCTGAAGCAATCCTGCGCTTTTGCGGCCAGCTCCCAAAAAAGCGAGGAGACAAATGGAGCTCAGGGGCACTGCAATTCACAAACGTGCAGAGTTATAAATGAGAACTCTCGTCCACAAATATATTGAGGGAAGGCAACGAAGAGGATTTGAAAGCAAGGCAGATTTGCAGGAAACAGATTTCAGGAGGTAGATTCGACTCGCCTTTAAAGCCCATGAAAAGCGGCAAAACGTTGACAATGATGCCCTTGGCCAAAAAGGGCGTATGCGTTTTTTCCTGAATATATTCAGGAAAAAACGCATACGCCCTTTTTGGCCAACCAAGCAAGCCGGAAGGGCAAATCAGCGCTACAAAGAAGTCTCGCTTGCCCTCGGTCAAAAGGGCCATGCTGAACAAAGTGTAAAAACCAGAAAAGCAGGACAGGCCATGGAGACATGGGAGCCTTGCTACGCTGATGGGCGGGATGTAAATTGCCAACAGGCACTCTGGAGAAGAGTACGGTGTGTCCTGAAACAAGTAATAAACACAGCGTAGAGAGCATAGGGCACTTCCACTCATGGGCGTATAAATTGGGAAAACTAAAAGTCAACAAGACACAGGCACCCTAAAGTTTACGGCTGCTCTGTTTCCAAGAACCTCCACTTCAGTACACCTTCAATATCCCAGGAAAGAGAAAAATGGATAAAGAAATGGTGGTACTTGGCACAGTGGAATATCACTCAGCCATGAAATCAATGTCATAAGGCTAGTTAGCAGCATGATGAGTGGATTTAGATACGATGATTCTAAGTGAAATAAGTCACACAGAAAAAGACACTTATCCTAAGATATCGCTTATAGAGGGAATGTCAAAATCGCTACACTTGAACTGAATTACAAAACAGAACAGAGTCACACCTTTAGAAGACACACTATGGCTGCTTAACGGGAAAGGTGAGGTGGGGTGATGCATAAAACAAGGGTTTCAAATTAGCTCAGAGAGCGCTCCATAAGCAAAATATGTAATAGACAAGGCCTACTCCCTGCTCAGTGAACTGGACTCAACACACCCTAGTCAACACACAAGAATATATCTGACTAGTAAGAATCTGAAAACCTATGTATCGATATCTCTCTGCAAGTGAATCAAGAGGGTGTAAAGCGGCATCAACACAGCAGGGAAAAGCAGCCAAGCCCGATTCTAAACATAAATTACTTTAAAAAACCCACAAAACAAAGACAGTGAAAGAGAGAGAAATTCTTACAAAATCCGTTCAGGGTCTATGATGCAACCTGGATTGACCATATCAAGACCCACAGCTGGATGAGACATAAGGCTGGACACTCTTGGGGCTGAGAGGGTTGGTGAGGTTGGGTGAGCAAATGCAGATACTTTAAAGTAACACTGCGGGGAACACACCCCATGGGTCTCAAATCTCCAGGTACAAGGGAATCTTCCTACATCAAAACATGCATGGGAAACCCAGAAGATGGTATGCCATGAGATCGGGAAAGGTTTCTAAAACGCACCTCATTTCTCCTCTCCTTGTGCTCGGGTTCGCCATTCCAGCCGCTTGACTAACCATCTCCCTACTTGGAGAATCAGCACCTTTAACCTCCTGATTGTACAGGTTGCAATTTGTCCTGAGGATGAACGGGAAGACGCGGAACCAACGAGAGACGAGCCCTAGGTGTTGGGACAGGCATAGGTCACTCCATTTTCCCATCAGGAAGAAGAATGAACCACAGGCTCAGCCTGCCCCCCAGAACCAAAATAGGGCCTGAAGCAATCCTGCGCTTTTGCGGCCAGCTCCCAAAAAAGCGAGGAGACAAATGGAGCTCAGGGGCACTGCAATTCACAAACGTGCAGAGTTATAAATGAGAACTCTCGTCCACAAATATATTGAGGGAAGGCAACGAAGAGGATTTGAAAGCAAGGCAGATTTGCAGGAAACAGATTTCAGGAGGTAGATTCGACTCGCCTTTAAAGCCCATGAAAAGCGGCAAAACGTTGACAATGATGCCCTTGGCCAAAAAGGGCGTATGCGTTTTTTCCTGAATATATTCAGGAAAAAACGCATACGCCCTTTTTGGCCAACCAAGCAAGCCGGAAGGGCAAATCAGCGCTACAAAGAAGTCTCGCTTGCCCTCGGTCAAAAGGGCCATGCTGAACAAAGTGTAAAAACCAGAAAAGCAGGACAGGCCATGGAGACATGGGAGCCTTGCTACGCTGATGGGCGGGATGTAAATTGCCAACAGGCACTCTGGAGAAGAGTACGGTGTGTCCTGAAACAAGTAATAAACACAGCGTAGAGAGCATAGGGCACTTCCACTCATGGGCGTATAAATTGGGAAAACTAAAAGTCAACAAGACACAGGCACCCTAAAGTTTACGGCTGCTCTGTTTCCAAGAACCTCCACTTCGGTACACCTTCAATATCCCAGGAAAGAGAAAAATGGATAAAGAAATGGTGGTACTTGGCACAGTGGAATATCACTCAGCCATGAAATCAATGTCATAAGGCTAGTTAGCAGCATGATGAGTGGATTTAGATACGATGATTCTAAGTGAAATAAGTCACACAGAAAAAGACACTTATCCTAAGATATCGCTTATAGAGGGAATGTCAAAATCGCTACACTTGAACTGAATTACAAAACAGAACAGAGTCACACCTTTAGAAGACACACTATGGCTGCTTAACGGGAAAGGTGAGGTGGGGTGATGCATAAAACAAGGGTTTCAAATTAGCTCAGAGACCGCTCCATAAGCAAAATATGTAATAGACAAGGCCTACTCCCTGCTCAGTGAACTGGACTCAACACACCCTAGTCAACACACAAGAATATATCTGACTAGTAAGAATCTGAAAACCTATGTATCGATATCTCTCTGCAAGTGAATCAAGAGGGTGTAAAGCGGCATAAACACAGCAGGGAAAAGCAGCCAAGCCCGATTCTAAACATAAATTACTTTAAAAAACCCACAAAACAAAGACAGTGAAAGAGAGAGAAATTCTTACAAAATCCGTTCAGGGTCTCTGATGCAACCTGGATTGACCATATTTAGACCCACAGCTGGATGAGACATAAGGCTGGACACTCTTGGGGCTGAGAGGATTGGTGAGGTTGGGTGAGCAAATGCAGATACTTTAAAGTAACACTGCGGGGAACACACCCCATGGGTCTCAAATCTCCAGGTACAAGGGCATCTTCCTACATCAAAACATGCATGGGAAACCCAGAAGATGGTATGCCATGAGATCGGGAAAGGTTTCTAAACTGCACCTCATTTCTCCTCTCCTTGTGCTCGGGTTCACCATTCCAGCTGCTTGACTAACCAGCTCCCTACTTGGAGAATCAGCACCTTTAACCTCCTGATTGTACAGGTTGCAATTTGTCCTGAGGATGAACGGGAAGACGCGGAACCAACGAGAGACGAGCCCTAGGTGTTGGGACAGGCATAGGTCACTCCATTTTCTCATCAGGAAGAAGAATGAACCACAGGCTCAGCCTGCCCCCCAGAACCAAAATAGGGCCTGAAGCAATCCTGCGCTTTTGCGGCCAGCTCCCAAAAAAGCGAGGAGACAAATGGAGCTCAGGGGCACTGCAATTCACAAACGTGCAGAGTTATAAATGAGAACTCTCGTCCACAAATATATTGAGGGAAGGCAACGAAGAGGATTTGAAAGCAAGGCAGATTTGCAGGAAACAGATTTCAGGAGGTAGATTCGACTCGCCTTTAAAGCCCATGAAAAGCGGCAAAACGTTGACAATGATGCCCTTGGCCAAAAAGGGCGTATGCGTTTTTTCCTGAATATATTCAGGAAAAAACGCATACGCCCTTTTTGGCCAACCAAGCAAGCCGGAAGGGCAAATCAGCGCTACAAAGAAGTCTCGCTTGCCCTCGGTCAAAAGGGCCATGCTGAACAAAGTGTAAAAACCAGAAAAGCAGGACAGGCCATGGAGACATGGGAGCCTTGCTACGCTGATGGGCGGGATGTAAATTGCCAACAGGCACTCTGGAGAAGAGTACGGTGTGTCCTGAAACAAGTAATAAACACAGCGTAGAGAGCATAGGGCACTTCCACTCATGGGCGTATAAATTGGGAAAACTAAAAGTCAACAAGACACAGGCACCCTAAAGTTTACGGCTGCTCTGTTTCCAAGAACCTCCACTTCAGTACACCTTCAATATCCCAGGAAAGAGAAAAATGGATAAAGAAATGGTGGTACTTGGCACAGTGGAATATCACTCAGCCATGAAATCAATGTCATAAGGCTAGTTAGCAGCATGATGAGTGGATTTAGATACGATGATTCTAAGTGAAATAAGTCACACAGAAAAAGACACTTATCCTAAGATATCGCTTATAGAGGGAATGTCAAAATCGCTACACTTGAACTGAATTACAAAACAGAACAGAGTCACACCTTTAGAAGACACACTATGGCTGCTTAACGGGAAAGGTGAGGTGGGGTGATGCATAAAACAAGGGTTTCAAATTAGCTCAGAGAGCGCTCCATAAGCAAAATATGTAATAGACAAGGCCTACTCCCTGCTCAGTGAACTGGACTCAACACACCCTAGTCAACACACAAGAATATATCTGACTAGTAAGAATCTGAAAACCTATGTATCGATATCTCTCTGCAAGTGAATCAAGAGGGTGTAAAGCGGCATCAACACAGCAGGGAAAAGCAGCCAAGCCCGATTCTAAACATAAATTACTTTAAAAAACCCACAAAACAAAGACAGTGAAAGAGAGAGAAATTCTTACAAAATCCGTTCAGGGTCTATGATGCAACCTGGATTGACCATATCAAGACCCACAGCTGGATGAGACATAAGGCTGGACACTCTTGGGGCTGAGAGGGTTGGTGAGGTTGGGTGAGCAAATGCAGATACTTTAAAGTAACACTGCGGGGAACACACCCCATGGGTCTCAAATCTCCAGGTACAAGGGAATCTTCCTACATCAAAACATGCATGGGAAACCCAGAAGATGGTATGCCATGAGATCGGGAAAGGTTTCTAAAACGCACCTCATTTCTCCTCTCCTTGTGCTCGGGTTCGCCATTCCAGCCGCTTGACTAACCATCTCCCTACTTGGAGAATCAGCACCTTTAACCTCCTGATTGTACAGGTTGCAATTTGTCCTGAGGATGAACGGGAAGACGCGGAACCAACGAGAGACGAGCCCTAGGTGTTGGGACAGGCATAGGTCACTCCATTTTCCCATCAGGAAGAAGAATGAACCACAGGCTCAGCCTGCCCCCCAGAACCAAAATAGGGCCTGAAGCAATCCTGCGCTTTTGCGGCCAGCTCCCAAAAAAGCGAGGAGACAAATGGAGCTCAGGGGCACTGCAATTCACAAACGTGCAGAGTTATAAATGAGAACTCTCGTCCACAAATATATTGAGGGAAGGCAACGAAGAGGATTTGAAAGCAAGGCAGATTTGCAGGAAACAGATTTCAGGAGGTAGATTCGACTCGCCTTTAAAGCACATGAAAAGCGGCAAAACGTTGACAATGATGCCCTTGGCCAAAAAGGGCGTATGCGTTTTTTCCTGAATATATTCAGGAAAAAACGCATACGCCCTTTTTGGCCAACCAAGCAAGCCGGAAGGGCAAATCAGCGCTACAAAGAAGTCTCGCTTGCCCTCGGTCAAAAGGGCCATGCTGAACAAACAGTAAAAACCAGAAAAGCAGGACAGGCCATGGAGACATGGGAGCCTTGCTACGCTGATGGGCGGGATGTAAATTGCCAACAGGCACTCTGGAGAAGAGTACGGTGTGTCCTGAAACAAGTAATAAACACAGCGTAGAGAGCATAGGGCACTTCCACTCAAGGGCGTATAAATTGGGAAAACTAAAAATCAACAAGACACAGGCACCCTAAAGTTTACGGCTGCTCTGTTTCCAAGAACCTCCACTTCGGTACACCATCAATATCCCAGGAAAGAGAAAAATGGATAAAGAAATGGTGGTACTTGGCACAATGGAATATCACTCAGCCATGAAATCAATGTCATAAGGCTAGTTAGCAGCATGATGAGTGGATTTAGATACGATGATTCTAAGTGAAATAAGTCACACAGAAAAAGACACTTATCCTAAGATATCGCTTATAGAGGGAATGTCAAAATCGCTACACTTGAACTGAATTACAAAACAGAACAGAGTCACACCTTTAGAAGACACACTATGGCTGCTTAACGGGAAAGGTGAGGTGGGGTGATGCATAAAACAAGGGTTTGAAATTAGCTCAGAGACCGCTCCATAAGCCAAATATGTAATAGACAAGGCCTACTCCCTGCTCAGTGAACTGGACTCAACACCCCCTAGTCACCGCACAAGAATATATCTGACTAGTATGAATCTGAAAACCTATGTATCGATATCTCTCTGCAAGTGAATCAAGAGGGTGTAAAGCGGCATAAACACAGCAGGGAAAAGCAGCCAAACCCCATTCTAAACATACATTACTTTAAAAAACCCACAAAGCAAAGACAGTGAAAGAGAGAGAAATTCTTACAAAATCCGTTCAGGGTCTCTGATGCAACCTGGTTGACCATATCTAGACCCACAGCTGGATGAGACATAAGGCTGGACACTCTTGGGGCTGAGAGGATTGGTGAGGTTGGGTGAGCAAATGCAGATACTTTAAAGTAATACCGCGGGGTACCCACCCCATGGGTCTCAAATCTCCAGGTACAAGGGAATCTTCCTACATCAAAACATGCATGGGAAACCCAGAAGATGGTATGCCGTGAGATCGGGAAAGGTTTCTAAAACGCACCTCATTTCTCCTCTCCTTGTGCTCGGGTTCGCCATTCCAGCCGCTTGACTAACCATCTCCCTACTTGGAGAATCAGCACCTTTAACCTACTGTTTCGTCCAGGTTGCAATTTATACTGAGATTGAACAGGAAGACGCGGAACCAACGAGGGACGAGCCCTAGGTGTTGGGACAGGCATAGGTCACTCCATTTTCCCATCAGGAAGAAGAATGAACCACAGGCTCAGCCTGCCCCCCAGAACCAAAATAGGGCCTGAAGCAATCCTGCGCTTTTGCGGCCAGCTCCCAAAAAAGCGAGGAGACAAATGGAGCTCAGGGGCACTGCAATTCACAAACGTGCAGAGTTATAAATGAGAACTCTCGTCCACAAATATATTGAGGGAAGGCAACGAAGAGGATTTGAAAGCAAGGCAGATTTGCAGGAAACAGATTTCAGGAGGTAGATTCGACTCGCCTTTAAAGCACATGAAAAGCGGCAAAACGTTGACAATGATGCCCTTGGCCAAAAAGGGCGTATGCGTTTTTTCCTGAATATATTCAGGAAAAAACGCATACGCCCTTTTTGGCCAACCAAGCAAGCCGGAAGGGCAAATCAGCGCTACAAAGAAGTCTCGCTTGCCCTCGGTCAAAAGGGCCATGCTGAACAAAGTGTAAAAACCAGAAAAGCAGGACAGGCCATGGAGACATGGGAGCCTTGCTACGCTGATGGGCGGGATGTAAATTGCCAACAGGCACTCTGGAGAAGAGTACGGTGTGTCCTGAAACAAGTAATAAACACAGCGTAGAGAGCATAGGGCACTTCCACTCATGGGCGTATAAATTGGGAAAACTAAAAGTCAACAAGACACAGGCACCCCAAACTTTACGGCTGCTCTGTTTCCAAGAACCTCCACTTCGGTACACCTTCAATATCCCAGGAAAGAGAAAAATGGATAAAGAAATGGTGGTACTTGGCACAATGCAATATCACTCAGCCATGAAATCAATGTCATAAGGCTAGTTAGCACCATGATGAGTGGATTTAGATACGATGATTCTAAGTGAAATAAGTCACACAGAAAAAGACACTTATCCTAAGATATCGCTTATAGAGGGAATGTCAAAATCGCTACACTTGAACTGAATTACAAAACAGAACAGAGTCACACCTTTAAAAGACACACTATGGCTGCTTAACGGGAAAGGTGAGGTGGGGTGATTCATAAAACAAGGGTTTGAATTTAGCTCAGACACCGCTCCATAAGCCAAATATGTAATAGACAAGGCCTACTCCCTGCTCAGTGAACTGGACTCAACACACCCTAGTCAACACACAAGAATATATCTGACTAGTATGAATCTGAAAACCTATGTATCGATATCTCTCTACAAGTGAATCAAGAGGGTGTAAAGCGGCATCAACACAGCAGGGAAAAGCAGCCAAGCCCGATTCTAAACATAAATTACTTTAAAAAACCCACAAAACAAAGACATTGAAAGAGAGAGAAATTCTTACAAAATCCGTTCAGGGTCACTGATGCAACCTGGATTGACCATATCTAGACCCACAGCTGGATGAGACATAAGGCTGGACACTCTTGGGGCTGAGAGGGTTGGTGAGGTTGGGTGAGCAAATGCAGATACTTTAAAGTAACACTGCGGGGAACACACCCCATGGGTCTCAAATCTCCAGGTACAAGGGAATCTTCCTACATCAAAACATGCATGGGAAACCCAGAAGATGGTATGCCATGAGATCGGGAAAGGTTTCTAAAACGCACCTCATTTCTCCTCTCCTTGTGCTCGGGTTCGCCATTCCAGCCGCTTGACTAACCATCTCCCTACTTGGAGAATCAGCACCTTTAACCTCCTGATTGTACAGGTTGCAATTTGTCCTGAGGATGAACGGGAAGACGCGGAACCCACGAGACACGAGCCCTAGGTGTTGGGACAGGCATAGGTCACTCCATTTTCCCATCAGGAAGAAGAATGAACCACAGGCTCAGCCTGCCCCCCAGAACCAAAATAGGGCCTGAAGCAATCCTGCGCTTTTGCGGCCAGCTCCCAAAAAAGCGAGGAGACAAATGGAGCTCAGGGGCACTGCAATTCACAAACGTGCAGAGTTATAAATGAGAACTCTCGTCCACAAATATATTGAGGGAAGGCAACGAAGAGGATTTGAAAGCAAGGCAGATTTGCAGGAAACAGATTTCAGGAGGTAGATTCGACTCGCCTTTAAAGCACATGAAAAGCAGCAAAACGTTGACAATGATGCCCTTGGCCAAAAAGGGCGTATGCGTTTTTTCCTGAATATATTCAGGAAAAAACGCATACGCCCTTTTTGGCCAACCAAGCAAGCCGGAAGGGCAAATCAGCGCTACAAAGAAGTCTCGCTTGCCCTCGGTCAAAAGGGCCATGCTGAACAAAGTGTAAAAACCAGAAAAGCAGGACAGGCCATGGAGACATGGGAGCCTTGCTACGCTGATGGGCGGGATGTAAATTGCCAACAGGCACTCTGGAGAAGAGTACGGTGTGTCCTGAAACAAGTAATAAACACAGCGTAGAGAGCATAGGGCACTTCCACTCAAGGGCGTATAAATTGGGAAAACTAAAAATCAACAAGACACAGGCACCCTAAAGTTTACGGCTGCTCTGTTTCCAAGAACCTCCACTTCGGTACACCTTCAATATCCCAGGAAAGAGAAAAATGTATAAAGAAATGGTGGTACTTGGCACAATGGAATATCACTCAGCCATGAAATCAATGTCATAAGGCTAGTTAGCAGCATGATGAGTGGATTTAGATACGATGATTCTAAGTGAAATAAGTCACACAGAAAAAGACACTTATCCTAAGATATCGCTTATAGAGGGAATGTCAAAATCGCTACACTTGAACTGAATTACAAAACAGAACAGAGTCACACCTTTAGAAGACACACTATGGCTGCTTAACGGGAAAGGTGAGGTGGGGTGATGCATAAAACAAGGGTTTGAAATTAGCTCAGACACCGCTCCATAAGCCAAATATGTAATAGACAAGGCCTACTCCCTGCTCAGTGAACTGGACTCAACACCCCCTAGTCACCGCACAAGAATATATCTGACTAGTATGAATCTGAAAACCTATGTATCGATATCTCTCTGCAAGTGAATCAAGAGGGTGTAAAGCGGCATAAACACAGCAGGGAAAAGCAGCCAAACCCCATTCTAAACATACATTACTTTAAAAAACCCACAAAGCAAAGACAGTGAAAGAGAGAGAAATTCTTACAAAATCCGTTCAGGGTCTCTGATGCAACCTGGATTGACCATATCTAGACCCACAGCTGGATGAGACATAAGGCTGGACACTCTTGGGGCTGAGAGAATTGGTGAGGTTGGGTGAGCAAATGCAGATACTTTAAAGTAATACCGCGGGGTACCCACACCATGGGTTTCAAATCTCCAGGTACAAGGGAATCTTCCTACATCAAAACATGCATGGGAAACCCAGAAGATGGTATGCCGTGAGATCGGGAAAGGTTTCTAAAACGCACCTCATTTCTCCTCTCCTTGTGCTCAGGTTCGCCATTCCAGCCGCTTGACTAACCATCTCCCTACTTGGAGAATCAGCACCTTTAACCTACTGTTTCGTCCAGGTTGCAATTTGTCCTGAGGATGAACGGAAGACGGGGAACCAACGAAAGACTAGCCCTAGGTGTTGGGACAGGCACAGGTCACTCCATTTTCCCATCAGGAAGAAGAATGAACCACAGGCTCAGCCTGCCCCCCAGAACCAAAATAGGGCCTGAAGCAATCCTGCGCTTTTGCGGCCAGCTCCCAAAAAAGCGAGGAGACAAATGGAGCTCAGGGGCACTGCAATTCACAAACGTGCAGAGTTATAAATGAGAACTCTCGTCCACAAATATATTGAGGGAAGGCAACGAAGAGGATTTGAAAGCAAGGCAGATTTGCAGGAAACAGATTTCAGGAGGTAGATTCGACTCGCCTTTAAAGCACATGAAAAGCGGCAAAACGTTGACAATGATGCCCTTGGCCAAAAAGGGCGTATGCGTTTTTTCCTGAATATATTCAGGAAAAAACGCATACGCCCTTTTTGGCCAACCAAGCAAGCCGGAAGGGCAAATCAGCGCTACAAAGAAGTCTCGCTTGCCCTCGGTCAAAAGGGCCATGCTGAACAAAGTGTAAAAACCAGAAAAGCAGGACAGGCCATGGAGACATGGGAGCCTTGCTACGCTGATGGGCGGGATGTAAATTGCCAACAGGCACTCTGGAGAAGAGTACGGTGTGTCCTGAAACAAGTAATAAACACAGCGTAGAGAGCATAGGGCACTTCCACTCAAGGGCGTATAAATTGGGAAAACTAAAAATCAACAAGACACAGGCACCCTAAAGTTTACGGCTGCTCTGTTTCCAAGAACCTCCACTTCGGTACACCTTCAATATCCCAGGAAAGAGAAAAATGGATAAAGAAATGGTGGTACTTGGCACAATGGAATATCACTCAGCCATGAAATCAATGTCATAAGGCTAGTTAGCAGCATGATGAGTGGATTTAGGTACGATGATTCTAAGTGAAATAAGTCACACAGAAAAAGACACTTATCCTAAGATATCGCTTATAGAGGGAATGTCAAAATCGCTACACTTGAACTGAATTACAAAACAGAACAGAGTCACACCTTTAGAAGACACACTATGGCTGCTTAACGGGAAAGGTGAGGTGGGGTGATGCATAAAACAAGGGTTTGAAATTAGCTCAGACACCGCTCCATAAGCCAAATATGTAATAGACAAGGCCTACTCCCTGCTCAGTGAACTGGACTCAACACACCCTAGTCACCGCACAAGAATATATCTGACTAGTATGAATCTGAAAACCTATGTATCGATATCTCTCTGCAAGTGAATCAAGAGGGTGTAAAGCGGCATAAACACAGCAGGGAAAAGCAGCCAAACCCCATTCTAAACATACATTACTTTAAAAAACCCACAAAGCAAAGACAGTGAAAGAGAGAGAAATTCTTAAAAAATCCGTTCAGGGTCTCTGATGCAACCTGGATTGACCATATCTAGACCCACAGCTGGATGAGACATAAGGCTGGACACTCTTGGGGCTGAGAGGATTGGTGAGGTTGGGTGAGCAAATGCAGATACTTTAAAGTAATACCGCGGGGTACCCACCCCATGGGTCTCAAATCTCCAGGTATAAGGGAATCTTCCTACATCAAAACATGCATTGGAAACCCAGAAGATGGTATGCCGTGAGATCGGGAAAGGTTTCTAAAACGCACCTCATTTCTCCTCTCCTTGTGCTCGGGTTCGCCATTCCAGCCGCTTGACTAACCATCTCCCTACTTGGAGAATCAGCACCTTTAACCTACTGTTTCGTCCAGGTTGCAATTTGTCCTGAGGATGAACGGGAAGACGGGGAACCAACGAAAGACTAGCCCTAGGTGTTGGGACAGGCACAGGTCACTCCATTTTCCCATCAGGAAGAAGAATGAACCACAGGCTCAGCCTGCCCCCCAGAACCAAAATAGGGCCTGAAGCAATCCTGCGCTTTTGCGGCCAGCTCCCAAAAAAGCGAGGAGACAAATGGAGCTCAGGGGCACTGCAATTCACAAACGTGCAGAGTTATAAATGAGAACTCTCGTCCACAAATATATTGAGGGAAGGCAACGAAGAGGATTTGAAAGCAAGGCAGATTTGCAGGAAACAGATTTCAGGAGGTAGATTCGACTCGCCTTTAAAGCACATGAAAAGCGGCAAAACGTTGACAATGATGCCCTTGGCCAAAAAGGGCGTATGCGTTTTTTCCTGAATATATTCAGGAAAAAACGCATACGCCCTTTTTGGCCAACCAAGCAAGCCGGAAGGGCAAATCAGCGCTACAAAGAAGTCTCGCTTGCCCTCGGTCAAAAGGGCCATGCTGAACAAAGTGTAAAAACCAGAAAAGCAGGACAGGCCATGGAGACATGGGAGCCTTGCTACGCTGATGGGCGGGATGTAAATTGCCAACAGGCACTCTGGAGAAGAGTACGGTGTGTCCTGAAACAAGTAATAAACACAGCGTAGAGAGCATAGGGCACTTCCACTCAAGGGCGTATAAATTGGGAAAACTAAAAATCAACAAGACACAGGCACCCTAAAGTTTACGGCTGCTCTGTTTCCAAGAACCTCCACTTCGGTACACCTTCAATATCCCAGGAAAGAGAAAAATGGATAAAGAAATGGTGGTACTTGGCACAATGGAATATCACTCAGCCATGAAATCAATGTCATAAGGCTAGTTAGCAGCATGATGAGTGGATTTAGGTACGATGATTCTAAGTGAAATAAGTCACACAGAAAAAGACACTTATCCTAAGATATCGCTTATAGAGGGAATGTCAAAATCGCTACACTTGAACTGAATTACAAAACAGAACAGAGTCACACCTTTAGAAGACACACTATGGCTGCTTAACGGGAAAGGTGAGGTGGGGTGATGCATAAAACAAGGGTTTGAAATTAGCTCAGACACCGCTCCATAAGCCAAATATGTAATAGACAAGGCCTACTCCCTGCTCAGTGAACTGGACTCAACACCCCCTAGTCACCGCACAAGAATATATCTGACTAGTATGAATCTGAAAACCTATGTATCGATATCTCTCTGCAAGTGAATCAAGAGGGTGTAAAGCGGCATAAACACAGCAGGGAAAAGCAGCCAAACCCCATTCTAAACATACATTACTTTAAAAAACCCACAAAGCAAAGACAGTGAAAGAGAGAGAAATTCTTAAAAAATCCGTTCAGGGTCTCTGATGCAACCTGGATTGACCATATCTAGACCCACAGCTGGATGAGACATAAGGCTGGACACTCTTGGGGCTGAGAGGATTGGTGAGGTTGGGTGAGCAAATGCAGATACTTTAAAGTAATACCGCGGGGTACCCACCCCATGGGTCTCAAATCTCCAGGTATAAGGGAATCTTCCTACATCAAAACATGCATTGGAAACCCAGAAGATGGTATGCCGTGAGATCGGGAAAGGTTTCTAAAACGCACCTCATTTCTCCTCTCCTTGTGCTCGGGTTCGCCATTCCAGCCGCTTGACTAACCATCTCCCTACTTGGAGAATCAGCACCTTTAACCTACTGTTTCGTCCAGGTTGCAATTTGTCCTGAGGATGAACGGGAAGACGGGGAACCAACGAAAGACTAGCCCTAGGTGTTGGGACAGGCACAGGTCACTCCATTTTCCCATCAGGAAGAAGAATGAACCACAGGCTCAGCCTGCCCCCCAGAACCAAAATAGGGCCTGAAGCAATCCTGCGCTTTTGCGGCCAGCTCCCAAAAAAGCGAGGAGACAAATGGAGCTCAGGGGCACTGCAATTAACAAACGTGCAGAGTTATAAATGAGAACTCTCGTCCACAAATATATTGAGGGAAGGCAACGAAGAGGATTTGAAAGCAAGGCAGATTTGCAGGAAACAGATTTCAGGAGGTAGATTCGACTCGCCTTTAAAGCACATGAAAAGCGGCAAAACGTTGACAATGATGCCCTTGGCCAAAAAGGGCGTATGCGTTTTTTCCTGAATATATTCAGGAAAAAACGCATACGCCCTTTTTGGCCAACCAAGCAAGCCGGAAGGGCAAATCAGCGCTACAAAGAAGTCTCGCTTGCCCTCGGTCAAAAGGGCCATGCTGAACAAAGTGTAAAAACCAGAAAAGCAGGACAGGCCATGGAGACATGGGAGCCTTGCTACGCTGATGGGCGGGATGTAAATTGCCAACAGGCACTCTGGAGAAGAGTACGGTGTGTCCTGAAACAAGTAATAAACACAGCGTAGAGAGCATAGGGCACTTCCACTCAAGGGCGTATAAATTGGGAAAACTAAAAATCAACAAGACACAGGCACCCTAAAGTTTACGGCTGCTCTGTTTCCAAGAACCTCCACTTCGGTACACCTTCAATATCCCAGGAAAGAGAAAAATGGATAAAGAAATGGTGGTACTTGGCACAATGGAATATCACTCAGCCATGAAATCAATGTCATAAGGCTAGTTAGCAGCATGATGAGTGGATTTAGATACGATGATTCTAAGTGAAATAAGTCACACAGAAAAAGACACTTATCCTAAGATATCGCTTATAGAGGGAATGTCAAAATCGCTACACTTGAACTGAATTACAAAACAGAACAGAGTCACACCTTTAGAAGACACACTATGGCTGCTTAACGGGAAAGGTGAGGTGGGGTGATGCATAAAACAAGGGTTTGAAATTAGCTCAGACACCGCTCCATAAGCCAAATATGTAATAGACAAGGCCTACTCCCTGCTCAGTGAACTGGACTCAACACCCCCTAGTCACCGCACAAGAATATATCTGACTAGTATGAATCTGAAAACCTATGTATCGATATCTCTCTGCAAGTGAATCAAGAGGGTGTAAAGCGGCATAAACACAGCAGGGAAAAGCAGCCAAACCCCATTCTAAACATACATTACTTTAAAAAACCCACAAAGCAAAGACAGTGAAAGAGAGAGAAATTCTTACAAAATCCGTTCAGGGTCTCTGATGCAACCTGGATTGACCATATCTAGACCCACAGCTGGATGAGACATAAGGCTGGACACTCTTGGGGCTGAGAGGATTGGTGAGGTTGGGTGAGCAAATGCAGATACTTTAAAGTAATACCGCGGGGTACCCACCCCATGGGTTTCAAATCTCCAGGTACAAGGGAATCTTCCTACATCAAAACATGCATGGGAAACCCAGAAGATGGTATGCCGTGAGATCGGGAAAGGTTTCTAAAACGCACCTCATTTCTCCTCTCCTTGTGCTCAGGTTCGCCATTCCAGCCCCTTGACTAACCATCTCCCTACTTGGAGAATCAGCACCTTTAACCTACTGTTTCGTCCAGGTTGCAATTTGTCCTGAGGATGAACGGAAGACGGGGAACCAACGAAAGACTAGCCCTAGGTGTTGGGACAGGCACAGGTCACTCCATTTTCCCATCAGGAAGAAGAATGAACCACAGGCTCAGCCTGCCCCCCAGAACCAAAATAGGGCCTGAAGCAATCCTGCGCTTTTGCGGCCAGCTCCCAAAAAAGCGAGGAGACAAATGGAGCTCAGGGGCACTGCAATTCACAAACGTGCAGAGTTATAAATGAGAACTCTCGTCCACAAATATATTGAGGGAAGGCAACGAAGAGGATTTGAAAGCAAGGCAGATTTGCAGGAAACAGATTTCAGGAGGTAGATTCGACTCGCCTTTAAAGCACATGAAAAGCGGCAAAACGTTGACAATGATGCCCTTGGCCAAAAAGGGCGTATGCGTTTTTTCCTGAATATATTCAGGAAAAAACGCATACGCCCTTTTTGGCCAACCAAGCAAGCCGGAAGGGCAAATCAGCGCTACAAAGAAGTCTCGCGTGCCCTCGGTCAAAAGGGCCATGCTGAACAAAGTGTAAAAACCAGAAAAGCAGGACAGGCCATGGAGACATGGGAGCCTTGCTACGCTGATGGGCGGGATGTAAATTGCCAACAGGCACTCTGGAGAAGAGTACGGTGTGTCCTGAAACAAGTAATAAACACAGCGTAGAGAGCATAGGGCACTTCCACTCAAGGGCGTATAAATTGGGAAAACTAAAAATCAACAAGACACAGGCACCCTAAAGTTTACGGCTGCTCTGTTTCCAAGAACCTCCACTTCGGTACACCTTCAATATCCCAGGAAAGAGAAAAATGGATAAAGAAATGGTGGTACTTGGCACAATGGAATATCACTCAGCCATGAAATCAATGTCATAAGGCTAGTTAGCAGCATGATGAGTGGATTTAGGTACGATGATTCTAAGTGAAATAAGTCACACAGAAAAAGACACTTATCCTAAGATATCGCTTATAGAGGGAATGTCAAAATCGCTACACTTGAACTGAATTACAAAACAGAACAGAGTCACACCTTTAGAAGACACACTATGGCTGCTTAACGGGAAAGGTGAGGTGGGGTGATGCATAAAACAAGGGTTTCAAATTAGCTCAGACACCGCTCCATAAGCCAAATATGTAATAGACAAGGCCTACTCCCTGCTCAGTGAACTGGACTCAACACCCCCTAGTCACCGCACAAGAATATATCTGACTAGTATGAATCTGAAAACCTATGTATCGATATCTCTCTGCAAGTGAATCAAGAGGGTGTAAAGCGGCATAAACACAGCAGGGAAAAGCAGCCAAACCCCATTCTAAACATACATTACTTTAAAAAACCCACAAAGCAAAGACAGTGAAAGAGAGAGAAATTCTTACAAAATCCGTTCAGGGTCTCTGATGCAACCTGGATTGACCATATCTAGACCCACAGCTGGATGAGACATAAGGCTGGACACACTTGGGGCTGAGAGGATTGGTGAGGTTGGGTGAGCAAATGCAGATACTTTAAAGTAATACCGCGGGGTACCCACCCCATGGGTCTCAAATCTCCAGGTACAAGGGAATCTTCCTACATCAAAACATGCATGGGAAACCCAGAAGATGGTATGCCGTGAGATCGGGAAAGGTTTCTAAAACGCACCTCATTTCTCCTCTCCTTGTGCTCGGGTTCACCATTCCAGCCGCTTGACTAACCATCTCCCTACTTGGAGAATCAGCACCTTTAACCTACTGTTTCGTCCAGGTTGCAATTTGTCCTGAGGATGAACGGGAAGACGGGGAACCAACGAAAGACTAGCCCTAGGTGTTGGGACAGGCACAGGTCACTCCATTTTCCCATCAGGAAGAAGAATGAACCACAGGCTCAGCCTGCCCCCCAGAACCAAAATAGGGCCTGAAGCAATCCTGCGCTTTTGCGGCCAGCTCCCGAAAAAGCGAGGAGACAAATGGAGCTCAGGGGCACTGCAATTCACAAACGTGCAGAGTTATAAATGAGAACTCTCGTCCACAAATATATTGAGGGAAGGCAACGAAGAGGATTTGAAAGCAAGGCAGATTTGCAGGAAACAGATTTCAGGAGGTAGATTCGACTCGCCTTTAAAGCACATGAAAAGCGGCAAAACGTTGACAATGATGCCCTTGGCCAAAAAGGGCGTATGCGTTTTTTCCTGAATATATTCAGGAAAAAAAGCATACGTCCTTTTTGGCCAACCAAGCAAGCCGGAAGGGCAAATCAGCGCTACAAAGAAGTCTCGCTTGCCCTCGGTCAAAAGGGCCATGCTGAACAAAGTGTAAAAACCAGAAAAGCAGGACAGGCCATGGAGACATGGAAGCCTTGCTACGCTGATGGGCGGGATGTAAATTGCCAACAGGCACTCTGGAGAAGAGTACGGTGTGTCCTGAAACAAGTAATAAACACAGCGTTGAGAGCATAGGGCACTTCCACTCATGGGCGTATAAATTGGGAAAACTAAAAATCAACAAGACACAGGCACCCTAAAGTTTACGGCTGCTCTGTTTCCAAGAACCTCCACTTCGGTACACCTTCAATATCCCAGGAAAGAGAAAAATGGATAAAGAAATGGTGGTACTTGGCACAGTGGAATATCACTCAGCCATGAAATCAATGTCATAAGGCTAGTTAGCAGCATGATGAGTGGATTTAGATACGATGATTCTAAGTGAAATAAGTCACACAGAAAAAGACACTTATCCTAAGATATCGCTTATAGAGGGAATGTCAAAATCGCTACACTTGAACTGAATTACAAAACAGAACAGAGTCACACCTTTAGAAGACACACTATGGCTGCTTAACGGGAAAGGTGAGGTGGGGTGATGCATAAAACAAGGGTTTGAAATTAGCTCAGAGACCACTCCATAAGCCAAAAATGTAATAGACAAGGCCTACTCCCTGCTCAGTGAACTGGACTCAACACCCCCTAGTCAACACACAAGAATATATCTGACTAGTAAGAATCTGAAAACCTATGTATCGATATCTCTCTGCAAGTGAATCAAGAGGGTGTAAAGCGGCATCAACACAGCAGGGAAAAGCAGCCAAGCCCGATTCTAAACATAAATTACTTTAAAAAACCCACAAAACAAAGACAGTGAAAGAGAGAGAAATTCTTACAAAATCCGTTCAGGGTCTATGATGCAACCTGGATTGACCATATCTAGACCCACAGCTGGATGAGACATAAGGCTGGACACTCTTGGGGCTGAGAGGATTGGTGAGGTTGGGTGAGCAAATGCAGATACTTTAAAGTAACACTGCGGGGAACACACCCCATGGGTCTCAAATCTCCAGGTACAAGGGAATCTTCCTACATCAAAACATGCATGGGAAACCCAGAAGATGGTATGCCATGAGATCGGGAAAGGTTTCTAAAACGCACCTCATTTCTCCTCTCCTTGTGCTCGGGTTCGCCATTCCAGCCGCTTGACTAACCATCTCCCTACTTGGAGAATCAGCACCTTTAACCTCCTGATTGTACAGGTTGCAATTTGTCCTGAGGATGAACGGGAAGACGCGGAACCAACGAGAGACGAGCCCTAGGTGTTGGGACAGGCATAGGTCACTCCATTTTCCCATCAGGAAGAAGAATGAACCACAGGCTCAGCCTGCCCCCCAGAACCAAAATAGGGCCTGAAGCAATCCTGCGCTTTTGCGGCCAGCTCCCAAAAAAGCGAGGAGACAAATGGAGCTCAGGGGCACTGCAATTCACAAACGTGCAGAGTTATAAATGAGAACTCTCGTCCACAAATATATTGAGGGAAGGCAACGAAGAGGATTTGAAAGCAAGGCAGATTTGCAGGAAACAGATTTCAGGAGGTAGATTCGACTCGCCTTTAAAGCACATGAAAAGCGGCAAAACGTTGACAATGATGCCCTTGGCCAAAAAGGGCGTATGCGTTTTTTCCTGAATATATTCAGGAAAAAACGCATACGCCCTTTTTGGCCAACCAAGCAAGCCGGAAGGGCAAATCAGCGCTACAAAGAAGTCTCGCTTGCCCTCGGTCAAAAGGGCCATGCTGAACAAAGTGTAAAAACCAGAAAAGCAGGACAGGCCATGGAGACATGGGAGCCTTGCTACGCTGATGGGCGGGATGTAAATTGCCAACAGGCACTCTGGAGAAGAGTACGGTGTGTCCTGAAACAAGTAATAAACACAGCGTAGAGAGCATAGGGCACTTCCACTCAAGGGCGTATAAATTGGGAAAACTAAAAATCAACAAGACACAGGCACCCTAAAGTTTACGGCTGCTCTGTTTCCAAGAACCTCCACTTCGGTACACCTTCAATATCCCAGGAAAGAGAAAAATGGATAAAGAAATGGTGGTACTTGGCACAATGGAATATCACTCAGCCATGAAATCAATGTCATAAGGCTAGTTAGCAGCATGATGAGTGGATTTAGGTACGATGATTCTAAGTGAAATAAGTCACACAGAAAAAGACACTTATCCTAAGATATCGCTTATAGAGGGAATGTCAAAATCGCTACACTTGAACTGAATTACAAAACAGAACAGAGTCACACCTTTAGAAGACACACTATGGCTGCTTAACGGGAAAGGTGAGGTGGGGTGATGCATAAAACAAGGGTTTGAAATTAGCTCAGACACCGCTCCATAAGCCAAATATGTAATAGACAAGGCCTACTCCCTGCTCAGGGAACTGGACTCAACACCCCCTAGTCACCGCACAAGAATATATCTGACTAGTATGAATCTGAAAACCTATGTATCGATATCTCTCTGCAAGTGAATCAAGAGGGTGTAAAGCGGCATAAACACAGCAGGGAAAAGCAGCCAAACCCCATTCTAAACATACATTACTTTAAAAAACCCACAAAGCAAAGACAGTGAAAGAGAGAGGAATTCTTACAAAATCCGTTCAGGGTCTCTGATGCAACCTGGATTGACCATATCTAGACCCACAGCTGGATGAGACATAAGGCTGGACACACTTGGGGCTGAGAGGATTGGTGAGGTTGGGTGAGCAAATGCAGATACTTTAAAGTAATACCGCGGGGTACCCACCCCATGGGTCTCAAATCTCCAGGTACAAGGGAATCTTCCTACATCAAAACATGCATGGGAAACCCAGAAGATGGTATGCCGTGAGATCGGGAAAGGTTTCTAAAACGCACCTCATTTCTCCTCTCCTTGTGCTCGGGTTCACCATTCCAGCCGCTTGACTAACCATCTCCCTACTTGGAGAATCAGCACCTTTAACCTACTGTTTCGTCCAGGTTGCAATTTGTCCTGAGGATGAACGGGAAGACGGGGAACCAACGAAAGACTAGCCCTAGGTGTTGGGACAGGCACAGGTCACTCCATTTTCCCATCAGGAAGAAGAATGAACCACAGGGTCAGCCTGCCCCCCAGAACCAAAATAGGGCCTGAAGCAATCCTGCGCTTTTGCGGCCAGCTCCCAAAAAAGCGAGGAGACAAATGGAGCTCAGGGGCACTCCAATTCACAAACGTGCAGAGTTATAAATGAGAACTCTCGTCCACAAATATATTGAGGGAAGGCAACGAAGAGGATTTGAAAGCAAGGCAGATTTGCAGGAAACAGATTTCAGGAGGTAGATTCGACTCGCCTTTAAAGCACATGAAAAGCGGCAAAACGTTGACAATGATGCCCTTGGCCAAAAAGGGCGTATGCGTTTTTTCCTGAATATATTCAGGAAAAAAAGCATACGTCCTTTTTGGCCAACCAAGCAAGCCGGAAGGGCAAATCAGCGCTACAAAGAAGTCTCGCTTGCCCTCGGTCAAAAGGGTCATGCTGAACAAAGTGTAAAAACCAGAAAAGCAGGACAGGCCATGGAGACATGGAAGCCTTGCTACGCTGATGGGCGGGATGTAAATTGCCAACAGGCACTCTGGAGAAGAGTACGGTGTGTCCTGAAACAAGTAATAAACACAGCGTTGAGAGCATAGGGCACTTCCACTCATGGGCGTATAAATTGGGAAAACTAAAAATCAACAAGACACAGGCACCCTAAAGTTTACGGCTGCTCTGTTTCCAAGAACCTCCACTTCGGTACACCTTCAATATCCCAGGAAAGAGAAAAATGGATAAAGAAATGGTGGTACTTGGCACAGTGGAATATCACTCAGCCATGAAATCAATGTCATAAGGTAGTTAGCAGCATGATGAGTGGATTTAGATACGATGATTCTAAGTGAAATAAGTCACACAGAAAAAGACACTTATCCTAAGATATCGCTTATAGAGGGAATGTCAAAATCGCTACACTTGAACTGAATTACAAAACAGAACAGAGTCACACCTTTAGAAGACACACTATGGCTGCTTAACGGGAAAGGTGAGTTGGGGTGATGCATAAAACAAGGGTTTGAAATTAGCTCAGAGACCACTCCATAAGCCAAAAATGTAATAGACAAGGCCTACTCCCTGCTCAGTGAACTGGACTCAACACCCCCTAGTCAACACACAAGAATATATCTGACTAGTAAGAATCTGAAAACCTATGTATCGATATCTCTCTGCAAGTGAATCAAGAGGGTGTAAAGCGGCATCAACACAGCAGGGAAAAGCAGCCAAGCCCGATTCTAAACATAAATTACTTTAAAAAACCCACAAAACAAAGACAGTGAAAGAGAGAGAAATTCTTACAAAATCCGTTCAGGGTCTATGATGCAACCTGGATTGACCATATCAAGACCCACAGCTGGATGAGACATAAGGCTGGACACTCTTGGGGCTGAGAGGATTGGTGAGGTTGGGTGAGCAAATGCAGATACTTTAAAGTAACACTGCGGGGAACACACCCCATGGGTCTCAAATCTCCAGGTACAAGGGAATCTTCCTACATCAAAACATGCATGGGAAACCCAGAAGATGGTATGCCATGAGATCGGGAAAGGTTTCTAAAACGCACCTCATTTCTCCTCTCCTTGTGCTCGGGTTCGCCATTCCAGCCGCTTGACTAACCATCTCCCTACTTGGAGAATCAGCACCTTTAACCTCCTGATTGTACAGGTTGCAATTTGTCCTGAGGATGAACGGGAAGACGCGGAACCAACGAGAGACGAGCCCTAGGTGTTGGGACAGGCATAGGTCACTCCATTTTCCCATCAGGAAGAAGAATGAACCACAGGCTCAGCCTGCCCCCCAGAACCAAAATAGGGCCTGAAGCAATCCTGCGCTTTTGCGGCCAGCTCCCAAAAAAGCGAGGAGACAAATGGAGCTCAGGGGCACTGCAATTCACAAACGTGCAGAGTTATAAATGAGAACTCTCGTCCACAAATATATTGAGGGAAGGCAACGAAGAGGATTTGAAAGCAAGGCAGATTTGCAGGAAACAGATTTCAGGAGGTAGATTCGACTCGCCTTTAAAGCACATGAAAAGCGGCAAAACGTTGACAATGATGCCCTTGGCCAAAAAGGGCGTATGCGTTTTTTCCTGAATATATTCAGGAAAAAACGCATACGCCCTTTTTGGCCAACCAAGCAAGCCGGAAGGGCAAATCAGCGCTACAAAGAAGTCTCGCTTGCCCTCGGTCAAAAGGGCCATGCTGAACAAAGTGTAAAAACCAGAAAAGCAGGACAGGCCATGGAGACATGGAAGCCTTGCTACGCTGATGGGCGGGATGTAAATTGCCAACAGGCACTCTGGAGAAGAGTACGGTGTGTCCTGAAACAAGTAATAAACACAGCGTTGAGAGCATAGGGCACTTCCACTCATGGGCGTATAAATTGGGAAAACTAAAAATCAACAAGACACAGGCACCCTAAAGTTTACGGCTGCTCTGTTTCCAAGAACCTCCACTTCGGTACACCTTCAATATCCCAGGAAAGAGAAAAATGGATAAAGAAATGGTGGTACTTGGCACAGTGGAATATCACTCAGCCATGAAATCAATGTCATAAGGCTAGTTAGCAGCATGATGAGTGGATTTAGATACGATGATTCTAAGTGAAATAAGTCACACAGAAAAAGACACTTATCCTAAGATATCGCTTATAGAGGGAATGTCAAAATCGCTACACTTGAACTGAATTACAAAACAGAACAGAGTCACACCTTTAGAAGACACACTATGGCTGCTTAACGGGAAAGGTGAGGTGGGGTGATGCATAAAACAAGGGTTTGAAATTAGCTCAGAGACCACTCCATAAGCCAAAAATGTAATAGACAAGGCCTACTCCCTGCTCAGTGAACTGGACTCAACACCCCCTAGTCAACACACAAGAATATATCTGACTAGTAAGAATCTGAAAACCTATGTATCGATATCTCTCTGCAAGTGAATCAAGAGGGTGTAAAGCGGCATCAACACAGCAGGGAAAAGCAGCCAAGCCCGATTCTAAACATAAATTACTTTAAAAAACCCACAAAACAAAGACAGTGAAAGAGAGAGAAATTCTTACAAAATCCGTTCAGGGTCTATGATGCAACCTGGATTGACCATATCAAGACCCACAGCTGGATGAGACATAAGGCTGGACACTCTTGGGGCTGAGAGGATTGGTGAGGTTGGGTGAGCAAATGCAGATACTTTAAAGTAACACTGCGGGGAACACACCCCATGGCTCTCAAATCTCCAGGTACAAGGGAATCTTCCTACATCAAAACATGCATGGGAAACCCAGAAGATGGTATGCCATGAGATCGGGAAAGGTTTCTAAAACGCACCTCATTTCTCCTCTCCTTGTGCTCGGGTTCGCCATTCCAGCCGCTTGACTAACCATCTCCCTACTTGGAGAATCAGCACCTTTAACCTCCTGATTGTACAGGTTGCAATTTGTCCTGAGGATGAACGGGAAGACGCGGAACCAACGAGAGACGAGCCCTAGGTGTTGGGACAGGCATAGGTCACTCCATTTTCCCATCAGGAAGAAGAATGAACCACAGGCTCAGCCTGCCCCCCAGAACCAAAATAGGGCCTGAAGCAATCCTGCGCTTTTGCGGCCAGCTCCCAAAAAAGCGAGGAGACAAATGGAGCTCAGGGGCACTGCAATTAACAAACGTGCAGAGTTATAAATGAGAACTCTCGTCCACAAATATATTGAGGGAAGGCAACGAAGAGGATTTGAAAGCAAGGCAGATTTGCAGGAAACAGATTTCAGGAGGTAGATTCGACTCGCCTTTAAAGCACATGAAAAGCGGCAAAACGTTGACAATGATGCCCTTGGCCAAAAAGGGCGTATGCGTTTTTTCCTGAATATATTCAGGAAAAAACGCATACGCCCTTTTTGGCCAACCAAGCAAGCCGGAAGGGCAAATCAGCGCTACAAAGAAGTCTCGCTTGCCCTCGGTCAAAAGGGCCATGCTGAACAAAGTGTAAAAACCAGAAAAGCAGGACAGGCCATGGAGACATGGGAGCCTTGCTACGCTGATGGGCGGGATGTAAATTGCCAACAGGCACTCTGGAGAAGAGTACGGTGTGTCCTGAAACAAGTAATAAACACAGCGTAGAGAGCATAGGGCACTTCCACTCAAGGGCGTATAAATTGGGAAAACTAAAAATCAACAAGACACAGGCACCCTAAAGTTTACGGCTGCTCTGTTTCCAAGAACCTCCACTTCGGTACACCTTCAATATCCCAGGAAAGAGAAAAATGGATAAAGAAATGGTGGTACTTGGCACAATGGAATATCACTCAGCCATGAAATCAATGTCATAAGGCTAGTTAGCAGCATGATGAGTGGATTTAGGTACGATGATTCTAAGTGAAATAAGTCACACAGAAAAAGACACTTATCCTAAGATATCGCTTATAGAGGGAATGTCAAAATCGCTACACTTGAACTGAATTACAAAACAGAACAGAGTCACACCTTTAGAAGACACACTATGGCTGCTTAACGGGAAAGGTGAGGTGGGGTGATGCATAAAACAAGGGTTTGAAATTAGCTCAGACACCGCTCCATAAGCCAAATATGTAATAGACAAGGCCTACTCCCTGCTCAGTGAACTGGACTCAACACCCCCTAGTCACCGCACAAGAATATATCTGACTAGTATGAATCTGAAAACCTATGTATCGCTATCTCTCTGCAAGTGAATCAAGAGGGTGTAAAGCGGCATAAACACAGCAGGGTAAAGCAGCCAAACCCCATTCTAAACATACATTACTTTAAAAAACCCACAAAGCAAAGACAGTGAAAGAGAGAGAAATTCTTACAAAATCCGTTCAGGGTCTCTGATGCAACCTGGATTGACCATATCTAGACCCACAGCTGGATGAGACATAAGGCTGGACACTCTTGGGGCTGAGAGGATTGGTGAGGTTGGGTGAGCAAATGCAGATACTTTAAAGTAATACCGCGGGGTACCCACCCCATGGGTCTCAAATCTCCAGGTACAAGGGAATCTTCCTACATCAAAACATGCATGGGAAACCCAGAAGATGGTATGCCGTGAGATCGGGAAAGGTTTCTAAAACGCACCTCATTTCTCCTCTCCTTGTGCTCAGGTTCGCCATTCCAGCCGCTTGACTAACCATCTCCCTACTTGGAGAATCAGCACCTTTAACCTACTGTTTCGTCCAGGTTGCAATTTGTCCTGAGGATGAACGGGAAGACGGGGAACCAACGAAAGACTAGCCCTAGGTGTTGGGACAGGCACAGGTCACTCCATTTTCCCATCAGGAAGAAGAATGAACCACAGGCTCAGCCTGCCCCCCAGAACCAAAATAGGGCCTGAAGCAATCCTGCGCTTTTGCGGCCAGCTCCCAAAAAAGCGAGGAGACAAATGGAGCTCAGGGGCACTGCAATTCACAGACGTGCAGAGTTATAAATGAGAACTCTCGTCCACAAATATATTGAGGGAAGGCAACGAAGAGGATTTGAAAGCAAGGCAGATTTGCAGGAAACAGATTTCAGGAGGTAGATTCGACTCGCCTTTAAAGCACATGAAAAGCGGCAAAACGTTGACAATGATGCCCTTGGCCAAAAAGGGCGTATGCGTTTTTTCCTGAATATATTCAGGAAAAAACGCATACGCCCTTTTTGGCCAACCAAGCAAGCCGGAAGGGCAAATCAGCGCTACAAAGAAGTCTCGCTTGCCCTCGGTCAAAAGGGCCATGCTGAACAAACAGTAAAAACCAGAAAAGCAGGACAGGCCATGGAGACATGGGAGCCTTGCTACGCTGATGGGCGGGATGTAAATTGCCAACAGGCACTCTGGAGAAGAGTACGGTGTGTCCTGAAACAAGTAATAAACACAGCATTGAGAGCATAGGGCACTTCCACTCATGGGCGTATAAATTGGGAAAACTAAAAATCAACAAGACACAGGCACCCTAAAGTTTACGGCTGCTCTGTTTCCAAGAACCTCCACTTCGGTACACCTTCAATATCCCAGGAAAGAGAAAAATGGATAAAGAAATGGTGGTACTTGGCACAGTGGAATATCACTCAGCCATGAAATCAATGTTATAAGGCTAGTTAGCAGCATGATGAGTGGATTTAGATACGATGATTCTAAGTGAAATAAGTCACACAGAAAAAGACACTTATCCTAAGATATCGCTTATAGAGGGAATGTCAAAATCGCTACACTTGAACTGAATTACAAAACAGAACAGAGTCACACCTTTAGAAGACACACTATGGCTGCTTAACGGGAAAGGTGAGGTGGGGTGATGCATAAAACAAGGGTTTGAAATTAGCTCAGAGACCGCTCCATAAGCCAAATATGTAATAGACAAGGCCTACTCCCTGCTCAGTGAACTGGACTCAACACACCCTAGTCAACACACAAGAATATATCTGACTAGTAAGAATCTGAAAACCTATGTATCGATATCTCTCTGCAAGTGAATCAAGAGGGTGTAAAGCGGCATCAACACAGCAGGGAAAAGCAGCCAAGCCCGATTCTAAACATAAATTACTTTAAAAAACCCACAAAACAAAGACAGTGAAAGAGAGAGAAATTCTTACAAAATCCGTTCAGGGTCTCTGATGCAACCTGGATTGACCATATCTAGACCCACAGCTGGATGAGACATAAGGCTGGACACTCTTGGGGCTGAGAGGGTTGGTGAGGTTGGGTGAGCAAATGCAGATAGTTTAAAGTAACACTGCGGGGAACACACCCCATGGGTCTCAAATCTCCAGGTACAAGGGAATCTTCCTACATCAAAACATGCATGGGAAACCCAGAAGATGGTATGCCATGAGATCGGGAAAGGTTTCTAAAACGCACCTCATTTCTCCTCTCCTTGTGCTCGGGTTCGCCATTCCAGCCGCTTGACTAACCATCTCCCTACTTGGAGAATCAGCACCTTTAACCTCCTGATTGTACAGGTTGCAATTTGTCCTGAGGATGAACGGGAAGACGCGGAACCAACGAGAGACGAGCCCTAGGTGTTGGGACAGGCATAGGTCACTCCATTTTCCCATCAGGAAGAAGAATGAACCACAGGCTCAGCCTGCCCCCCAGAACCAAAATAGGGCCTGAAGCAATCCTGCGCTTTTGCGGCCAGCTCCCAAAAAAGCGAGGAGACAAATGGAGCTCAGGGGCACTGCAATTCACAAACGTGCAGAGTTATAAATGAGAACTCTCGTCCACAAATATATTGAGGGAAGGCAACGAAGAGGATTTGAAAGCAAGGCAGATTTGCAGGAAACAGATTTCAGGAGGTAGATTCGACTCGCCTTTAAAGCACATGAAAAGCGGCAAAACGTTGACAATGATGCCCTTGGCCAAAAAGGGCGTATGCGTTTTTTCCCGAATATATTCAGGAAAAAACGCATACGCCCTTTGTGGCCAACCAAGCAAGCCGGAAGGGCAAATCAGCGCTACAAAGAAGTCTCGCTTGCCCTCGGTCAAAAGGGCCATGCTGAACAAAGTGTAAAAACCAGAAAAGCAGGACAGGCCATGGAGACATGGGAGCCTTGCTACGCTGATGGGCGGGATGTAAATTGCCAACAGGCACTCTGGAGAAGAGTACGGTGTGTCCTGAAACAAGTAATAAACACAGCGTAGAGAGCATAGGGCACTTCCACTCAAGGGCGTATAAATTGGGAAAACTAAAAATCAACAAGACACAGGCACCCTAAAGTTTACGGCTGCTCTGTTTCCAAGAACCTCCACTTCGGTACACCTTCAATATCCCAGGAAAGAGAAAAATGGATAAAGAAATGGTGGTACTTGGCACAGTGGAATATCACTCAGCCATGAAATCAATGTCATAAGGCTAGTTAGCAGCATGATGAGTGGATTTAGATACGATGATTCTAAGTGAAATAAGTCACACAGAAAAAGACACTTATCCTAAGATATCGCTTATAGAGGGAATGTCAAAATCGCTACACTTGAACTGAATTACAAAACAGAACAGAGTCACACCTTTAGAAGACACACTATGGCTGCTTAACGGGAAAGGTGAGGTGGGGTGATGCATAAAACAAGGGTTTGAAATTAGCTCAGAGACCACTCCATAAGCCAAAAATGTAATAGACAAGGCCTACTCCCTGCTCAGTGAACTGGACTCAACACCCCCTAGTCAACACACAAGAATATATCTGACTAGTAAGAATCTGAAAACCTATGTATCGATATCTCTCTGCAAGTGAATCAAGAGGGTGTAAAGCGGCATCAACACAGCAGGGAAAAGCAGCCAAGCCCGATTCTAAACATAAATTACTTTAAAAAACCCACAAAACAAAGACAGTGAAAGAGAGAGAAATTCTTACAAAATCCGTTCAGGGTCTATGATGCAACCTGGATTGACCATATCAAGACCCACAGCTGGATGAGACATAAGGCTGGACACTCTTGGGGCTGAGAGGATTGGTGAGGTTGGGTGAGCAAATGCAGATACTTTAAAGTAACACTGCGGGGAACACACCCCATGGGTCTCAAATCTCCAGGTACAAGGGAATCTTCCTACATCAAAACATGCATGGGAAACCCAGAAGATGGTATGCCATGAGATCGGGAAAGGTTTCTAAAACGCACCTCATTTCTCCTCTCCTTGTGCTCGGGTTCGCCATTCCAGCCGCTTGACTAACCATCTCCCTACTTGGAGAATCAGCACCTTTAACCTCCTGATTGTACAGGTTGCAATTTGTCCTGAGGATGAACGGGAAGACGCGGAACCAACGAGAGACGAGCCCTAGGTGTTGGGACAGGCATAGGTCACTCCATTTTCCCATCAGGAAGAAGAATGAACCACAGGCTCAGCCTGCCCCCCAGAACCAAAATAGGGCCTGAAGCAATCCTGCGCTTTTGCGGCCAGCTCCCAAAAAAGCGAGGAGACAAATGGAGCTCAGGGGCACTGCAATTCACAAACGTGCAGAGTTATAAATGAGAACTCTCGTCCACAAATATATTGAGGGAAGGCAACGAAGAGGATTTGAAAGCAAGGCAGATTTGCAGGAAACAGATTTCAGGAGGTAGATTCGACTCGCCTTTAAAGCACATGAAAAGCGGCAAAACGTTGACAATGATGCCCTTGGCCAAAAAGGGCGTATGCGTTTTTTCCTGAATATATTCAGGAAAAAACGCATACGCCCTTTTTGGCCAACCAAGCAAGCCGGAAGGGCAAATCAGCGCTACAAAGAAGTCTCGCTTGCCCTCGGTCAAAAGGGCCATGCTGAACAAAGTGTAAAAACCAGAAAAGCAGGACAGGCCATGGAGACATGGGAGCCTTGCTACGCTGATGGGCGGGATGTAAATTGCCAACAGGCACTCTGGAGAAGAGTACGGTGTGTCCTGAAACAAGTAATAAACACAGCGTAGAGAGCATAGGGCACTTCCACTCAAGGGCGTATAAATTGGGAAAACTAAAAATCAACAAGACACAGGCACCCTAAAGTTTACGGCTGCTCTGTTTCCAAGAACCTCCACTTCGGTACACCTTCAATATCCCAGGAAAGAGAAAAATGGATAAAGAAATGGTGGTACTTGGCACAATGGAATATCACTCAGCCATGAAATCAATGTCATAAGGCTAGTTAGCAGCATGATGAGTGGATTTAGGTACGATGATTCTAAGTGAAATAAGTCACACAGAAAAAGACACTTATCCTAAGATATCGCTTATAGAGGGAATGTCAAAATCGCTACACTTGAACTGAATTACAAAACAGAACAGAGTCACACCTTTAGAAGACACACTATGGCTGCTTAACGGGAAAGGTGAGGTGGGGTGATGCATAAAACAAGGGTTTGAAATTAGCTCAGACACCGCTCCATAAGCCAAATATGTAATAGACAAGGCCTACTCCCTGCTCAGTGAACTGGACTCAACACCCCCTAGTCACCGCACAAGAATATATCTGACTAGTATGAATCTGAAAACCTATGTATCGATATCTCTCTGCAAGTGAATCAAGAGGGTGTAAAGCGGCATAAACACACCAGGGAAAAGCAGCCAAACCCCATTCTAAACATACATTACTTTAAAAAACCCACAAAGCAAAGACAGTGAAAGAGAGAGAAATTCTTACAAAATCCGTTCAGGGTCTCTGATGCAACCTGGATTGACCATATCTAGACCCACAGCTGGATGAGACATAAGGCTGGACACTCTTGGGGCTGAGAGGATTGGTGAGGTTGGGTGAGCAAATGCAGATACTTTAAAGTAATACCGCGGGGTACCCACCCCATGGGTCTCAAATCTCCAGGTACAAGGGAATCTTCCTACATCAAAACATGCATGGGAAACCCAGAAGATGGTATGCCGTGAGATCGGGAAAGGTTTCAAAAACGCACCTCATTTCTCCTCTCCTTGTGCTCAGGTTCGCCATTCCAGCCGCTTGACTAACCATCTCCCTACTTGGAGAATCAGCACCTTTAACCTACTGTTTCGTCCAGGTTGCAATTTGTCCTGAGGATGAACGGGAAGACGGGGAACCAACGAAAGACTAGCCCTAGGTGTTGGGACAGGCACAGGTCACTCCATTTTCCCATCAGGAAGAAGAATGAACCACAGGGTCAGCCTGCCCCCCAGAACCAAAATAGGGCCTGAAGCAATCCTGCGCTTTTGCGGCCAGCTCCCAAAAAAGCGAGGAGACAAATGGAGCTCAGGGGCACTGCAATTCACAAACGTGCAGAGTTATAAATGAGAACTCTCGTCCACAAATATATTGAGGGAAGGCAACGAAGAGGATTTGAAAGCAAGGCAGATTTGCAGGAAACAGATTTCAGGAGGTAGATTCCACTCGCCTTTAAAGCACATGAAAAGCGGCAAAACGTTGACAATGATGCCCTTGGCCAAAAAGGGCGTATGCGTTTTTTCCTGAATATATTCAGGAAAAAACGCATACGCCCTTTTTGGCCAACCAAGCAAGCCGGAAGGGCAAATCAGCGCTACAAAGAAGTCTCGCTTGCCCTCGGTCAAAAGGGCCATGCTGAACAAACAGTAAAAACCAGAAAAGCAGGACAGGCCATGGAGACATGGGAGCCTTGCTACGCTGATGGGCGGGATGTAAATTGCCAACAGGCACTCTGGAGAAGAGTACGGTGTGTCCTGAAACAAGTAATAAACACAGCGTTGAGAGCATAGGGCACTTCCACTCATGGGCGTATAAATTGGGAAAACTAAAAATCAACAAGACACAGGCACCCTAAAGTTTACGGCTGCTCTGTTTCCAAGAACCTCCACTTCGGTACACCTTCAATATCCCAGGAAAGAGAAAAATGGATAAAGAAATGGTGGTACTTGGCACAGTGGAATATCACTCAGCCATGAAATCAATGTCATAAGGCTAGTTAGCAGCATGATGAGTGGATTTAGATACGATGATTCTAAGTGAAATAAGTCACACAGAAAAAGACACTTATCCTAAGATATCGCTTATAGAGGGAATGTCAAAATCGCTACACTTGAACTGAATTACAAAACAGAACAGAGTCACACCTTTAGAAGAGACACTATGGCTGCTTAACGGGAAAGGTGAGGTGGGGTGATGCATAAAACAAGGGTTGGAAATTAGCTCAGAGACCGCTCCATAAGCCAAATATGTAATAGACAAGGCCTACTCCCTGCTCAGTGAACTGGACTCAACACACCCTAGTCAACACACAAGAATATATCTGACTAGTAAGAATCTGAAAACCTATGTATCGATATCTCTCTGCAAGTGAATCAAGAGGGTGTAAAGCGGCATCAACACAGCAGGGAAAAGCAGCCAAGCCCGATTCTAAACATAAATTACTTTAAAAAACCCACAAAACAAAGACAGTGAAAGAGAGAGAAATTCTTACAAAATCCGTTCAGGGTCTCTGATGCAACCTGGATTGACCATATCTAGACCCACAGCTGGATGAGACATAAGGCTGGACACTCTTGGGGCTGAGAGGGTTGGTGAGGTTGGGTGAGCAAATGCAGATACTTTAAAGTAACACTGCGGGGAACACACCCCATGGGTCTCAAATCTCCAGGTACAAGGGAATCTTCCTACATCAAAACATGCATGGGAAACCCAGAAGATGGTATGCCATGAGATCGGGAAAGGTTTCTAAAACGCACCTCATTTCTCCTCTCCTTGTGCTCGGGTTCGCCATTCCAGCCGCTTGACTAACCATCTCCCTACTTGGAGAATCAGCACCTTTAACCTCCTGATTGTACAGGTTGCAATTTGTCCTGAGGATGAACGGGAAGACGCGGAACCAACGAGAGACGAGCCCTAGGTGTTGGGACAGGCATAGGTCACTCCATTTTCCCATCAGGAAGAAGAATGAACCACAGGCTCAGCCTGCCCCCCAGAACCAAAATAGGGCCTGAAGCAATCCTGCGCTTTTGCGGCCAGCTCCCAAAAAAGCGAGGAGACAAATGGAGCTCAGGGGCACTGCAATTAACAAACGTGCAGAGTTATAAATGAGAACTCTCGTCCACAAATATATTGAGGGAAGGCAACGAAGAGGATTTGAAAGCAAGGCAGATTTGCAGGAAACAGATTTCAGGAGGTAGATTCGACTCGCCTTTAAAGCACATGAAAAGCGGCAAAACGTTGACAATGATGCCCTTGGCCAAAAAGGGCGTATGCGTTTTTTCCCGAATATATTCAGGAAAAAACGCATACGCCCTTTGTGGCCAACCAAGCAAGCCGGAAGGGCAAATCAGCGCTACAAAGAAGTCTCGCTTGCCCTCGGTCAAAAGGGCCATGCTGAACAAAGTGTAAAAACCAGAAAAGCAGGACAGGCCATGGAGACATGGGAGCCTTGCTACGCTGATGGGCGGGATGTAAATTGCCAACAGGCACTCTGGAGAAGAGTACGGTGTGTCCTGAAACAAGTAATAAACACAGCGTAGAGAGCATAGGGCACTTCCACTCAAGGGCGTATAAATTGGGAAAACTAAAAATCAACAAGACACAGGCACCCTAAAGTTTACGGCTGCTCTGTTTCCAAGAACCTCCACTTCGGTACACCTTCAATATCCCAGGAAAGAGAAAAATGGATAAAGAAATGGTGGTACTTCGCACAATGGAATATCACTCAGCCATGAAATCAATGTCATAAGGCTAGTTAGCAGCATGATGAGTCGATTTAGGTACGATGACTCTAAGTGAAATAAGTCACACAGAAAAAGACACTTATCCTAAGATATCGCTTATAGAGGGAATGTCAAAATCGCTACACTTGAACTGAATTACAAAACAGAACAGAGTCACACCTTTAGAAGACACACTATGGCTGCTTAACGGGAAAGGTGAGGTGGGGTGATGCATAAAACAAGGGTTTGGAATTAGCTCAGACACCGCTCCATAAGCCAAATATGTAATAGACAAGGCCTACTCCCTGCTCAGTGAACTGGACTCAACACCCCCTAGTCACCGCACAAGAATATATCTGACTAGTATGAATCTGAAAACCTATGTATCGATATCTCTCTGCAAGTGAATCAAGAGGGTGTAAAGCGGCATAAACACAGCAGGGAAAAGCAGCCAAGCCCGATTCTAAACATAAATTACTTTAAAAAACCCACAAAGCAAAGACAGTGAAAGAGAGAGAAATTCTTACAAAATCCGTTCACGGTCTCTGATGCAACCTGGATTGACCATATCTAGACCCACAGCTGGATGAGACATAAGGCTGGACACTCTTGGGGCTGAGAGGATTGGTGAGGTTGGGTGAGTAAATGCAGATACTTTAAAATAATACCGCGTGGTACCCACCCCATGGGTCTCAAATCTCCAGGTACAAGGGCATCTTCCTACATCAAAACATGCATGGGAAACCCAGAGGATGGTATGCCGTGAGATCGGGAAAGGTTTCTAAAACGCACCTCATTTCTCCTCTCCTTGTGCTCGGGTTCGCCATTCCAGCCGCTTGACTAACCATCTCCCTACTTGGAGAATCAGCACCTTTAACCTACTGTTTCGTCCAGGTTGCAATTTGTCCTGAGGATGAACGGGAAGACGGGGAACCAACGAAAGACTAGCCCTAGGTGTTGGGACAGGCACAGGTCACTCCATTTTCCCATCAGGAAGAAGAATGAACCACAGGCTCAGCCTGCCCCCCAGAACCAAAATAGGGCCTGAAGCAATCCTGCGCTTTTGCGGCCAGCTCCCAAAAAAGCGAGGAGACAAATGGAGCTCAGGGGCACTGCAATTCACAAACGTGCAGAGTTATAAATGAGAACTCTCGTCCACAAATATATTGAGGGAAGGCAACGAAGAGGATTTGAAAGCAAGGCAGATTTGCAGGAAACAGATTTCAGGAGGTAGATTCGACTCGCCTTTAAAGCACATGAAAAGCGGCAACACGTTGACAATGATGCCCTTGGCCAAAAAGGGCGTATGCGTTTTTTCCTGAATATATTCAGGAAAAAACGCATACGCCCTTTTTGGCCAACCAAGCAAGCCGGAAGGGCAAATCAGTGCTACAAAGAAGTCTCGCTTGCCCTCGGTCAAAAGGGCCATGCTGAACAAAGTGTAAAAACCAGAAAAGCAGGACAGGCCATGGAGACATGGGAGCCTTGCTACGCTGATGGGCGGGATGTAAATTGCCAACAGGCACTGTGGAGAAGAGTACGGTGTGTCCTGAAAGAAGTAATAAACACAGCGTAGAGAGCATAGGGCACTTCCACTCAAGGGCGTATAAATTGGGAAAACTAAAAATCAACAAGACACAGGCACCCTAAAGTTTACGGCTGCTCTGTTTCCAAGAACCTCCACTTCGGTACACCTTCAATATCCCAGGAAAGAGAAAAATGGATAAAGAAATGGTGGTACTTGGCACAATGGAATATCACTCAGCCATGAAATCAATGTCATAAGGCTAGTTAGCAGCATGATGAGTGGATTTAGGTACGATGATTCTAAGTGAAATAAGTCACACAGAAAAAGACACTTATCCTAAGATATCGCTTATAGAGGGAATGTCAAAATCGCTACACTTGAACTGAATTACAAAACAGAACAGAGTCACACCTTTAGAAGACACACTATGGCTGCTTAACGGGAAAGGTGAGGTGGGGTGATGCATAAAACAAGGGTTTGAAATTAGCTCAGACACCGCTCCATAAGCCAAATATGTAATAGACAAGGCCTACTCCCTGCTCAGTGAACTGGACTCAACACCCCCTATTCACCGCACAAGAATATATCTGACTAGTATGAATCTGAAAACCTATGTATCGATATCTCTCTGCAAGTGAATCAAGAGGGTGTAAAGCGGCATAAACACAGCAGGGAAAAGCAGCCAAACCCCATTCTAAACATACATTACTTTAAAAAACCCACAAAGCAAAGACAGTGAAAGAGAGAAAAATTCTTACAAAATCCGTTCAGGGTCTCTGATGCAACCTGGATTGACCATATCTAGACCCACAGCTGGATGAGACATAAGGCTGGACACTCTTGGGGCTGAGAGGATTGGTGAGGTTGGGTGAGCAAATGCAGATACTTTAAAGTAATACCGCGGGGTACCCACCCCATGGGTCTCAAATCTCCAGGTACAAGGGAATCTTCCTACATCAAAACATGCATGGGAAACCCAGAAGATGGTATGCCGTGAGATTGGGAAAGGTTTCAAAAACGCACCTCATTTCTCCTCTCCTTGTGCTCGGGTTCGCCATTCCAGCCGCTTGACTAACCATCTCCCTACTTGGAGAATCAGCACCTTTAACCTACTGTTTCGTCCAGGTTGCAATTTGTCCTGAGGATGAACGGGAAGACGGGGAACCAACGAAAGACTAGCCCTAGGTGTTGGGACAGGCACAGGTCACTCCATTTTCCCATCAGGAAGAAGAATGAACCACAGGCTCAGCCTGCCCCCCAGAACCAAAATAGGGCCTGAAGCAATCCTGCGCTTTTGCGGCCAGCTCCCAAAAAAGCGAGGAGACAAATGGAGCTCAGGGGCACTGCAATTCACAAACGTGCAGAGTTATAAATGAGAACTCTCGTCCACAAATATATTGAGGGAAGGCAACGAAGAGGATTTGAAAGCAAGGCAGATTTGCAGGAAACAGATTTCAGGAGGTAGATTCCACTCGCCTTTAAAGCACATGAAAAGCGGCAAAACGTTGACAATGATGCCCTTGGCCAAAAAGGGCGTATGCGTTTTTTCCTGAATATATTCAGGAAAAAACGCATACGCCCTTTTTGGCCAACCAAGCAAGCCGGAAGGGCAAATCAGCGCTACAAAGAAGTCTCGCTTGCCCTCGGTCAAAAGGGCCATGCTGAACAAACAGTAAAAACCAGAAAAGCAGGACAGGCCATGGAGACATGGGAGCCTTGCTACGCTGATGGGCGGGATGTAAATTGCAAACAGGCACTCTGGAGAAGAGTACGGTGTGTCCTGAAACAAGTAATAAACACAGCGTTGAGAGCATAGGGCACTTCCAATCATGGGCGTATAAATTGGGAAAACTAAAAATCAACAAGACACAGGCACCCTAAAGTTTACGGCTGCTCTGTTTCCAAGAACCTCCACTTCGGTACACCTTCAATATCCCAGGAAAGAGAAAAATGGATAAAGAAATGGTGGTACTTGGCACAATGGAATATCACTCAGCCATGAAATCAATGTCATAAGGCTAGTTAGCAGCATGATGAGTGGATTTAGGTACGATGACTCTAAGTGAAATAAGTCACACAGAAAAAGACACTTATCCTAAGATATCGCTTATAGAGGGAATGTCAAAATCGCTACACTTGAACTGAATTACAAAACAGAACAGAGTCACACCTTTAGAAGACACACTATGGCTGCTTAACGGGAAAGGTGAGGTGGGGTGATGCATAAAACAAGGGTTTGAAATTAGCTCAGAGACCGCTCCATAAGCCAAATATGTAATAGACAAGGCCTACTCCCTGCTCAGTGAACTGGACTCAACACACCCTAGTCAACACACAAGAATATATCTGACTAGTAAGAATCTGAAAACCTATGTATCGATATCTCTCTGCAAGTGAATCAAGAGGGTGTAAAGCGGCATCAACACAGCAGGGAAAAGCAGCCAAGCCCGATTCTAAACATAAATTACTTTAAAAAACCCACAAAACAAAGACAGTGAAAGAGAGAGAAATTCTTACAAAATCCGTTCAGGGTCTCTGATGCAACCTGGATTGACCATATCTAGACCCACAGCTGGATGAGACATAAGGCTGGACACTCTTGGGGCTGAGAGGGTTGGTGAGGTTGGGTGAGCAAATGCAGATACTTTAAAGTAACACTGCGGGGAACACACCCCATGGGTCTCAAATCTCCAGGTACAAGGGAATCTTCCTACATCAAAACATGCATGGGAAACCCAGAAGATGGTATGCCATGAGATCGGGAAAGGTTTCTAAAACGCACCTCATTTCTCCTCTCCTTGTGCTCGGGTTCGCCATTCCAGCCGCTTGACTAACCATCTCCCTACTTGGAGAATCAGCACCTTTAACCTCCTGATTGTACAGGTTGCAATTTGTCCTGAGGATGAACGGGAAGACGCGGAACCAACGAGAGACGAGCCCTAGGTGTTGGGACAGGCATAGGTCACTCCATTTTCCCATCAGGAAGAAGAATGAACCACAGGCGCAGCCTGCCCCCCAGAACCAAAATAGGGCCTGAAGCAATCCTGCGCTTTTGTGGCCAGCTCCCAAAAAAGCGAGGAGACAAATGGAGCTCAGGGGCACTGCAATTCACAAACCTGCAGAGTTATAAATGAGAACTCTCGTCCACAAATATATTGAGGGAAGGCAACGAAGAGGATTTGAAAGCAAGGCAGATTTGCAGGAAACAGATTTCAGGAGGTAGATTCCACTCGCCTTTAAAGCACATGAAAAGCGGCAAAACGTTGACAATGATGCCCTTGGCCAAAAAGGGCGTATGCGTTTTTTCCTGAATATATTCAGGAAAAAACGCATACGCCCTTTTTGGCCAACCAAGCAAGCCGGAAGGGCAAATCAGCGCTACAAAGAAGTCTCGCTTGCCCTCGGTCAAAAGGGCCATGCTGAACAAACAGTAAAAACCAGAAAAGCAGGACAGGCCATGGAGACATGGGAGCCTTGCTACGCTGATGGGCGGGTTGTAAATTGCCAACAGGCACTCTGGAGAAGAGTACGGTGTGTCCTGAAACAAGTAATAAACACAGCGTAGAGAGCATAGGGCACTTCCACTCAAGGGAGTATAAATTGGGAAAACTAAAAATCAACAAGACACAGGCACCCTAAAGTTTACGGCTGCTCTGTTTCCAAGAACCTCCACTTCGGTACACCTTCAATATCCCAGGAAAGAGAAAAATGGATAAAGAAATGGTGGTACTTGGCACAATGGAATATCACTCAGCCATGAAATCAATGTCATAAGGCTAGTTAGCAGCATGATGAGTGGATTTAGGTACGATGACTCTAAGTGAAATAAGTCACACAGAAAAAGACACTTATCCTAAGATATCGCTTATAGAGGGAATGTCAAAATCGCTACACTTGAACTGAATTACAAAACAGAACAGAGTCACACCTTTAGAAGACACACTATGGCTGCTTAACGGGAAAGGTGAGGTGGGGTGATGCATAAAACAAGGGTTTGGAATTAGCTCAGACACCGCTCCATAAGCCAAATATGTAATAGACAAGGCCTACTCCCTGCTCAGTGAACTGGACTCAACACCCCCTAGTCACCGCACAAGAATATATCTGACTAGTATGAATCTGAAAACCTATGTATCGATATCTCTCTGCAAGTGAATCAAGAGGGTGTAAAGCGGCATAAACACAGCAGGGAAAAGCAGCCAAGCCCGATTCTAAACATAAATTAATTTAAAAAACCCACAAAGCAAAGACAGTGAAAGAGAGAGAAATTCTTACAAAATCCGTTCAGGGTCTCTGATGCAACCTGGATTGACCATATCTAGACCCACAGCTGGATGAGACATAAGGCTGGACACTCTTGGGGCTGAGAGGATTGGTGAGGTTGGGTGAGCAAATGCAGATACTTTAAAATAATACCGCGTGGTACCCACCCCATGGGTCTCAAATCTCCAGGTACAAGGGCATCTTCCTACATCAAAACATGCATGGGAAACCCAGAGGATGGTATGCCGTGAGATCGGGAAAGGTTTCTAAAACGCACCTCATTTCTCCTCTCCTTGTGCTCGGGTTCGCCATTCCAGCCGCTTGACTAACCATCTCCCTACTTGGAGAATCAGCACCTTTAACCTACTGTTTCGTCCAGGTTGCAATTTGTCCTGAGGATGAACGGGAAGACGGGGAACCAACGAAAGACTAGCCCTAGGTGTTGGGACAGGCACAGGTCACTCCATTTTCCCATCAGGAAGAAGAATGAACCACAGGCTCAGCCTGCCCCCCAGAACCAAAATAGGGCCTGAAGCAATCCTGCGCTTTTGCGGCCAGCTCCCAAAAAAGCGAGGAGACAAATGGAGCTCAGGGGCACTGCAATTCACAAACGTGCAGAGTTATAAATGAGAACTCTCGTCCACAAATATATTGAGGGAAGGCAACGAAGAGGATTTGAAAGCAAGGCAGATTTGCAGGAAACAGATTTCAGGAGGTAGATTCGACTCGCCTTTAAAGCACATGAAAAGCGGCAAAACGTTGACAATGATGCCCTTGGCCAAAAAGGGCGTATGCGTTTTTTCCTGAATATATTCAGGAAAAAACGCATACGCCCTTTTTGGCCAACCAAGCAAGCCGGAAGGGCAAATCAGCGCTACAAAGAAGTCTCGCTTGCCCTCGGTCAAAAGGGCCATGCTGAACAAACAGTAAAAACCAGAAAAGCAGGACAGGCCATGGAGACATGGGAGCCTTGCTACGCTGATGGGCGGGATGTAAATTGCCAACAGGCACTCTGGAGAAGAGTACGGTGTGTCCTGAAACAAGTAATAAACACAGCGTAGAGAGCATAGGGCACTTCCACTCAAGGGCGTATAAATTGGGAAAACTAAAAATCAACAAGACACAGGCACCCTAAAGTTTACGGCTGCTCTGTTTCCAAGAACCTCCACTTCGGTACACCTTCAATATCCCAGGAAAGAGAAAAATGGATAAAGAAATGGTGGTACTTGGCACAATGGAATATCACTCAGCCATGAAATCAATGTCATAAGGCTAGTTAGCAGCATGATGAGTGGATTTAGGTACGATGACTCTAAGTGAAATAAGTCACACAGAAAAAGACACTTATCCTAAGATATCGCTTATAGAGGGAATGTCAAAATCGCTACACTTGAACTGAATTACAAAACAGAACAGAGTCACACCTTTAGAAGACACACTATGGCTGCTTAACGGGAAAGGTGAGGTGGGGTGATGCATAAAACAAGGGTTTGGAATTAGCTCAGACACCGCTCCATAAGCCAAATATGTAATAGACAAGGCCTACTCCCTGCTCAGTGAACTGGACTCAACACCCCCTAGTCACCGCACAAGAATATATCTGACTAGTATGAATCTGAAAACCTATGTATCGATATCTCTCTGCAAGTGAATCAAGAGGGTGTAAAGCGGCATAAACACAGCAGGGAAAAGCAGCCAAGCCCGATTCTAAACATAAATTACTTTAAAAAACCCACAAAACAAAGACATTGAAAGAGAGAGAAATTCTTACAAAATCCGTTCAGGGTCTATGATGCAACCTGGATTGACCATATCAAGACCCACAGCTGGATGAGACATAAGGCTGGACATTCTTGGGGCTGAGAGGGTTGGTGAGGTTGGGTGAGCAAATGCAGATACTTTAAAGTAACACTGCGGGGAACACACCCCATGGGTCTCAAATCTCCAGGTACAAGGGAATCTTCCTACATCAAAACATGCATGGGAAACCCAGAAGATGGTATGCCATGAGATCGGGAAAGGTTTCTAAAACGCACCTCATTTCTCCTCTCCTTGTGCTTGGGTTCGCCATTCCAGCCGCTTGACTAACCATCTCCCTACTTGGAGAATCAGCACCTTTAACCTCCTGATTGTACAGGTTGCAATTTGTCCTGAGGATGAACGGGAAGACGCGGAACCAACGAGAGACGAGCCCTAGGTGTTGGGACAGGCATAGGTCACTCCATTTTCCCATCAGGAAGAAGAATGAACCACAGGCTCAGCCTGCCCCCCAGAACCAAAATAGGGCCTGAAGCAATCCTGCGCTTTTGCGGCCAGCTCCCAAAAAAGCGAGGAGACAAATGGAGCTCAGGGGCACTGCAATTCACAAACGTGCAGAGTTATAAATGAGAACTCTCGTCCACAAATATATTGAGGGAAGGCAACGAAGAGGATTTGAAAGCAAGGCAGATTTGCAGGACACAGATTTCAGGAGGTAGATTCGACTCGCCTTTAAAGCACATGAAAAGCGGCAAAACGTTGACAATGATGCCCTTGGCCAAAAAGGGCGTATGCGTTTTTTCCTGAATATATTCAGGAAAAAACGCATACGCCCTTTTTGGCCAACCAAGCAAGCCGGAAGGGCAAATCAGCGCTACAAAGAAGTCTCGCTTGCCCTCGGTCAAAAGGGCCATGCTGAACAAACAGTAAAAACCAGAAAAGCAGGACAGGCCATGGAGACATGGGAGCCTTGCTACGCTGATGGGCGGGATGTAAATTGCCAACAGGCACTCTGGAGAAGAGTACGGTGTGTCCTGAAACAAGTAATAAACACAGCGTAGAGAGCATAGGGCACTTCCACTCAAGGGCGTATAAATTGGGAAAACTAAAAATCAACAAGACACAGGCACCCTAAAGTTTACGGCTGCTCTGTTTCCAAGAACCTCCACTTCGGTACACCTTCAATATCCCAGGAAAGAGAAAAATGGATAAAGAAATGGTGGTACTTGGCACAATGGAATATCACTCAGCCATGAAATCAATGTCATAAGGCTAGTTAGCAGCATGATGAGTGGATTTAGGTACGATGACTCTAAGTGAAATAAGTCACACAGAAAAAGACACTTATACTAAGATATCGCTTATAGAGGGAATGTCAAAATCGCTACACTTGAACTGAATTACAAAACAGAACAGAGTCACACCTTTAGAAGACACACTATGGCTGCTTAACGGGAAAGGTGAGGTGGGGTGATGCATAAAACAAGGGTTTGGAATTAGCTCAGACACCGCTCCATAAGCCAAATATGTAATAGACAAGGCCTACTCCCTGCTCAGTGAACTGGACTCAACACCCCCTAGTCACCGCACAAGAATATATCTGACTAGTATGAATCTGAAAACCTATGTATCGATATCTCTCTGCAAGTGAATCAAGAGGGTGTAAAGCGGCATAAACACAGCAGGGAAAAGCAGCCAAACCCCATTCTAAACATACATTACTTTAAAAAACCCACAAAGCAAAGACAGTGAAAGAGAGAGAAATTCTTACAAAATCCGTTCAGGGTCTCTGATGCAACCTGGATTGACCATATCTAGACCCACAGCTGGATGAGACATAAGGCTGGACACTCTTGGGGCTGAGAGGATTGGTGAGGTTGGGTGAGCAAATGCAGATACTTTAAAGTAATACCGCTTGGTACCCACCCCATGGGTCTCAAATCTCCAGGTACAAGGGAATCTTCCTACATCAAAACATGCATGGGAAACCCAGAAGATGGTATGCCGTGAGATCGGGAAAGGTTTCTAAAACGCACCTCATTTCTCCTCTCCTTGTGCTCGGGTTCGCCATTCCAGCCGCTTGACTAACCATCTCCCTACTTGGAGAATCAGCACCTTTAACCTACTGTTTCGTCCAGGTTGCAATTTGTCCTGAGGATGAACGGGAAGACGGGGAACCAACGAAAGACTAGCCCTAGGTGTTGGGACAGGCACAGGTCACTCCATTTTCCCATCAGGAAGAAGAATGAACCACAGGCTCAGCCTGCCCCCCAGAACCAAAATAGGGCCTGAAGCAATCCTGCGCTTTTGCGGCCAGCTCCCAAAAAAGCGAGGAGACAAATGGAGCTCAGGGGCACTGCAATTCACAAACGTGCAGAGTTATAAATGAGAACTCTCGTCCACAAATATATTGAGGGAAGGCAACGAAGAGGATTTGAAAGCAAGGCAGATTTGCAGGAAACAGATTTCAGGAGGTAGATTCGACTCGCCTTTAAAGCACATGAAAAGCGGCAAAACGTTGACAATGATGCCCTTGGCCAAAAAGGGCGTATGCGTTTTTTCCTGAATATATTCAGGAAAAAACGCATACGCCCTTTTTGGCCAACCAAGCAAGCCGGAAGGGCAAATCAGCGCTACAAAGAAGTCTCGCTTGCCCTCGGTCAAAAGGGCCATGCTGAACAAACAGTAAAAACCAGAAAAGCAGGACAGGCCATGGAGACATGGGAGCCTTGCTACGCTGATGGGCAGGATATAAATTGCCAACAGGCACTCTGGAGAAGAGTACGGTGTGTCCTGAAACAAGTAATAAACACAGCGTAGAGAGCATAGGGCACTTCCACTCATGGGCGTATAAATTGGGAAAACTAAAAATCAACAAGACACAGGCACCCTAAAGTTTACGGCTGCTCTGTTTCCAAGAACCTCCGCTTCGGTACACCTTCAATATCCCAGGAAAGAGAAAAATGGATAAAGAAATGGTGGTACTTGGCACAATGGAATATCACTCAGCCATGAAATCAATGTCATAAGGCTAGTTAGCAGCATGATGAGTGGATTTAGGTACGATGACTCTAAGTGAAATAAGTCACACAGAAAAAGACACTTATCCTAAGATATCGCTTATAGAGGGAATGTCAAAATCGCTACACTTGAACTGAATTACAAAACAGAACAGAGTCACACCTTTAGAAGACACACTATGGCTGCTTAACGGGAAAGGTGAGGTGGGGTGATGCATAAAACAAGGGTTTGGAATTAGCTCAGACACCGCTCCATAAGCCAAATATGTAATAGACAAGGCCTACTCCCTGCTCAGTGAACTGGACTCAACACCCCCTAGTCACCGCACAAGAATATATCTGACTAGTATGAATCTGAAAACCTATGTATCGATATCTCTCTGCAAGTGAATCAAGAGGGTGTAAAGCGGCATCAACACAGCAGGGAAAAGCAGCCAAACCCCATTCTAAACATACATTACTTTAAAAAACCCACAAAACAAAGACAGTGAAAGAGAGAGAAATTCTTACAAAATCCGTTCAGGGTCTCTGATGCAACCTGGATTGACCATATCTAGACCCACAGCTGGATGAGACATAAGGCTGGACACTCTTGGGGCTGAGAGGATTGGTGAGGTTGGGTGAGCAAATGCAGATACTTTAAAGTAATACCGCGGGGTACCCACCCCATGGGTCTCAAATCTCCAGGTACAAGGGAATCTTCCTACATCAAAACATGCATGGGAAACCCAGAAGATGGTATGCCGTGAGATCGGGAAAGGTTTCTAAAACGCACCTCATTTCTCCTCTCCTTGTGCTCGGGTTCGCCATTCCAGCCACTTGACTAACCATCTCCCTACTTGGAGAATCAGCACCTTTAACCTACTGTTTCGTCCAGGTTGCAATTTGTCCTGAGGATGAACGGGAAGACGGGGAACCAACGAAAGACTAGCCCTAGGTGTTGGGACAGGCACAGGTCACTCCATTTTCCCATCAGGAAGAAGAATGAACCACAGGCTCAGCCTGCCCCCCAGAACCAAAATAGGTCCTGAAGCAATCCTGCGCTTTTGCGGGCAGCTCCCAAAAAAGCGAGGAGACAAATGGAGCTCAGGGGCACTGCAATTCACAAACGTGCAGAGTTATAAATGAGAACTCTCGTCCACAAATATATTGAGGGAAGGCAACGAAGAGGATTTGAAAGCAAGGCAGAGTTGCAGGAAACAGATTTCAGGAGGTAGATTCGACTCGCCTTTAAAGCACATGAAAAGCGGCAAAACGTTGACAATGAGGCCCTTGGCCAAAAAGGGCGTATGCGTTTTTTCCTGAATATATTCAGGAAAAAACGCATACGCCCTTTTTGGCCAACCAAGCAAGCCGGAAGGGCAAATCAGCGCTACAAAGAAGTCTCGCTTGCCCTCGGTCAAAAGGGCCATGCTGAACAAAGTGTAAAAACCAGAAAAGCAGGACAGGCCATGGAGACATGGAAGCCTTGCTACGCTGATGGGCGGGATGTAAATTGCCAACAGGCACTCTGGAGAAGAGTACGGTGTGTCCTGAAACAAGTAATAAACACAGCTTAGAGAGCATAGGGCACTTCCACTCATGGGCGTATAAATTGGGAAAACTAAAAATCAACAAGACACAGGCACCCTAAAGTTTACGGCTGCTCTGTTTCCAAGAACCTCCACTTCGGTACACCTTCAATATCCCAGGAAAGAGAAAAATGGATAAAGAAATGGTGGTACTTGGCACAGTGGAATATCACTCAGCCATGAAATCAATGTCATAAGGCTAGTTAGCAGCATGATGAGTGGATTTAGATACGATGATTCTAAGTGAAATAAGTCACACAGAAAAAGACACTTATCCTAAGATATCGCTTATAGAGGGAATGTCAAAATCGCTACACTTGAACTGAATTACAAAACAGAACAGAGTCACACCTTTAGAAGACACACTATGGCTGCTTAACGGGAAAGGTGAGGTGGGGTGATGCATAAAACAAGGGTTTGAAATTAGCTCAGACACCGCTCCATAAGCCAAATATGTAATAGACAAGGCCTACTCCCTGCTCAGTGAACTGGACTCAACACCCCCTAGTCACCGCACAAGAATATATCTGACTAGTAAGAATCTGAAAACCTATGTATCGATATCTCTCTGCAAGTGAATCAAGAGGGTGTAAAGAGGCATCAACACAGCAGGGAAAAGCAGCCAAGCCCGATTCTAAACATAAATTACTTTAAAAAACCCACAAAACAAAGACAGTGAAAGAGAGAGAAATTCTTACAAAATCCGTTCAGGGTCTATGATGCAACCTGGATTGACCATATCAAGACCCACAGCTGGATGAGACATAAGGCTGGACACTCTTGGGGCTGAGAGGATTGGTGAGGTTGGGTGAGCAAATGCAGATACTTTAAAGTAATACCACGGGGTACCCACCCCATGGGTCTCAAATCTCCAGGTACAAGGGAATCTTCCTACATCAAAACATGCATGGGAAACCCAGAAGATGGTATGCCGTGAGATCGGGAAAGGTTTCTAAAACGCACCTCATTTCTCCTCTCCTTGTGCTCGGGTTCGCCATTCCAGCCGCTTGACTAACCATCTCCCTACTTGGAGAATCAGCACCTTTAACCTACTGTTTCGTCCAGGTTGCAATTTGTCCTGAGGATGAACGGGAAGACGGGGAACCAACGAAAGACTAGCCGTAGGTGTTGGGACAGGCACAGGTCACTCCATTTTCCCATCAGGAAGAAGAATGAACCACAGGCTCAGCCTGCCCCCCAGAACCAAAATAGGGCCTGAAGCAATCCTGCGCTTTTGCGGCCAGCTCCCAAAAAAGCGAGGAGACAAATGGAGCTCAGGGGCACTGCAATTCACAAACGTGCAGAGTTATAAATGAGAACTCTCGTCCACAAATATATTGAGGGAAGGCAACGAAGAGGATTTGAAAGCAAGGCAGATTTGCAGGAAACAGATTTCAGGAGGTAGATTCGACTCGCCTTTAAAGCACATGAAAAGCGGCAAAACGTTGACAATGATGCCCTTGGCCAAAAAGGGCGTATGCGTTTTTTCCTGAATATATTCAGGAAAAAACGCATACGCCCTTTTTGGCCAACCAAGCAAGCCGGAAGGGCAAATCAGCGCTACAAAGAAGTCTCGCTTGCCCTCGGTCAAAAGGGCCATGCTGAACAAACAGTAAAAACCAGAAAAGCAGGACAGGCCATGGAGACATGGGAGCCTTGCTACGCTGATGGGCGGGATGTAAATTGCCAACAGGCACTCTGGAGAAGAGTACGGTGTGTCCTGAAACAAGTAATAAACACAGCGTAGAGAGCATAGGGCACTTCCACTCAAGGGCGTATAAATTGGGAAAACTAAAAATCAACAAGACACAGGCACCCTAAAGTTTACGGCTGCTCTGTTTCCAAGAACCTCCACTTCGGTACACCTTCAATATCCCAGGAAAGAGAAAAATGGATAAAGAAATGGTGGTACTTGGCACAATGGAATATCACTCAGCCATGAAATCAATGTCATAAGGCTAGTTAGCAGCATGATGAGTGGATTTAGGTACGATGACTCTAAGTGAAATAAGTCACACAGAAAAAGACACTTATCCTAAGATATCGCTTATAGAGGGAATGTCAAAATCGCTACACTTGAACTGAATTACAAAACAGAACAGAGTCACACCTTTAGAAGACACACTATGGCTGCTTAACGGGAAAGGTGAGGTGGGGTGATGCATAAAACAAGGGTTTGGAATTAGCTCAGACACCGCTCCATAAGCCAAATATGTAATAGACAAGGCCTACTCCCTGCTCAGTGAACTGGACTCAACACCCCCTAGTCACCGCACAAGAATATATCTGACTAGTATGAATCTGAAAACCTATGTATCGATATCTCTCTGCAAGTGAATCAAGAGGGTGTAAAGCGGCATAAACACAGCAGGGAAAAGCAGCCAAACCCCATTCTAAACATACATTACTTTAAAAAACCCACAAAGCAAAGACAGTGAAAGAGAGAGAAATTCTTACAAAATCCGTTCAGGGTCTATGATGCAACCTGGATTGACCATATCTAGACCCACAGCTGGATGAGACATAAGGCTGGACACTCTTGGGGCTGAGAGGATTGGTGAGGTTGGGTGAGCAAATGCAGATACTTTAAAGTAACACCGCGGGGTACCCACCCCATGGGTCTCAAATCTCCAGGTACAAGGGAATCTTCCTACATCAAAACATGCATGGGAAAACCAGAAGATGGTATGCCGTGAGATCGGGAAAGGTTTCTAAAACGCACCTCATTTCTCCTCTCCTTGTGCTCGGGTTCGCCATTCCAGCCGCTTGACTAACCATCTCCCTACTTGGAGAATCAGCACCTTTAACCTACTGTTTCATCCAGGTTGCAATTTGTCCTGAGGATGAACGGGAAGACGGGGAACCAACGAAAGACTAGCCCTAGGTGTTGGGACAGGCACAGGTCACTCCATTTTCCCATCAGGAAGAAGAATGAACCACAGGCTCAGCCTGCCCCCCAGAACCAAAATAGGGCCTGAAGCAATCCTGCGCTTTTGCGGCCAGCTCCCAAAAAAGCGAGGAGACAAATGGAGCTCAGGGGCACTGCAATTCACAAACGTGCAGAGTTATAAATGAGAACTCTCGTCCACAAATATATTGAGGGAAGGCAACGAAGAGGATTTGAAAGCAAGGCAGATTTGCAGGAAACAGATTTCAGGAGGTAGATTCGACTCGCCTTTAAAGCACATGAAAAGCGGCAAAACGTTGACAATGATGCCCTTGGCCAAAAAGGGCGTATGCGTTTTTTTCCTGAATATATTCAGGAAAAAACGCATACGCCCTTTTTGGCCAACCAAGCAAGCCGGAAGGGCAAATCAGCGCTACAAAGAAGTCTCGCTTGCCCTCGGTCAAAAGGGCCATGCTGAACAAAGTGTAAAAACCAGAAAAGCAGGACAGGCCATGGAGACATGGAAGCCTTGCTACGCTGATGGGCGGGATGTAAATTGCCAACAGGCACTCTGGAGAAGAGTACGGTGTGTCCTGAAACAAGTAATAAACACAGCGTTGAGAGCATAGGGCACTTCCACTCATGGGCGTATAAATTGGGAAAACTAAAAATCAACAAGACACAGGCACCCTAAAGTTTACGGCTGCTCTGTTTCCAAGAACCTCCACTTCGGTACACCTTCAATATCCCAGGAAAGAGAAAAATGGATAAAGAAATGGTGGTACTTGGCACAGTGGAATATCACTCAGCCATGAAATCAATGTCATAAGGCTAGTTAGCAGCATGATGAGTGGATTTAGATACGATGATTCTAAGTGAAATAAGTCACACAGAAAAAGACACTTATCCTAAGATATCGCTTATAGAGGGAATGTCAAAATCGCTACACTTGAACTGAATTACAAAACAGAACAGAGTCACACCTTTAGAAGACACACTATGGCTGCTTAACGGGAAAGGTGAGGTGGGGTGATGCATAAAACAAGGGTTTGAAATTAGCTCAGACACCGCTCCATAAGCCAAATATGTAATAGACAAGGCCTACTCCCTGCTCAGTGAACTGGACTCAACACCCCCTAGTCACCGCACAAGAATATATCTGACTAGTAAGAATCTGAAAACCTATGTATCGATATCTCTCTGGAAGTGAATCAAGAGGGTGTAAAGCGGCATCAACACAGCAGGGAAAAGAAGCCAAGCCCGATTCTAAACATAAATTACTTTAAAAAACCCACAAAACAAAGACAGTGAAAGAGAGAGAAATTCTTACAAAATCCGTTCAGGGTCTATGATGCAACCTGGATTGACCATATCAAGACCCACAGCTGGATGAGACATAAGGCTGGACATTCTTGGGGCTGAGAGGGTTGGTGAGGTTGGGTGAGCAAATGCAGATACTTTAAAGTAACACTGCGGGGAACACACCCCATGGGTCTCAAATCTCCAGGTACAAGGGAATCTTCCTACATCAAAACATGCATGGGAAACCCAGAAGATGGTATGCCATGAGATCGGGAAAGGTTTCTAAAACGCACCTCATTTCTCCTCTCCTTGTGCTCGGGTTCGCCATTCCAGCCGCTTGACTAACCATCTCCCTACTTGGAGAATCAGCACCTTTAACCTCCTGATTGTACAGGTTGCAATTTGTCCTGAGGATGAACGGGAAGACGCGGAACCAACGAGAGACGAGCCCTAGGTGTTGGGACAGGCATAGGTCACTCCATTTTCCCATCAGGAAGAAGAATGAACCACAGGCTCAGCCTGCCCCCCAGAACCAAAATAGGGCCTGAAGCAATCCTGCGCTTTTGCGGCCAGCTCCCAAAAAAGCGAGGAGACAAATGGAGCTCAGGGGCACTGCAATTCACAAACGTGCAGAGTTATAAATGAGAACTCTCGTCCACAAATATATTGAGGGAAGGCAACGAAGAGGATTTGAAAGCAAGGCAGATTTGCAGGAAACAGATTTCAGGAGGTAGATTCGACTCGCCTTTAAAGCACATGAAAAGCGGCAAAACGTTGACAATGATGCCCTTGGCCAAAAAGGGCGTATGCGTTTTTTCCTGAATATATTCAGGAAAAAACGCATACGCCCTTTTTGGCCAACCAAGCAAGCCGGAAGGGCAAATCAGCGCTACAAAGAAGTCTCGCTTGCCCTCGGTCAAAAGGGCCATGCTGAACAAACAGTAAAAACCAGAAAAGCAGGACAGGCCATGGAGACATGGGAGCCTTGCTACGCTGATGGGCGGGATGTAAATTGCCAACAGGCACTCTGGAGAAGAGTACGGTGTGTCCTGAAACAAGTAATAAACACAGCGTAGAGAGCATAGGGCACTTCCACTCATGGGCGTATAAATTGGGAAAACTAAAAATCAACAAGACACAGGCACCCTAAAGTTTACGGCTGCTCTGTTTCCAAGAACCTCCGCTTCGGTACACCTTCAATATCCCAGGAAAGAGAAAAATGGATAAAGAAATGGTGGTACTTGGCACAATGGAATATCACTCAGCCATGAAATCAATGTCATAAGGCTAGTTAGCAGCATGATGAGTGGATTTAGGTACGATGACTCTAAGTGAAATAAGTCACACAGAAAAAGACACTTATCCTAAGATATCGCTTATAGAGGGAATGTCAAAATCGCTACACTTGAACTGAATTACAAAACAGAACAGAGTCACACCTTTAGAAGACACACTATGGCTGCTTAACGGGAAAGGTGAGGTGGGGTGATGCATAAAACAAGGGTTTGAAATTAGCTCAGACACCGCTCCATAAGCCAAATATGTAATAGACAAGGCCTACTCCCTGCTCAGTGAACTGGACTCAACACCCCCTAGTCACCGCACAAGAATATATCTGACTAGTATGAATCTGAAAACCTATGTATCGATATCTCTCTGCAAGTGAATCAAGAGGGTGTAAAGCGGCATCAACACAGCAGGGAAAAGCAGCCAAACCCCATTCTAAACATACATTACTTTAAAAAACCCACAAAGCAAAGACAGTGAAAGAGAGAGAAATTCTTACAAAATCCGTTCAGGGTCTCTGATGCAACCTGGATTGACTATATCTAGACCCACAGCTGGATGAGACATAAGGCTGGACACTCTTGGGGCTGAGAGGATTGGTGAGGTTAGGTGAGCAAATGCAGATACTTTAAAATAATACCGCGGGGTACCCACCCCATGGGTCTCAAATCTCCAGGTACAAGGGAATCTTCCTACATCAAAACATGCATGGGAAACCCAGAAGATGGTATGCCGTGAGATCGGGAAAGGTTTCTAAAACGCACCTCATTTCTCCTCTCCTTGTGCTCGGGTTCACCATTCCAGCCGCTTGACTAACCATCTCCCTACTTGGAGAATCAGCACCTTTAACCTACTCTTTCGTCCAGGTTGCAATTTGTCCTGAGGATGAACGGGAAGACGGGGAACCAACGAAAGACTAGCCCTAGGTGTTGGAACAGGCACAGGTCACTCCATTTTCCCATCAGGAAGAAGAATGAACCACAGGCTCAGCCTGCCCCCCAGAACCAAAATAGGGCCTGAAGCAATCCTGCGCTTTTGCGGCCAGCTCCCAAAAAAGCGAGGAGACAAATGGAGCTCAGGGGCACTGCAATTCACAAACGTGCAGAGTTATAAATGAGAACTCTCGTCCACAAATATATTGAGGGAAGGCAACGAAGAGGATTTGAAAGCAAGGCAGATTTGCAGGAAACAGATTTCAGGAGGTAGATTCGACTCGCCTTTAAAGCACATGAAAAGCGGCAAAACGTTGACAATGATGCCCTTGGCCAAAAAGGGCGTATGCGTTTTTTCCTGAATATATTCAGGAAAAAACGCATACGCCCTTTTTGGCCAACCAAGCAAGCCGGAAGGGCAAATCAGCGCTACAAAGAAGTCTCGCTTGCCCTCGGTCAAAAGGGCCATGCTGAACAAAGTGTAAAAACCAGAAAAGCAGGACAGGCCATGGAGACATGGGAGCCTTGCTACGCTGATGGGCGGGATGTAAATTGCCAACAGGCACTCTGGAGAAGAGTACGGTGTGTCCTGAAACAAGTAATAAACACAGCGTAGAGAGCATAGGGCACTTCCACTCAAGGGCGTATAAATTGGGAAAACTAAAAATCAACAAGACACAGGCACCCTAAAGTTTACGGCTGCTCTGTTTCCAAGAACCTCCACTTCGGTACACCTTCAATATCCCAGGAAAGAGAAAAATGGATAAAGAAATGGTGGTACTTGGCACAATGGAATATCACTCAGCCATGAAATCAATGTCATAAGGCTAGTTAGCAGCATGATGAGTGGATTTAGGTACGATGATTCTAAGTGAAATAAGTCACACAGAAAAAGACACTTATCCTAAGATATCGCTTATAGAGGGAATGTCAAAATCGCTACACTTGAACTGAATTACAAAACAGAACAGAGTCACACCTTTACAAGACACACTATGGCTGCTTAACGGGAAAGGTGAGGTGGGGTGATGCATAAAACAAGGGTTTGAAATTAGCTCAGACACCGCTCCATAAGCCAAATATGTAATAGACAAGGCCTACTCCCTGCTCAGTGAAGTGGACTCAACACACCCTAGACACCACACAAGAATATATCTGACTAGTAAGAATCTGAAAACCTATGTATCGATATCTCTCTGCAAGTGAATCAAGAGGGTGTAAAGCGGCATCAACACAGCAGGGAAAAGCAGCCAAGCCCGATTCTAAACATAAATTACTTTAAAAAACCCACAAAACAAAGACAGTGAAAGAGAGAGAAATTCTTACAAAATCCGTTCAGGGTCTATGATGCAACCTGGATTGACCATATCAAGACCCACAGCTGGATGAGACATAAGGCTGGACATTCTTGGGGCTGAGAGGGTTGGTGAGGTTGGGTGAGCAAATGCAGATACTTTAAAGTAACACTGCGGGGAACACACCCCATGGGTCTCAAATCTCCAGGTACAAGGGAATCTTCCTACATCAAAACATGCATGGGAAACCCAGAAGATGGTATGCCATGAGATCGGGAAAGGTTTCTAAAACGCACCTCATTTCTCCTCTCCTTGTGCTCGGGTTCGCCATTCCAGCCGCTTGACTAACCATCTCCCTACTTGGAGAATCAGCACCTTTAACCTCCTGATTGTACAGGTTACAATTTGTCCTGAGGATGAAAGAGAAGACGCGGAACCAACGAGAGACAAGCCCTAGGTGTTGGGACAGGCATAGGTCACTCCATTTTCCCATCAGGAAGAAGAATGAACCACAGGCTCAGCCTGCCCCCCAGAACCAAAATAGGGCCTGAAGCAATCCTGCGCTTTTGCGGCCAGCTCCCAAAAAAGCGAGGAGACAAATGGAGCTCAGGGGCACTGCAATTCACAAACGTGCAGAGTTATAAATGAGAACTCTCGTCCACAAATATATTGAGGGAAGGCAACGAAGAGGATTTGAAAGCAAGGCAGATTTGCAGGAAACAGATTTCAGGAGGTAGATTCGACTCGCCTTTAAAGCACATGAAAAGCGGCAAAACGTTGACAATGATGCCCTTGGCCAAAAAGGGCGTATGCGTTTTTTCCTGAATATATTCAGGAAAAAACGCATACGCCCTTTTTGGCCAACCAAGCAAGCCGGAAGGGCAAATCAGCCCTACAAAGAAGTCTCGCTTGCCCTCGGTCAAAAGGGCCATGCTGAACAAACAGTAAAAACCAGAAAAGCAGGACAGGCCATGGAGACATGGGAGCCTTGCTACGCTGATGGGCGGGATGTAAATTGCCAACAGGCACTCTGGAGAAGAGTACGGTGTGTCCTGAAACAAGTAATAAACACAGCGTAGAGAGCATAGGGCACTTCCACCCAAGGGCGTATAAATTGGGAAAACTAAAAATCAACAAGACACAGGCACCCTAAAGTTTACGGCTGCTCTGTTTCCAAGAACCTCCACTTCGGTACACCTTCAATATCCCAGGAAAGAGAAAAATGGATAAAGAAATGGTGGTACTTGGCACAATGGAATATCACTCAGCCATGAAATCAATGTCATAAGGCTAGTTAGCAGCATGATGAGTGGATTTAGGTACGATGACTCTAAGTGAAATAAGTCACACAGAAAAAGACACTTATCCTAAGATATCGCTTATAGAGGGAATGTCAAAATCGCTACACTTGAACTGAATTACAAAACAGAACAGAGTCACACCTTTAGAAGACACACTATGGCTGCTTAACGGGAAAGGTGAGGTGGGGTGATGCATAAAACAAGGGTTTGGAATTAGCTCAGACACCGCTCCATAAGCCAAATATGTAATAGACAAGGCCTACTCCCTGCTCAGTGAACTGGACTCAACACCCCCTAGTCACCGCACAAGAATATATCTGACTAGTATGAATCTGAAAACCTATGTATCGATATCTCTCTGCAAGTGAATCAAGAGGGTGTAAAGCGGCATCAACACAGCAGGGAAAAGCAGCCAAACCCCATTCTAAACATACATTACTTTAAAAAACCCACAAAGCAAAGACAGTGAAAGAGAGAGAAATTCTTACAAAATCCGTTCAGGGTCTCTGATGCAACCTGGATTGACCATATCTAGACCCACAGCTGGATGAGACATAAGGCTGGACACTCTTGGGGCTGAGAGGATTGGTGAGGTTGGGTGAGCAAATGCAGATACTTTAAAGTAACACTGCGGGGAACACACCCCATGGGTCTCAAATCTCCAGGTAGAAGGGAATCTTCCTACATCAAAACATGCATGGGAAACCCAGAAGATGGTATGCCGTGAGATCGGGAAAGGTTTCTAAAACGCACCTCATTTCTCCTCTCCTTGTGCTCGGGTTCGCCATTCCAGCCACTTGACTAACCATCTCCCTACTTGGAGAATCAGCACCTTTAACCTACTGTTTCGTCCAGGTTGCAATTTGTCCTGAGGATGAACGGGAAGACGGGGAACCAACGAAAGACTAGCCCTAGGTGTTGGGACAGGCACAGGTCACTCCATTTTCCCATCAGGAAGAAGAATGAACCACAGGCTCAGCCTGCCCCCCAGAACCAAAATAGGGCCTGAAGCAATCCTGCGCTTTTGCGGCCAGCTCCCAAAAAAGCGAGGAGACAAATGGAGCTCAGGGGCACTGCAATTCACAAACGTGCAGAGTTATAAATGAGAACTCTCGTCCACAAATATATTGAGGGAAGGCAACGAAGAGGATTTGAAAGCAAGGCAGATTTGCAGGAAACAGATTTCAGGAGGTAGATTCGACTCGCCTTTAAAGCACATGAAAAGCGGCAAAACGTTGACAATGATGCCCTTGGCCAAAAAGGGCGTATGCGTTTTTTCCTGAATATATTCAGGAAAAAACGCATACGCCCTTTTTGGCCAACCAAGCAAGCCGGAAGGGCAAATCAGCGCTACAAAGAAGTCTCGCTTGCCCTCGGTCAAAAGGGCCATGCTGAACAAAGTGTAAAAACCAGAAAAGCAGGACAGGCCATGGAGACATGGAAGCCTTGCTACGCTGATGGGCGGGATGTAAATTGCCAACAGGCACTCTGGAGAAGAGTACGGTGTGTCCTGAAACAAGTAATAAACACAGCGTTGAGAGCATAGGGCACTTCCACTCATGGGCGTATAAATTGGGAAAACTAAAAATCAACAAGACACAGGCACCCTAAAGTTTACGGCTGCTCTGTTTCCAAGAACCTCCACTTCGGTACACCTTCAATATCCCAGGAAAGAGAAAAATGGATAAAGAAATGGTGGTACTTGGCACAGTGGAATATCACTCAGCCATGAAATCAATGTCATAAGGCTAGTTAGCAGCATGATGAGTGGATTTAGATACGATGATTCTAAGTGAAATAAGTCACACAGAAAAAGACACTTATCCTAAGATATCGCTTATAGAGGGAATGTCAAAATCGCTACACTTGAACTGAATTACAAAACAGAACAGAGTCACACCTTTAGAAGACACACTATGGCTGCTTAACGGGAAAGGTGAGGTGGGGTGATGCATAAAACAAGGGTTTGAAATTAGCTCAGACACCGCTCCATAAGCCAAATATGTAATAGACAAGGCCTACTCCCTGCTCCGTGAACTGGACTCAACACCCCCTAGTCACCGCACAAGAATATATCTGACTAGTAAGAATCTGAAAACCTATGTATCGATATCTCTCTGGAAGTGAATCAAGAGGGTGTAAAGCGGCATCAACACAGCAGGGAAAAGAAGCCAAGCCCGATTCTAAACATAAATTACTTTAAAAAACCCACAAAACAAAGACAGTGAAAGAGAGAGAAATTCTTACAAAATCCGTTCAGGGTCTATGATGCAACCTGGATTGACCATATCAAGACCCACAGCTGGATGAGACATAAGGCTGGACATTCTTGGGGCTGAGAGGGTTGGTGAGGTTGGGTGAGCAAATGCAGATACTTTAAAGTAACACTGCGGGGAACACACCCCATGGGTCTCAAATCTCCAGGTACAAGGGAATCTTCCTACATCAAAACATGCATGGGAAACCCAGAAGATGGTATGCCATGAGATCGGGAAAGGTTTCTAAAACGCACCTCATTTCTCCTCTCCTTGTGCTCGGGTTCGCCATTCCAGCCGCTTGACTAACCATCTCCCTACTTGGAGAATCAGCACCTTTAACCTCCTGATTGTACAGGTTGCAATTTGTCCTGAGGATGAACGGGAAGACGCGGAACCAACGAGAGACGAGCCCTAGGTGTTGGGACAGGCATAGGTCACTCCATTTTCCCATCAGGAAGAAGAATGAACCACAGGCTCAGCCTGCCCCCCAGAACCAAAATAGGGCCTGAAGCAATCCTGCGCTTTTGCGGCCAGCTCCCAAAAAAGCGAGGAGACAAATGGAGCTCAGGGGCACTGCAATTCACAAACGTGCAGAGTTATAAATGAGAACTCTCGTCCACAAATATATTGAGGGAAGGCAACGAAGAGGATTTGAAAGCAAGGCAGATTTGCAGGAAACAGATTTCAGGAGGTAGATTCGACTCGCCTTTAAAGCACATGAAAAGCGGCAAAACGTTGAGAATGATGCCCTTGGCCAAAAAGGGCGTATGCGTTTTTTCCTGAATATATTCAGGAAAAAACGCATACGCCCTTTTTGGCCAACCAAGCAAGCCGGAAGGGCAAATCAGCGCTACAAAGAAGTCTCGCTTGCCCTCGGTCAAAAGGGCCATGCTGAACAAACAGTAAAAACCAGAAAAGCAGGACAGGCCATGGAGACATGGGAGCCTTGCTACGCTGATGGGCGGGATGTAAATTGCCAACAGGCACTCTGGAGAAGAGTACGGTGTGTCCTGAAACAAGTAATAAACACAGCGTAGAGAGCATAGGGCACTTCCACTCATGGGCGTATAAATTGGGAAAACTAAAAATCAACAAGACACAGGCACCCTAAAGTTTACGGCTGCTCTGTTTCCAAGAACCTCCGCTTCGGTACACCTTCAATATCCCAGGAAAGAGAAAAATGGATAAAGAAATGGTGGTACTTGGCACAATGGAATATCACTCAGCCATGAAATCAATGTCATAAGGCTAGTTAGCAGCATGATGAGTGGATTTAGGTACGATGACTCTAAGTGAAATAAGTCACACAGAAAAAGACACTTATCCTAAGATATCGCTTATAGAGGGAATGTCAAAATCGCTACACTTGAACTGAATTACAAAACAGAACAGAGTCACACCTTTAGAAGACACACTATGGCTGCTTAACGGGAAAGGTGAGGTGGGGTGATGCATAAAACAAGGGTTTGAAATTAGCTCAGACACCGCTCCATAAGCCAAATATGTAATAGACAAGGCCTACTCCCTGCTCAGTGAACTGGACTCAACACCCCCTAGTCACCGCACGAGAATATATCTGACTAGTATGAATCTGAAAACCTATGTATCGATATCTCTCTGCAAGTGAATCAAGAGGGTGTAAAGCGGCATCAACACAGCAGGGAAAAGCAGCCAAACCCCATTCTAAACATACATTACTTTAAAAAACCCACAAAGCAAAGACAGTGAAAGAGAGAGAAATTCTTACAAAATCCGTTCAGGGTCTCTGATGCAACCTGGATTGACTATATCTAGACCCACAGCTGGATGAGACATAAGGCTGGACACTCTTGGGGCTGAGAGGATTGGTGAGGTTGGGTGAGCAAATGCAGATACTTTAAAATAATACCGCGGGGTACCCACCCCATGGGTCTCAAATCTCCAGGTACAAGGGAATCTTCCTACATCAAAACATGCATGGGAAACCCAGAAGATGGTATGCCGTGAGATCGGGAAAGGTTTCTAAAACGCACCTCATTTCTCCTCTCCTTGTGCTCGGGTTCACCATTCCAGCCGCTTGACTAACCATCTCCCTACTTGGAGAATCAGCACCTTTAACCTACTGTTTCGTCCAGGTTGCAATTTGTCCTGAGGATGAACGGGAAGACGGGGAACCAACGAAAGACTAGCCCTAGGTGTTGGAACAGGCACAGGTCACTCCATTTTCCCATCAGGAAGAAGAATGAACCACAGGCTCAGCCTGCCCCCCAGAACCAAAATAGGGCCTGAAGCAATCCTGCGCTTTTGCGGCCAGCTCCCAAAAAAGCGAGGAGACAAATGGAGCTCAGGGGCACTGCAATTCACAAACGTGCAGAGTTATAAATGAGAACTCTCGTCCACAAATATATTGAGGGAAGGCAACGAAGAGGATTTGAAAGCAAGGCAGATTTGCAGGAAACAGATTTCAGGAGGTAGATTCGACTCGCCTTTAAAGCACATGAAAAGCGGCAAAACGTTGACAATGATGCCCTTGGCCAAAAAGGGCGTATGCGTTTTTTCCTGAATATATTCAGGAAAAAACGCATACGCCCTTTTTGGCCAACCAAGCAAGCCGGAAGGGCAAATCAGCGCTACAAAGAAGTCTCGCTTGCCCTCGGTCAAAAGGGCCATGCTGAACAAAGTGTAAAAACCAGAAAAGCAGGACAGGCCATGGAGACATGGGAGCCTTGCTACGCTGATGGGCGGGATGTAAATTGCCAACAGGCACTCTGGAGAAGAGTACGGTGTGTCCTGAAACAAGTAATAAACACAGCGTAGAGAGCATAGGGCACTTCCACTCAAGGGCGTATAAATTGGGAAAACTAAAAATCAACAAGACACAGGCACCCTAAAGTTTACGGCTGCTCTGTTTCCAAGAACCTCCACTTCGGTACACCTTCAATATCCCAGGAAAGAGAAAAATGGATAAAGAAATGGTGGTACTTGGCACAATGGAATATCACTCAGCCATGAAATCAATGTCATAAGGCTAGTTAGCAGCATGATGAGTGGATTTAGGTACGATGATTCTAAGTGAAATAAGTCACACAGAAAAAGACACTTATCCTAAGATATCGCTTATAGAGGGAATGTCAAAATCGCTACACTTGAACTGAATTACAACACAGAACAGAGTCACACCTTTAGAAGACACACTATGGCTGCTTAACGGGAAAGGTGAGGTGGGGTGATGCATAAAACAAGGGTTTGAAATTAGCTCAGACACCGCTCCATAAGCCAAATATGTAATAGACAAGGCCTACTCCCTGCTCAGTGAACTGGACTCAACACACCCTAGACACCACACAAGAATATATCTGACTAGTAAGAATCTGAAAACCTATGTATCGATATCTCTCTGCAAGTGAATCAAGAGGGTGTAAAGCGGCATCAACACAGCAGGGAAAAGCAGCCAAGCCCGATTCTAAACATAAATTACTTTAAAAAACCCACAAAACAAAGACAGTGAAAGAGAGAGAAATTCTTACAAAATCCGTTCAGGGTCTATGATGCAACCTGGATTGACCATATCAAGACCCACAGCTGGATGAGACATAAGGCTGGACATTCTTGGGGCTGAGAGGGTTGGTGAGGTTGGGTGAGCAAATGCAGATACTTTAAAGTAACACTGCGGGGAACACACCCCATGGGTCTCAAATCTCCAGGTACAAGGGAATCTTCCTACATCAAAACATGCATGGGAAACCCAGAAGATGGTATGCCATGAGATCGGGAAAGGTTTCTAAAACGCACCTCATTTCTCCTCTCCTTGTGCTCGGGTTCGCCATTCCAGCCGCTTGACTAACCATCTCCCTACTTGGAGAATCAGCACCTTTAACCTCCTGATTGTACAGGTTACAATTTGTCCTGAGGATGAAAGAGAAGACGCGGAACCAACGAGAGACAAGCCCTAGGTGTTGGGACAGGCATAGGTCACTCCATTTTCCCATCAGGAAGAAGAATGAACCACAGGCTCAGCCTGCCCCCCAGAACCAAAATAGGGCCTGAAGCAATCCTGCGCTTTTGCGGCCAGCTCCCAAAAAAGCGAGGAGACAAATGGAGCTCAGGGGCACTGCAATTCACAAACGTGCAGAGTTATAAATGAGAACTCTCGTCCACAAATATATTGAGGGAAGGCAACGAAGAGGATTTGAAAGCAAGGCAGATTTGCAGGAAACAGATTTCAGGAGGTAGATTCGACTCGCCTTTAAAGCACATGAAAAGCGGCAAAACGTTGACAATGATGCCCTTGGCCAAAAAGGGCGTATGCGTTTTTTCCTGAATATATTCAGGAAAAAACGCATACGCCCTTTTTGGCCAACCAAGCAAGCCGGAAGGGCAAATCAGCGCTACAAAGAAGTCTCGCTTGCCCTCGGTCAAAAGGGCCATGCTGAACAAACAGTAAAAACCAGAAAAGCAGGACAGGCCATGGAGACATGGGAGCCTTGCTACGCTGATGGGCGGGATGTAAATTGCCAACAGGCACTCTGGAGAAGAGTACGGTGTGTCCTGAAACAAGTAATAAACACAGCGTAGAGAGCATAGGGCACTTCCACCCAAGGGCGTATAAATTGGGAAAACTAAAAATCAACAAGACACAGGCACCCTAAAGTTTACGGCTGCTCTGTTTCCAAGAACCTCCACTTCGGTACACCTTCAATATCCCAGGAAAGAGAAAAATGGATAAAGAAATGGTGGTACTTGGCACAATGGAATATCACTCAGCCATGAAATCAATGTCATAAGGCTAGTTAGCAGCATGATGAGTGGATTTAGGTACGATGACTCTAAGTGAAATAAGTCACACAGAAAAAGACACTTATCCTAAGATATCGCTTATAGAGGGAATGTCAAAATCGCTACACTTGAACTGAATTACAAAACAGAACAGAGTCACACCTTTAGAAGACACACTATGGCTGCTTAACGGGAAAGGTGAGGTGGGGTGATGCATAAAACAAGGGTTTGGAATTAGCTCAGACACCGCTCCATAAGCCAAATATGTAATAGACAAGGCCTACTCCCTGCTCAGTGAACTGGACTCAACACCCCCTAGTCACCGCACAAGAATATATCTGACTAGTATGAATCTGAAAACCTATGTATCGATATCTCTCTGCAAGTGAATCAAGAGGGTGTAAAGCGGCATCAACACAGCAGGGAAAAGCAGCCAAACCCCATTCTAAACATACATTACTTTAAAAAACCCACAAAGCAAAGACAGTGAAAGAGAGAGAAATTCTTACAAAATCCGTTCAGGGTCTCTGATGCAACCTGGATTGACTATATCTAGACCCACAGCTGGATGAGACATAAGGCTGGACACTCTTGGGGCTGAGAGGATTGGTGAGGTTGGGTGAGCAAATGCAGATACTTTAAAATAATACCGCGTGGTACCCACCCCACGGGTCTCAAATCTCCAGGTACAAGGGAATCTTCCTACATCAAAACATGCATGGGAAACCCAGAAGATGGTATGCCGTGAGATCGGGAAAGGTTTCTAAAACGCACCTCATTTCTCCTCTCCTTGTGCTCGGGTTCACCATTCCAGCCGCTTGACTAACCATCTCCCTACTTGGAGAATCAGCACCTTTAACCTACTGTTTCGTCCAGGTTGCAATTTGTCCTGAGGATGAACGGGAAGACGGGGAACCAACGAAAGACTAGCCCTAGGTGTTGGAACAGGCACAGGTCACTCCATTTTCCCATCAGGAAGAAGAATGAACCACAGGCTCAGCCTGCCCCCCAGAACCAAAATAGGGCCTGAAGCAATCCTGCGCTTTTGCGGCCAGCTCCCAAAAAAGCGAGGAGACAAATGGAGCTCAGGGGCACTGCAATTCACAAACGTGCAGAGTTATAAATGAGAACTCTCGTCCACAAATATATTGAGGGAAGGCAACGAAGAGGATTTGAAAGCAAGGCAGATTTGCAGGAAACAGATTTCAGGAGGTAGATTCGACTCGCCTTTAAAGCACATGAAAAGCGGCAAAACGTTGACAATGATGCCCTTGGCCAAAAAGGGCGTATGCGTTTTTTCCTGAATATATTCAGGAAAAAACGCATACGCCCTTTTTGGCCAACCAAGCAAGCCGGAAGGGCAAATCAGCGCTACAAAGAAGTCTCGCTTGCCCTCGGTCAAAAGGGCCATGCTGAACAAAGTGTAAAAACCAGAAAAGCAGGACAGGCCATGGAGACATGGGAGCCTTGCTACGCTGATGGGAGGGATGTAAATTGCCAACAGGCACTCTGGAGAAGAGTACGGTGTGTCCTGAAACAAGTAATAAACACAGCATAGAGAGCATAGGGCACTTCCACTCAAGGGCGTATAAATTGGGAAAACTAAAAATCAACAAGACACAGCACCCTAAAGTTTACGGCTGCTCTGTTTCCAAGAACCTCCACTTCGGTACACCTTCAATATCCCAGGAAAGAGAAAAATGGATAAAGAAATGGTGGTACTTGGCACAATGGAATATCACTCAGCCATGAAATCAATGTCATAAGGCTAGTTAGCAGCATGATGAGTGGATTTAGGTACGATGACTCTAAGTGAAATAAGTCACACAGAAAAAGACACTTATCCTAAGATATCGCTTATAGAGGGAATGTCAAAATCGCTACACTTGAACTGAATTACAAAACAGAACAGAGTCACACCTTTAGAAGACACACTATGGCTGCTTAACGGGAAAGGTGAGGTGGGGTGATGCATAAAACAAGGGTTTGAAATTAGCTCAGACACCGCTCCATAAGCCAAATATGTAATAGAAAAGGCCTACTCCCTGCTCAGTGAACTGGACTCAACACCCCCTAGTCACCGCACAAGAATATATCTGACTAGTATGAATCTGAAAACCTATGTATCGATATCTCTCTGCAAGTGAATCAAGAGGGTGTAAAGCGGCATCAACACAGCAGGGAAAAGCAGCCAAACCCCATTCTAAACATACATTACTTTAAAAAACCCACAAAGCAAAGACAGTGAAAGAGAGAGAAATTCTTACAAAATCCGTTCAGGGTCTCTGATGCAACCTGGATTGACTATATCTAGACCCACAGCTGGATGAGACATAAGGCTGGACACTCTTGGGGCTGAGAGGATTGGTGAGGTTGGGTGAGCAAATGCAGATACTTTAAAATAATACCGCGGGGTACCCACCCCATGGGTCTCAAATCTCCAGGTACAAGGGAATCTTCCTACATCAAAACATGCATGGGAAACCCAGAAGATGGTATGCCGTGAGATCGGGAAAGGTTTCTAAAACGCACCTCATTTCTCCTCTCCTTGTGCTCGGGTTCACCATTCCAGCCGCTTGACTAACCATCTCCCTACTTGGAGAATCAGCACCTTTAACCTACTGTTTCGTCCAGGTTGCAATTTGTCCTGAGGATGAACGGGAAGACGGGGAACCAACGAAAGACTAGCCCTAGGTGTTGGGACAGGCACAGGTCACTCCATTTTCCCATCAGGAAGAAGAATGAACCACAGGCTCAGCCTGCCCCCCAGAACCAAAATAGGGCCTGAAGCAATCCTGCGCTTTTGCGGCCAGCTCCCAAAAAAGCGAGGAGACAAATGGAGCTCAGGGGCACTGCAATTCACAAACGTGCAGAGTTATAAATGAGAACTCTCGTCCACAAATATATTGAGGGAAGGCAACGAAGAGGATTTGAAAGCAAGGCAGATTTGCAGGAAACAGATTTCAGGAGGTAGATTCGACTCGCCTTTAAAGCACATGAAAAGCGGCAAAACGTTGACAATGATGCCCTTGGCCAAAAAGGGCGTATGCGTTTTTTCCTGAATATATTCAGGAAAAAACGCATACGCCCTTTTTGGCCAACCAAGCAAGCCGGAAGGGCAAATCAGCGCTACAAAGAAGTCTCGCTTGCCCTCGGTCAAAAGGGCCATGCTGAACAAAGTGTAAAAACCAGAAAAGCAGGACAGGCCATGGAGACATCGTAGCCTTGCTACGCTGATGGGCGGGATGTAAATTGCCAACAGGCACTCTGGAGAAGAGTACGGTGTGTCCTGAAACAAGTAATAAACACAGCATAGAGAGCATAGGGCACTTCCACTCAAGGGCGTATAAATTGGGAAAACTAAAAATCAACAAGACACAGGCACCCTAAAGTTTACGGCTGCTCTGTTTCCAAGAACCTCCACTTCGGTACACCTTCAATATCCCAGGAAAGAGAAAAATGGATAAAGAAATGGTGGTACTTGGCACAATGGAATATCACTCAGCCATGAAATCAATGTCATAAGGCTAGTTAGCAGCATGATGAGTGGATTTAGGTACGATGACTCTAAGTGAAATAAGTCACACAGAAAAAGACACTTATCCTAAGATATCGCTTATAGAGGGAATGTCAAAATCGCTACACTTGAACTGAATTACAAAACAGAACAGAGTCACACCTTTAGAAGACACACTATGGCTGCTTAACGGGAAAGGTGAGGTGGGTGATGCATAAAACAAGGGTTTGAAATTAGCTCAGACACCGCTCCATAAGCCAAATATGTAATAGACAAGGCCTACTCCCTGCTCAGTGAACTGGACTCAACACCCCCTAGTCACCGCACAAGAATATATCTGACTAGTATGAATCTGAAAACCTATGTATCGATATCTCTCTGCAAGTGAATCAAGAGGGTGTAAAGCGGCATAAACACAGCAGGGAAAAGCAGCCAAACCCCATTCTAAACATACATTACTTTAAAAAACCCACAAAGCAAAGACAGTGAAAGAGAGAGAAATTCTTACAAAATCCGTTCAGGGTCTCTGATGCAACCTGGATTGACCATATCTAGACCCACAGCTGGATGAGACATAAGGCTGGACACTCTGGGGCTGAGAGGATTGGTGAGGTTGGGTGAGCAAATGCAGATACTTTAAAGTAACACTGCGGGGAACACACCCCATGGGTCTCAAATCTCCAGGTACAAGGGAATCTTCCTACATCAAAACATGCATGGGAATGCCACAAGATGGTATGCCAGGATATCGGGAAAGGTTTCTAAAACGCACCTCATTTCTCCTCTCCTTGTGCTCGGGTTCACCATTCCAGCCGCTTGACTAACCCTCTCCCTACTTGGAGAATCAGCACCTTTAACCTACTGTTTCGTCCAGGTTGCAATTTGTCCTGAGGATGAACGGGAAGACGGGGAACCAACGAAAGACTAGCCCTAGGTGTTGGGACAGGCACAGGTCACTCCATTTTCCCATCAGGAAGAAGAATGAACCACAGGCTCAGCCTGCCCCCCAGAACCAAAATAGGGCCTGAAGCAATCCTGCGCTTTTGCGGCCAGCTCCCAAAAAAGCGAGGAGACAAATGGAGCTCAGGGGCACTGCAATTCACAAACGTGCAGAGTTATAAATGAGAACTCTCGTCCACAAATATATTGAGGGAAGGCAACGAAGAGGATTTGAAAGCAAGGCAGATTTGCAGGAAACAGATTTCAGGAGGTAGATTCGACTCGCCTTTAAAGCACATGAAAAGCGGCAAAACGTTGACAATGATGCCCTTGGCCAAAAAGGGCGTATGCGTTTTTTCCTGAATATATTCAGGAAAAAACGCATACGCCCTTTTTGGCCAACCAAGCAAGCCGGAAGGGCAAATCAGCGCTACAAAGAAGTCTCGCTTGCCCTCGGTCAAAAGGGCCATGCTGAACAAAGTGTAAAAACCAGAAAAGCAGGACAGGCCATGGAGACATCGTAGCCTTGCTACGCTGATGGGCGGGATGTAAATTGCCAACAGGCACTCTGGAGAAGAGTACGGTGTGTCCTGAAACAAGTAATAAACACAGCGTTGAGAGCATAGGGCACTTCCACTCATGGGCGTATAAATTGGGAAAACTAAAAATCAACAAGACACAGGCACCCTAAAGTTTACGGCTGCTCTGTTTCCAAGAACCTCCACTTCGGTACACCTTCAATATCCCAGGAAAGAGAAAAATGGATAAAGAAATGGTGGTACTTGGCACAGCGGAATATCACTCAGCCATGAAATCAATGTCATAAGGCTAGTTAGCAGCATGATGAGTGGATTTAGATACGATGATTCTAAGTGAAATAAGTCACACAGAAAAAGACACTTATCCTAAGATATCGCTTATAGACGGAATGTCAAAATCGCTACACTTGAACTGAATTACAAAACAGAACAGAGTCACACCTTTAGAAGACACACTATGGCTGCTTAACGGGAAAGGTGAGGTGGGGTGATGCATAAAACAGGGGTTTGAAATTAGCTCAGACACCGCTCCATAAGCCAAATATGTAATAGACAAGGCCTACTCCCTGCTCAGTGAACTGGACTCAACACCCCCTAGTCACCGCTCAAGAATATATCTGACTAGTAAGAATCTGAAAACCTATGTATCGATATCTCTCTGCAAGTGAATCAAGAGGGTGTAAAGCGGCATCAACACAGCAGGGAAAAGCAGCCAAGCCCGATTCTAAACATAAATTACTTTAAAAAACCCACAAAACAAAGACAGTGAAAGAGAGAGAAATTCTTACAAAATCCGTTCAGGGTCTATGATGCAACCTGGATTGACCATATCAAGACCCACAGCTGGATGAGACATAAGGCTGGACATTCTTGGGGCTGAGAGGGTTGGTGAGGTTGGGTGAGCAAATGCAGATACTTTAAAGTAACACTGCGGGGAACACAGCCCATGGGTCTCAAATCTCCAGGTACAAGGGAATCTTCTTACATCAAAACATGCATGGGAAACCCAGAAGATGGTATGCCATGAGATCGGGAAAGGTTTCTAAAACGCACCTCATTTCTCCTCTCCTTGTGCTCGGGTTCGCCATTCCAGCCGCTTGACTAACCATCTCCCTACTTGGAGAATCAGCACCTTTAACCTCCTGATTGTACAGGTTGCAATTTGTCCTGAGGATGAACGGGAAGACGCGGAACCAACGAGAGACGAGCCCTAGGTGTTGGGACAGGCATAGGTCACTCCATTTTCCCATCAGGAAGAAGAATGAACCACAGGCTCAGCCTGCCCCCCAGAACCAAAATAGGGCCTGAAGCAATCCTGCGCTTTTGCGGCCAGCTCCCAAAAAAGCGAGGAGACAAATGGAGCTCAGGGGCACTGCAATTCACAAACGTGCAGAGTTATAAATGAGAACTCTCGTCCACAAATATATTGAGGGAAGGCAACGAAGAGGATTTGAAAGCAAGGCAGATTTGCAGGAAACAGATTTCAGGAGGTAGATTCTACTCGCCTTTAACGCACATGAAAAGCGGCAAAACGTTGACAATGATGCCCTTGGCCAAAAAGGGCGTATGCGTTTTTTCCTGAATATATTCAGGAAAAAACGCATACGCCCTTTTTGGCCAACCAAGCAAGCCGGAAGGGCAAATCAGCGCTACAAAGAAGTCTCGCTTGCCCTCGGTCAAAAGGGCCATGCTGAACAAACAGTAAAAACCAGAAAAGCAGGACAGGCCATGGAGACATGGGAGCCTTGCTACGCTGATGGGCGGGATATAAATTGCCAACAGGCACTCTGGAGAAGAGTACGGTGTGTCCTGAAACAAGTAATAAACACAGCGTAGAGAGCATAGGGCACTTCCACTCATGGGCGTATAAATTGGGAAAACTAAAAATCAACAAGACACAGGCACCCTAAAGTTTACGGCTGCTCTGTTTCCAAGAACCTCCGCTTCGGTACACCTTCAATATCCCAGGAAAGAGAAAAATGGATAAAGAAATGGTGGTACTTGGCACAGTGGAATATCACTCAGCCATGAAATCAATGTCATAAGGCTAGTTAGCAGCATGATGAGTGGATTTAGGTACGATGATTCTAAGTGAAATAAGTCACACAGAAAAAGACACTTATCCTAAGATATCGCTTATAGAGGGAATGTCAAATTGCTACACTTGAACTGAATTACAAAACAGAACAGAGGCACACCTTTAGAAGACACACTATGGCTGCTTAACGGGAAAGGTGAGGTGGGGTGATGCATAAAACAAGGGTTTGGAATTAGCTCAGACACCGCTCCATAAGCCAAATATGTAATCGACAAGGCCTACTCCCTGCTCAGTGAACTGGACTCAACACCCCCTTAGTCACCGCACAAGAATATATCTGACTAGTATGAATCTGAAAACCTATGTATCGATATCTCTCTGCAAGTGAATCAAGAGGGTGTAAAGCGGCATAAACACAGCAGGGAAAAGCAGCCAAACCCCATTCTAAACATACATTACTTTAAAAAACCCACAAAGCAAAGACAGTGAAAGAGAGAGAAATTCTTACAAAATCCGTTCAGGGTCTCTGATGCAACCTGGATTGACCATATCTAGACCCACAGCTGGATGAGACATAAGGCTGGACACTCTTGCGGCTGAGAGGATTGGTGAGGTTGGGTGAGCAAATGCAGATACTTTAAAGTAATACCGCGGGGTACCCACCTCATGGGTCTCAAATCTCCAGGTACAAGGGAATCTTCCTACATCAAAACATGCATGGGAAACCCAGAAGATGGTATGCCGTGAGATCGGGAAAGGTTTCTAAAACGCACCTCATTTCTCCTCTCCTTGTGCTCGGGTTCGCCATTCCAGCCGCTTGACTAACCATCTCCCTACTTGGAGAATCAGCACCTTTAACCTACTGTTTCGTCCAGGTTGCAATTTGTCCTGAGGATGAACGGGAAGACGGGGAACCAACGAAAGACTAGCCCTAGGTGTTGGGACAGGCACAGGTCACTCCATTTTCCCATCAGGAAGAAGAATGAACCACAGGCTCAGCCTGCCCCCCAGAACCAAAATAGGGCCTGAAGCAATCCTGCGCTTTTGCGGCCAGCTCCCAAAAAAGCGAGGAGACAAATGGAGCTCAGGGGCACTGCAATTCACAAACGTGCAGAGTTATAAATTAGAACTCTCGTCCACAAATATATTGAGGGAAGGCAACGAAGAGGATTTGAAAGCAAGGCAGATTTGCCGGAAACAGATTTCAGGAGGTAGATTCGACTCGCCTTTAAAGCACATGAAAAGCGGCAAAACGTTGACAATGATGCCCTTGGCCAAAAAGGGCGTATGCGTTTTTTCCTGAATATATTCAGGAAAAAACGCATACGCCCTTTTTGGCCAAACAAGCAAGCCGGAAGGGCAAATCAGCGCTACAAAGAAATCTCGCTTGCCCTCGGTCAAAAGGGCCATGCTGAACAAAGTCTAAAAACTAGAAAAGCAGGACAGGCCATGGAGACATGGGAGCCTTGCTACGCTGATGGGCGGGACGTAAATTGCCAACAGGCACTCTGGAGAAGAGTACGGTGTGTCCTGAAACAAGTAATAAACACAGCGTAGAGAGTATAGGGCACTTCCACTCAAGGGCGTATAAATTGGGAAAACTAAAAATCAACAAGACACAGGCACCCTAAAGTTTACGGCTGCTCTGTTTCCAAGAACCTCCACTTCGGTACACCTTCAATATCCCAGGAAAGAGAAAAATGGATAAAGAAATGGTGGTACTTGGCACAATGGAATATCACTCAGCCATGAAATCAATGTCATAAGGCTAGTTAGCAGCATGATGAGTGGATTTAGGTACGATGACTCTAAGTGAAATAAGTCACACAGAAAAAGACACTTATCCTAAGATATCGCTTATAGAGGGAATGTCAAAATCGCTACACTTGAACTGAATTACAAAACAGAACAGAGTCACACCTTTAGAAGACACACTATGGCTGCTTAACGGGAAAGGTGAGGTGGGGTGATGCATAAAACAAGGGTTTGAAATTAGCTCAGACACCGCTCCATAAGCCAAATATGTAATAGACAAGGCCTACTCCCTGCTCAGTGAACTGGACTCAACACCCCCTAGTCACCGCACAAGAATATATCTGACTAGTATGAATCTGAAAACCTATGTATCGATATCTCTCTGCAAGTGAATCAAGAGGGTGTAAAGCGGCATAAACACAGCAGGGAAAAGCAGCCAAACCCCATTCTAAACATACATTACTTTAAAAAACCCACAAAGCAAAGATAGTGAAAGAGAGAGAAATTCTTACAACATCCGTTCAGGGTCTATGATGCAACCTGGATTGACCATATCTAGACCCACAGCTGGATGAGACATAAGGCTGGACACTCTTGGGGCTGAGAGGATTGGTGAGGTTGGGTGAGCAAACGCAGATACTTTAAAGTAACACTGCGGGGAACACACCCCATGGGTCTCAAATCTCCAGGTACAAGGGAATCTTCCTACATCAAAACATGCATGGGAAACCCAGAAGATGGTATGCCGTGAGATCGGGAAAGGTTTCTAAAACGCACCTCATTTCTCCTCTCCTTGTGCTCGGGTTCGCCATTCCAGCCGCTTGACTAACCATCTCCCTACTTGGAGAATCAGCACCTTTAACCTACTGTTTCGTGCAGGTTGCAATTTGTCCTGAGGATGAACGGGAAGACGGGGAACCAACGAAAGACTAGCCCTAGGTATTGGGACAGCCACAGGTCACTCCATTTTCCCATCAGGAAGAAGAATGAACCACAGGCTCAGCCTGCCCCCCAGAACCAAAATAGGGCCTGAAGCAATCCTGCGCTTTTGCGGCCAGCTCCCAAAAAAGCGAGGAGACAAATGGAGCTCAGGGGCACTGCAATTCACAAACGTGCAGAGTTATAAATGAGAACTCTCGTCCACAAATATATTGAGGGAAGGCAACGAAGAGGATTTGAAAGCAAGGCAGATTTGCAGGAAACAGATTTCAGGAGGTAGATTCGACTCGCCTTTAAAGCACATGAAAAGCGGAAAAACGTTGACAATGATGCCCTTGGCCAAAAAGGGCGTATGCGTTTTTTCCTGAATATATTCAGGAAAAAACGCATACGCCCTTTTTGGCCAACCAAGCAAGCCGGAAGGGCAAATCAGCGCTACAAAGAAGTCTCGCTTGCCCTCGGTAAAAACGGCCATGCTGAACAAAGTGTAAAAACCAGAAAAGCAGGACAGGCCATGGAGACATGGGAGCCTTGCTACGCTGATGGGCGGGATATAAATTGCCAACAGGCACTCTGGAGAAGAGTACGGTGTGTCCTGAAACAAGTAATAAACACAGCGTAGAGAGCATAGGGCACTTCCACTCATGGGCGTATAAATTGGGAAAACTAAAAATCAACAAGACACAGGCACCCTAAAGTTTACGGCTGCTCTGTTTCCAAGAACCTCCACTTCGGTACACCTTCAATATCCCAGGAAAGAGAAAAATGGATAAAGAAATGGTGGTACTTGGCACAATGGAATATCACTCAGCCATGAAATCAATGTCATAAGGCTAGTTAGCAGCATGATGAGTGGATTTAGATACGATGATTCTAAGTGAAATAAGTCACACAGAAAAAGACACTTATCCTAAGATATCGCTTACAGAGGGAATGTCAAAATCGCTACACTTGAACTGAATTACAAAACAGAACAGAGTCACACCTTTAGAAGACACACTATGGCTGCTTAACGGGAAAGGTGAGGTGGGGTGATGTATAAAACAAGGGTTTGAAATTAGCTCAGAGACCGCTCCATAAGCCAAATATGTAATAGACAAGGCCTACTCCCTGCTCAGTGAACTGGACTCAACACACCCTAGTCACCACACAAGAATATATCTGACTAGTAAGAATCTGAAAACCTATGTATCGATATCTCTCTGCAAGTGAATCAAGAGGGTGTAAAGCGGCATCAACACAGCAGGGAAAAGCAGCCAAACCCCATTCTAAACATACATTACTTTAAAAAACCCACAAAGCAATGACAGTGAAAGAGAGAGAAATTCTTACAAAATCCGTTCAGGGTCTCTGATGCAACCTGGATTGACCATATCTAGACCCACAGCTGGATGAGACAGAAGGCTGGACACTCTTGGGGCTGAGAGGATTGGTGAGGTTGGGTGAGCAAACGCAGATACTTTAAAGTAACACTGCGGGGAACACACCCCATGGGTCTCAAATCTCCAGGTACAAGGGCATCTTCCTACATCAAAACATGCATGGGAAACCCAGAAGATGGTATGCCATGAGATCGGGAAAGGTTTCTAAAACGCACCTCATTTCTCCTCTCCTTGTGCTCGGGTTCGCCATTCCAGCCGCTTGACTAACCATCTCCCTACTTGGAGAATCAGCACCTTTAACCTCCTGATTGTACAGGTTGCAATTTGTCCTGAGGATGAACGGGAAGACGCGGAACCAACGAGAGACGAGCCCTAGGTGTTGGGACAGGCATAGGTCACTCCTTTTTCCCATCAGGAAGAAGAATGAACCACAGGCTCAGCCTGCCCCCCAGAACCAAAATAGGGCCTGAAGCAATCCTGCGCTTTTGCGGCCAGCTCCCAAAAAAGCGAGGAGACAAATGGAGCTCAGGGGCACTGCAATTCACAAACGTGCAGAGTTATAAATGAGAACTCTCGTCCACAAATATATTGAGGGAAGGCAACGAAGAGGATTTGAAAGCAAGGCAGATTTGCAGGAAACAGATTTCAGGAGGTAGATTCGACTCGCCTTTAAAGCACATGAAAAGCGGAAAAACGTTGACAATGATGCCCTTGGCCAAAAAGGGCGTATGCGTTTTTTCCTGAATATATTCAGGAAAAAACGCATACGCCCTTTTTGGCCAACCAAGCAAGCCGGAAGGGCAAATCAGCGCTACAAAGAAGTCTCGCTTGCCCTCGGTCAAAAGGGCCATGCTGAACAAAGTGTAAAAACCAGAAAAGCAGGACAGGCCATGGAGACATGGGAGCCTTGCTACGCTGATGGGCGGGATGTAAATTTCCAACAGGCACTCTGGAGAAGAGTACGGTGTGTCCTGAAACAAGTAATAAACACAGCGTAGAGAGCATAGGGCACTTCCACTCAAGGGCGTATAAATTGGGAAAACTAAACATCAACAAGACACAGGCACCCTAACGTTTACGGCTGCTCTGTTTCCAAGAACCTCCACTTCGGTACACCTTCAATATCCCAGGAAAGAGAAAAATGGATAAAGAAATGGTGGTACTTGGCACAATGGAATATCACTCAGCCATGAAATCAATGTCATAAGGCTAGTTAGCAGCATGATGAGTGGATTTAGATACGATGATACTAAGTGAAATAAGTCACACAGAAAAAGACACTTATCCTAAGATATCGCTTATAGAGGGAATGTCAAAATCGCTACACTTGAACTGAATTACAAAACAGAACAGAGTCACACCTTTAGAAGACACATTATGGCTGCTTAACGGGAAAGGTGAGGTGGGGTGATGCATAAAACAAGGGTTTGAAATTAGCTCAGACACCGCTCCATAAGCCAAATATGTAATAGACAAGGCCTACTCCCTGCTCAGTGAACTGGACTCAACACACCCTAGTCACCACACAAGAATATATCTGACTAGTAAGAATCTGAAAACCTATGTATCGATATCTCTCTGCAAGTGAATCAAGAGGGTGTAAAGCGGCATCAACACAGCAGGGAAAAGCAGCCAAGCCCGATTCTAAACATAAATTACTTTAAAAAACCCACAAAACAAAGACAGTGAAAGAGAGAGAAATTCTTACAAAATCCGTTCAGGGTCTATGATGCAACCTGGATTGACCATATCTAGACCCACAGCTGGATGAGACATAAGGCTGGACACTCTTGGGGCTGAGAGGATTGGTGAGGTTGGGTGAGCAAACGCAGATACTTTAAAGTAACACTGCGGGGAACACACCCCATGGGTCTCAAATCTCCAGGTACAAGGGAATCTTCCTACATCAAAACATGCATGGGAAAGCCAGAAGATGGTATGCCGTGAGATCGGGAAAGGTTTCCAAAACGCACCTCATTTCTCCTCTCCTTGTGCTCGGGTTCGCCATTCCAGCCGCTTGACTAACCATCTCCCTACTTGGAGAATCAGCACCTTTAACCTACTGTTTCGTCCAGGTTGCAATTTGTCCTGAGGATGAACGGGAAGACGCGGAACCAACGAGAGACGAGCCCTAGGTGTTGGGACAGGCATAGGTCACTCCATTTTCCCATCAGGAAGAAGAATGAACCACAGGCTCAGCCTGCCCCCCAGAACCAAAATAGGGCCTGAAGCAATCCTGCGCTTTTGCGGCCAGCTCCCAAAAAAGCGAGGAGACAAATGGAGCTCAGGGGCACTGCAATTCACAAACGTGCAGAGTTATAAATGAGAACTCTCGTCCACAAATATATTGAGGGAAGGCAACGAAGAGGATTTGAAAGCAAGGCAGATTTGCAGGAAACAGATTTCAGGAGGTAGATTCGACTCGCCTTTAAAGCACATGAAAAGCGGCAAAACGTTGACAATGATGCCCTTGGCCAAAAAGGGCGTATGCGTTTTTTCCTGAATATATTCAGGAAAAAACGCATACGCCCTTTTTGGCCAACCAAGCAAGCCGGAAGGGCAAATCAGCGCTACAAAGAAGTCTCGCTTGCCCTCGGTCAAAAGGGCCATGCTGAACAAACAGTAAAAACCAGAAAAGCAGGACAGGCCATGGAGACATGGGAGCCTTGCTACGCTGATGGGCGGGATATAAATTGCCAACAGGCACTCTGGAGAAGAGTACGGTGTGTCCTGAAACAAGTAATAAACACAGCGTAGAGAGCATAGGGCACTTCCACTCATGGGCGTATAAATTGGGAAAACTAAAAATCAACAAGACACAGGCACCCTAAAGTTTACGGCTCCTCTGTTTCCAAGAACCTCCGCTTCGGTACACCTTCAATATCCCAGGAAAGAGAAAAATGGATAAAGAAATGGTGGTACTTGGCACAATGGAATATCACTCAGCCATGAAATCAATGTCATAAGGCTAGTTAGCAGCATGATGAGTGGATTTAGGTACGATGATTCTAAGTGAAATAAGTCACACAGAAAAAGACACTTATCCTAAGATATCGCTTATAGAGGGAATGTCAAAATGGCTACACTTGAACTGAATTACAAAACAGAACAGAGTCACACCTGTAGAAGACACACTATGGCTGCTTAACCGGAAAGGTGAGGTGGGGTGATGCATAAAACAAGGGTTTGAAATTAGCTCAGACACCGCTCCATAAGCCAAATATGTAATAGACAAGGCCTACTCCCTGCTCAGTGAACTGGACTCAACACCCCCTAGTCACTGCACAAGAATATATCTGACTAGTATGAATCTGAAAACCTATGTATCTATATCTCTCTGCAAGTGAATCAAGAGGGTGTAAAGCGGCATAAACACAGCAGGGAAAAGCAGCCAAACCCCATTCTAAACATACATTATTTTAAAAAACCCACAAAGCAAAGACAGTGAAAGTGAGAGAAATTCTTACAACATCCGTTTAGGGTCTATGATGCAACCTGGATTGACCATATCTAGACCCACAGCTGGATGAGACATAAGGCTGGACACTCTTGGGGCTGAGAGGATTGGTGAGGTTGGGTGAGCAAACGCAGATACTTAAAGTAACACTGCGGGGAACACACCCCATGGGTCTCAAATCTCCAGGTACAAGGGAATCTTCCTACATCAAAACATGCATGGGAAAGCCAGAAGATGGTATGCCGTGAGATCGGGAAAGGTTTCTAAAACGCACCTCATTTCTCCTCTCCTTGTGCTCGGGTTCGCCATTCCAGCCGCTTGACTAACCATCTCCCTACTTGGAGCATCAGCACCTTTAACCTACTGTTTCGTCCAGGTTGCAATTTGTCCTGAGCATGAACGGGAAGACGGGGAACCAACGAAAGACTAGCCCTAGGTGTTGGGACAGGCACAGGTCACTCCATTTTCCCATCAGGAAGAAGAATGAACCACAGGCTCAGCCTGCCCCCCAGAACCAAAATAGGGCCTGAAGCAATCCTGCGCTTTTGCGGCCAGCTCCCAAAAAAGCGAGGAGACAAATGGAGCTCAGGGGCACTGCAATTCACAAACGTGCAGAGTTATAAATGAGAACTCTCGTCCACAAATATATTGAGGGAAGGCAACGAAGAGGATTTGAAAGCAAGGCAGATTTGCAGGAAACAGATTTCAGGAGGTAGATTCGACTCGCCTTTAAAGCACATGAAAAGCGGCAAAACGTTGACAATGATGCCCTTGGCCAAAAAGGGCGTATGCGTTTTTTCCTGAATATATTCAGGAAAAAACGCATACGCCCTTTTTGGCCAACTAAGCAAGCCGGAAGGGCAAATCAGCGCTACAAAGAAGTCTCGCTTGCCCTCGGTCAAAAGGGCCATGCTGAACAAAGTGTAAAAACCAGAAAAGCAGGACAGGCCATGGAGACATAGGAGCCTTGCTACGCTGATGGGCGGGATATAAATTGCCAACAGGCACTCTGGAGAAGAGTACGGTGTGTCCTGAAACAAGTAATAAACACAGCGTAGAGAGCATAGGGCACTTCCACTCAAGGGCGTATAAATTGGGAAAAATAAAAATCAACAAGACACAGGCACCCTAAAGTTTACGGCTGCTCTGTTTCCAAGAACCTCCACTTCGGTACACCTTCAATATCCCAGGAAAGAGAAAAATGGATAAAGAAATGGTGGTACTTGGCACAGTGGAATATCACTCAGCTATGAAATCAATGTCATAAGGCTAGTTAGCAGCATGATGAGTGGATTTAGATACGATGATTCTAAGTGAAATAAGTCACACAGAAAAAGACACTTATCCTAAGATATCGCTTATAGAGGGAATGTCAAAATCGCTACACTTGAACTGAATTACAAAACAGAACAGAGTCACACCTGTAGAAGACACACTATGGCTGCTTAACGGGAAAGGTGAGGTGGGGTGATGCATAAAACAAGGGTTTGGAATTAGCTCAGACACCGCTCCATAAGCCAAATATGTAATAGACAAGGCCTACTCCCTGCTCAGTGAACTGGACTCAACACCCCCTAGTCACCGCACAAGAATATATCTGACTAGTATGAATCTGAAAACCTATGTATCGATATCTCTCTGCAAGTGAATCAAGAGGGTGTAAAGCGGCATCAACACAGCAGGGAAAAGCAGCCAAGCCCGATTCTAAACATAAATTACTTTAAAAAACCCACAAAACAAAGACAGTGAAAGAGAGAGAAATTCTTACAAAATCCGTTCAGGGTCTGTGATGCAACCTGGATTGACCATATCTAGACCCACAGCTGGATGAGACATAAGGCTGGACACTCTTGGGGCTGAGAGGATTGGTGAGGTTGGGTGAGCAAATGCAGATACTTTAAAGTAACACTGCGGGGAACACACCCCATGGGTCTCAAATCTCCAGGTACAAGGGAATCTTCCTACATCAAAACATGCATGGGAAAGCCAGAAGATGGTATGCCGTGAGATCGGGAAAGGTTTCCAAAACGCACCTCATTTCTCCTCTCCTTGTGCTCGGGTTCGCCATTCCAGCCGCTTGACTAACCCTCTCCCTACTTGGAGAATCAGCACCTTTAACCTACTGTTTCGTCCAGGTTGCAATTTGTCCTGAGGATGAACGGGAAGACGGGGAACCAACGAAAGACTAGCCCTAGGTATTGGGACAGGCACAGGTCACTCCATTTTCCCATCAGGAAGAAGAATGAACCACAGGCTCAGCCTGCCTCCCAGAACCAAAATAGGGCCTGAAGCAATCCTGCGCTTTTGCGGCCAGCTCCCAAAAAAGCGAGGAGACAAATGGAGCTCAGGGGCACTGCAATTCACAAACGTGCAGAGTTATAAATGAGAACTCTCGTCCACAAATATATTGAGGGAAGGCAACGAAGAGGATTTGAAAGCAAGGCAGATTTGCAGGAAACAGATTTCAGGAGGTAGATTCGACTCGCCTTTAAAGCACATGAAAAGCGGAAAAACGTTGACAATGATGCCCTTGGCCAAAAAGGGCGTATGCGTTTTTTCCTGAATATATTCAGGAAAAAACGCATACGCCCTTTTTGGCCAACCAAGCAAGCCGGAAGGGCAAATCAGCGCTACAAAGATGTCTCGCTTGCCCTCGGTCAAAACGGCCATGCTGAACAAACAGTAAAAACCAGAAAAGCAGGACAGGCCATGGAGACATGGGAGCCTTGCTACGCTGATGGGCGGGATATAAATTGCCAAAAGGCACTCTGGAGAAGAGTACGGTGTGTCCTGAAACAAGTAATAAACACAGCGTAGAGAGCATAGGGCACTTCCACTCATGGGCGTATAAATTGGGAAAACTAAAAATCAACAAGACACAGGCACCCTAAAGTTTACGGCTGCTCTGTTTCCAAGAACCTCCACTTCGGTACACCTTCAATATCCCAGGAAAGAGAAAAATGGATAAAGAAATGGTGGTACTTGGCACAATGGAATATCACTCAGCCATGAAATCAATGTCATAAGGCTAGTTAGCAGCATGATGAGTGGATTTAGATACGATGATTCTAAGTGAAATAAGTCACACAGAAAAAGACACTTATCCTAAGATATCGCTTATAGAGGGAATGTCAAAATCGCTACACTTGAACTGAATTACAAAACAGAACAGAGTCACACCTTTAGAAGACACACTATGGCTGCTTAACGGGAAAGGTGAGGTGGGGTGATGCATAAAACAGGGGTTTGAAATTAGCTCAGAGACCGCTCCATAAGCCAAATATGTAATAGACAAGGCCTACTCCTTGCTCAGTGAACTGGACTCAACACACCCTAGTCACCACACAAGAATATATCTGACTAGTAAGAATCTGAAAACCTATGTATCGATATCTCTCTGCAAGTGAATCAAGAGGGTGTAAAGCGGCATCAACACAGCAGGGAAAAGCAACCAAGCCCGTTTCTAAACATAAATTACTTTAAAAAACCCACAAAACAAAGACAGTGAAAGAGAGAGAAATTCTTACAAAATCTGTTCAGGGTCTCTGATGCAACCTGGATTGACCATATCTAGACCCACAGCTGGATGAGACAGAAGGCTGGACACTCTTGGGGCTGAGAGGATTGGTGAGGTTGGGTGAGCAAACGCAGATACTTTAAAGTAACACTGCGGGGAACACACCCCATGGGTCTCAAATCTCCAGGTACAAGGGAATCTTCCTACATCAAAACATGCATGGGAAAGCCAGAAGATGGTATGCCGTGAGATCGGGAAAGGTTTCTAAAACGCACCTCATTTCTCCTCTCCTTGTGCTCGGGTTCGCCATTCCAGCCGCTTGACTAACCATCTCCCTACTTGGAGAATCAGCACCTTTAACCTACTGTTTCGTCCAGGTTGCAATTTGTCCTGAGGATGAACGGGAAGACGGGGAACCAACGAAAGACTAGCCCTAGGTGTTGTGACAGGCACAGGTCACTCCATTTTCCCATCAGGAAGAAGAATGAACCACAGGCTCAGCCTGCCCCCCAGAACCAAAATAGGGCCTGAAGCAATCCTGCACTTTTGCGGCCAGCTCCCAAAAAAGCGAGGAGACAAATGGAGCTCAGGGGCACTGCAATTCACAAACGTGCAGAGTTATAAATGAGAACTCTCGTCCACAAATATATTGAGGGAAGGCAACGAAGAGGATTTGAAAGCAAGGCAGATTTGCAGGAAACAGATTTCAGGAGGTAGATTCGACTCGCCTTTAAAGCACATGAAAAGCGGCAAAACGTTGACAATGATGCCCTTGGCCAAAAAGGGCGTATGCGTTTTTTCCTGAATATATTCGGGAAAAAACGCATACGCCCTTTTTGGCCAACCAAGCAAGCCGGAAGGGCAAATCAGCGCTACAAAGAAGTCTCGCTTGCCCTCGGTCAAAAGGGCCATGCTGAACAAAGTGTAAAAACCAGAAAAGCAGGACAGGCCATGGAGACATGGGAGCCTTGCTACGCTGATGGGCGGGATGTAAATTTCCAACAGGCACTCTGGAGAAGAGTACGGTGTGTCCTGAAACAAGTAATAAACACAGCGTAGAGAGCATAGGGCACTTCCACTCAAGGGCGTATAAATTGGGAAAACTAAAAATCAACAAGACACAGGCACCCTAAAGTTTACGGCTGCTCTGTTTCCAAGAACCTCCACTTCGGTACACCTTCAATATCCCAGGAAAGAGAAAAATGGATAAAAAAATGGTGGTACTTGGCACAATGGAATATCACTCAGCCATGAAATCAATGTCATAAGGCTAGTTAGCAGCATGATGAGTGGATTTAGATACGATGATACTAAGTGAAATAAGTCACACAGAAAAAGACACTTATCCTAAGATATCGCTTATAGAGGGAATGTCAAAATGGCTACACTTGAACTGAATTACAAAACAGAACAGAGTCACACCTGTAGAAGACACACTATGGCTGCTTAACCGGAAAGGTGAGGTGGGGTGATGCATAAAACAAGGGTTTGAAATTAGCTCAGACACCGCTCCATAAGCCAAATATGTAATAGACAAGGCCTACTCCCTGCTCAGTGAACTGGACTCAACACCCCCTAGTCACCGCACAAGAATATATCTGACTAGTATGAATCTGAAAACCTATGTATCTATATCTCTCTGCAAGTGAATCAAGAGGGTGTAAAGCGGCATAAACACAGCAGGGAAAAGCAGCCAAACCCCATTCTAAACATACATTATTTTAAAAAACCCACAAAGCAAAGACAGTGAAAGTGAGAGAAATTCTTACAACATCCGTTCAGGGTCTATGATGCAACCTGGATTGACCATATCTAGACCCACAGCTGGATGAGACATAAGGCTGGACACTCTTGGGGCTGAGAGGATTGGTGAGGTTGGGTGAGCAAACGCAGATACTTAAAGTAACACTGCGGGGAACACACCCCATGGGTCTCAAATCTCCAGGTACAAGGGAATCTTCCTACATCAAAACATGCATGGGAAAGCCAGAAGATGGTATGCCGTGAGATCGGGAAAGGTTTCTAAAACGCACCTCATTTCTCCTCTCCTTGTGCTCGGGTTCGCCATTCCAGCCGCTTGACTAACCATCTCCCTACTTGGAGCATCAGCACCTTTAACCTACTGTTTCGTCCAGGTTGCAATTTGTCCTGAGCATGAACGGGAAGACGGGGAACCAATGAAAGACTAGCCCTAGGTGTTGGGACAGGCACAGGTCACTCCATTTTCCCATCAGGAAGAAGAATGAACCACAGGCTCAGCCTGCCCCCCAGAACCAAAATAGGGCCTGAAGCAATCCTGCGCTTTTGCGGCCAGCTCCCAAAAAAGCGAGGAGACAAATGGAGCTCAGGGGCACTGCAATTCACAAACGTGCAGAGTTATAAATGAGAACTCTCGTCCACAAATATATTGAGGGAAGGCAACGAAGAGGATTTGAAAGCAAGGCAGATTTGCAGGAAACAGATTTCAGGAGGTAGATTCGACTCGCCTTTAAAGCACATGAAAAGCGGCAAAACGTTGACAATGATGCCCTTGGCCAAAAAGGGCGTATGCGTTTTTTCCTGAATATATTCAGGAAAAAACGCATACGCCCTTTTTGGCCAACTAAGCAAGCCGGAAGGGCAAATCAGCGCTACAAAGAAGTCTCGCTTGCCCTCGGTCAAAAGGGCCATGCTGAACAAAGTGTAAAAACCAGAAAAGCAGGACAGGCCATGGAGACATAGGAGCCTTGCTACGCTGATGGGCGGGATATAAATTGCCAACAGGCACTCTGGAGAAGAGTACGGTGTGTCCTGAAACAAGTAATAAACACAGCGTAGAGAGCATAGGGCACTTCCACTCAAGGGCGTATAAATTGGGAAAAATAAAAATCAACAAGACACAGGCACCCTAAAGTTTACGGCTGCTCTGTTTCCAAGAACCTCCACTTCGGTACACCTTCAATATCCCAGGAAAGAGAAAAATGGATAAAGAAATGGTGGTACTTGGCACAGTGGAATATCACTCAGCTATGAAATCAATGTCATAAGGCTAGTTAGCAGCATGATGAGTGGATTTAGATACGATGATTCTAAGTGAAATAAGTCACACAGAAAAAGACACTTATCCTAAGATATCGCTTATAGAGGGAATGTCAAAATCGCTACACTTGAACTGAATTACAAAACAGAACAGAGTCACACCTGTAGAAGACACACTATGGCTGCTTAACGGGAAAGGTGAGGTGGGGTGATGCATAAAACAAGGGTTTGGAATTAGCTCAGACACCGCTCCATAAGCCAAATATGTAATAGACAAGGCCTACTCCCTGCTCAGTGAACTGGACTCAACACCCCCTAGTCACCGCACAAGAATATATCTGACTAGTATGAATCTGAAAACCTATGTATCGATATCTCTCTGCAAGTGAATCAAGAGGGTGTAAAGCGGCATCAACACAGCAGGGAAAAGCAGCCAAGCCCGATTCTAAACATAAATTACTTTAAAAAACCCACAAAACAAAGACAGTGAAAGAGAGAGAAATTCTTACAAAATCCGTTCAGGGTCTGTGATGCAACCTGGATTGACCATATCTAGACCCACAGCTGGATGAGACATAAGGCTGGACACTCTTGGGGCTGAGAGGATTGGTGAGGTTGGGTGAGCAAATGCAGATACTTTAAAGTAACACTGCGGGGAACACACCCCATGGGTCTCAAATCTCCAGGTACAAGGGAATCTTCCTACATCAAAACATGCATGGGAAAGCCAGAAGATGGTATGCCGTGAGATCGGGAAAGGTTTCCAAAACGCACCTCATTTCTCCTCTCCTTGTGCTCGGGTTCGCCATTCCAGCCGCTTGACTAACCCTCTCCCTACTTGGAGAATCAGCACCTTTAACCTACTGTTTCGTCCAGGTTGCAATTTGTCCTGAGGATGAACGGGAAGACGGGGAACCAACGAAAGACTAGCCCTAGGTATTGGGACAGGCACAGGTCACTCCATTTTCCCATCAGGAAGAAGAATGAACCACAGGCTCAGCCTGCCTCCCAGAACCAAAATAGGGCCTGAAGCAATCCTGCGCTTTTGCGGCCAGCTCCCAAAAAAGCGAGGAGACAAATGGAGCTCAGGGGCACTGCAATTCACAAACGTGCAGAGTTATAAATGAGAACTCTCGTCCACAAATATATTGAGGGAAGGCAACGAAGAGGATTTGAAAGCAAGGCAGATTTGCAGGAAACAGATTTCAGGAGGTAGATTCGACTCGCCTTTAAAGCACATGAAAAGCGGAAAAACGTTGACAATGATGCCCTTGGCCAAAAAGGGCGTATGCGTTTTTTCCTGAATATATTCAGGAAAAAACGCATACGCCCTTTTTGGCCAACCAAGCAAGCCGGAAGGGCAAATCAGCGATACAAAGAAGTCTCGCTTGCCCTCGGTCAAAAGGGCCATGCTGAACAAACAGTAAAAACCAGAAAAGCAGGACAGGCCATGGAGACATGGGAGCCTTGCTACGCTGATGGGCGGGATATAAATTGCCAAAAGGCACTCTGGAGAAGAGTACGGTGTGTCCTGAAACAAGTAATAAACACAGCGTAGAGAGCATAGGGCACTTCCACTCATGGGCATATAAATTGGGAAAACTAAAAATCAACAAGACACAGGCACCCTAAAGTTTACGGCTGCTCTGTTTCCAAGAACCTCCACTTCGGTACACCTTCAATATCCCAGGAAAGAGAAAAATGGATAAAGAAATGGTGGTACTTGGCACAATGGAATATCACTCAGCCATGAAATCAATGTCATAAGGCTAGTTAGCAGCATGATGAGTGGATTTAGATACGATGATTCTAAGTGAAATAAGTCACACAGAAAAAGACACTTATCCTAAGATATCGCTTATAGAGGGAATGTCAAAATCGCTACACTTGAACTGAATTACAAAACAGAACAGAGTCACACCTTTAGAAGACACACTATGGCTGCTTAACGGGAAAGGTGAGGTGGGGTGATGCATAAAACAGGGGTTTGAAATTAGCTCAGAGACCGCTCCATAAGCCAAATATGTAATAGACAAGGCCTACTCCCTGCTCAGTGAACTGGACTCAACACACCCTAGTCACCACACAAGAATATATCTGACTAGTAAGAATCTGAAAACCTATGTATCGATATCTCTCTGCAAGTGAATCAAGAGGGTGTAAAGCGGCATCAACACAGCAGGGAAAAGCAACCAAGCCCGTTTCTAAACATAAATTACTTTAAAAAACCCACAAAACAAAGACAGTGAAAGAGAGAGAAATTCTTACAAAATCTGTTCAGGGTCTCTGATGCAACCTGGATTGACCATATCTAGACCCACAGCTGGATGAGACAGAAGGCTGGACACTCTTGGGGCTGAGAGGATTGGTGAGGTTGGGTGAGCAAACGCAGATACTTTAAAGTAACACTGCGGGGAACACACCCCATGGGTCTCAAATCTCCAGGTACAAGGGAATCTTCCTACATCAAAACATGCATGGGAAAGCCAGAAGATGGTATGCCGTGAGATCGGGAAAGGTTTCTAAAACGCACCTCATTTCTCCTCTCCTTGTGCTCGGGTTCGCCATTCCAGCCGCTTGACTAACCATCTCCCTACTTGGAGAATCAGCACCTTTAACCTACTGTTTCGTCCAGGTTGCAATTTGTCCTGAGGATGAATGGGAAGACGGGGAACCAACGAAAGACTAGCCCTAGGTGTTGTGACAGGCACAGGTCACTCCATTTTCCCATCAGGAAGAAGAATGAACCACAGGCTCAGCCTGCCCCCCAGAACCAAAATAGGGCCTGAAGCAATCCTGCACTTTTGCGGCCAGCTCCCAAAAAAGCGAGGAGACAAATGGAGCTCAGGGGCACTGCAATTCACAAACGTGCAGAGTTATAAATGAGAACTCTCGTCCACAAATATATTGAGGGAAGGCAACGAAGAGGATTTGAAAGCAAGGCAGATTTGCAGGAAACAGATTTCAGGAGGTAGATTCGACTCGCCTTTAAAGCACATGAAAAGCGGCAAAACGTTGACAATGATGCCCTTGGCCAAAAAGGGCGTATGCGTTTTTTCCTGAATATATTCGGGAAAAAACGCATACGCCCTTTTTGGCCAACCAAGCAAGCCGGAAGGGCAAATCAGCGCTACAAAGAAGTCTCGCTTGCCCTCGGTCAAAAGGGCCATGCTGAACAAAGTGTAAAAACCAGAAAAGCAGGACAGGCCATGGAGACATGGGAGCCTTGCTACGCTGATGGGCGGGATGTAAATTTCCAACAGGCACTCTGGAGAAGAGTACGGTGTGTCCTGAAACAAGTAATAAACACAGCGTAGAGAGCATAGGGCACTTCCACTCAAGGGCGTATAAATTGGGAAAACTAAAAATCAACAAGACACAGGCACCCTAAAGTTTACGGCTGCTCTGTTTCCAAGAACCTCCACTTCGGTACACCTTCAATATCCCAGGAAAGAGAAAAATGGATAAAAAAATGGTGGTACTTGGCACAATGGAATATCACTCAGCCATGAAATCAATGTCATAAGGCTAGTTAGCAGCATGATGAGTGGATTTAGATACGATGATACTAAGTGAAATAAGTCACACAGAAAAAGACACTTATCCTAAGATATCGCTTATAGAGGGAATGTCAAAATCGCTACACTTGAACTGAATTACAAAACAGAACAGAGTCACACCTTTAGAAGACACACTATGGCTGCTTAACGGGAAAGGTGAGGTGGGGTGATGCATAAAACAAGGGTTTGAAATTAGCTCAGACACCGCTCCATAAGCCAAATATGTAATAGACAAGGCCTACTCCCTGCTCAGTGAACTGGACTCAACACACACAAGTCACCACACAAGAATATATCTGACTAGTAAGAATCTGAAAACCTATGTATCGATATCTCTCTGCAAGTGAATCAAGAGGGTGTAAAGCGGCATCAACACAGCAGGGAAAAGCAGCCAAGCCCGATTCTAAACATAAATTACTTTAAAAAACCCACAAAACAAAGACAGTGAAAGAGAGAGAAATTCTTACAAAATCCGTTCAGGGTCTATGATGCAACCTGGATTGACCATATCTAGACCCACAGCTGGATGAGACATAAGGCTGGACACTCTTGGGGCTGAGAGGATTGGTGAGGTTGGGTGAGCAAATGCAGATACTTTAAAGTAACACTGCGGGGAACACACCCCATGGGTTTCAAATCTCCAGGTACAAGGGAATCTTCCTACATCAAAACATGCATGGGAAAGCCAGAAGATGGTATGCCGTGAGATCGGGAAAGGTTTCTAAAACGCACCTCATTTCTCCTCTCCTTGTGCTCGGGTTCGCCATTCCAGCCGCTTGACTAACCATCTCCCTACTTGGAGAATCAGCACCTTTAACCTACTGTTTCGTCCAGGTTGCAATTTGTCCTGAGGATGAACGGGAAGACGGGGAACCAACGAAAGACTAGCCCTAGGTATTGGGACAGGCACAGGTCACTCCATTTTCCCATCAGGAAGAAGAATGAACCACAGGCTCAGCCTGCCCCCCAGAACCAAAATAGGGCCTGAAGCAATCCTGCGCTTTTGCGGCCAGCTCCCAAAAAAGCGAGGAGACAAATGGAGCTCAGGGGCACTGCAGTTCACAAACGTGCAGAGTTATAAATGAGAACTCTCGTCCACAAATATATTGAGGGAAGGCAACGAAGAGGATTTGAAAGCAAGGCAGATTTGCAGGAAACAGATTTCAGGAGGTAGATTCGACTCGCCTTTAAAGCACATGAAAAGCGGCAAAACGTTGACAATGATGCCCTTGGCCAAAAAGGGCGTATGCGTTTTTTCCTGAATATATTCAGGAAAAAACGCATACGCCCTTTTTGGCCAACCAAGCAAGCCGGAAGGGCAAATCAGCGCTACAAAGAAGTCTCGCTTGCCCTCGGTCAAAACGGCCATGCTGAACAAACAGTAAAAACCAGAAAAGCAGGACAGGCCATGGAGACATGGGAGCCTTGCTACGCTGATGGGCGGGATATAAATTGCCAACAGGCACTCTGGAGAAGAGTACGGTGTGTCCTGAAACAAGTAATAAACACAGCGTAGAGAGCATAGGGCACTTCCACTCATGGGCGTATAAATTGGGAAAACTAAAAATCAACAAGACACAGGCACCCTAAAGTTTACGGCTGCTCTGTTTCCAAGAACCTCCACTTCGGTACACCTTCAATATCCCAGGAAAGAGAAAAATGGATAAAGAAATGGTGGTACTTGGCACAATGGAATATCACTCAGCCATGAAATCAATGTTATAAGGCTAGTTAGCAGCATGATGAGTGGATTTAGATACGATGATTCTAAGTGAAATAAGTCACACAGAAAAAGACACTTATCCTAAGATATCGCTTATAGAGGGAATGTCAAAATCGCTACACTTGAACTGAATTACAAAACAGAACAGAGTCACACCTTTAGAAGACACACTATGGCTGCTTAACGGGAAAGGTGAGGTGGGGTGATGTATAAAACAAGGGTTTGAAATTAGCTCAGAGACCGCTCCATAAGCCAAATATGTAATAGACAAGGCCTACTCCCTGCTCAGTGAACTGGACTCAACACACCCTAGTCACCACACAAGAATATATCTGACTAGTATGAATCTGAAAACCTATGTATCGATATCTCTCTGCAAGTGAATCAAGAGGGTGTAAAGCGGCATCAACACAGCAGGGAAAAGCAGCCAAACCCCATTCTAAACATACATTATTTTAAAAAACCCACAAAGCAAAGACAGTGAAAGTGAGAGAAATTCTTACAACATCCGTTCAGGGTCTATGATGCAACCTGGATTGACCATATCTAGACCCACAGCTGGATGAGACATAAGGCTGGACACTGTTGGGGCTGAGAGGATTGGTGAGGTTGGGTGAGCAAACGCAGATACTTAAAGTAACACTGCGGGGAACACACCCCATGGGTCTCAAATCTCCAGGTACAAGGGAATCTTCCTACATCAAAACATGCATGGGAAAGCCAGAAGATGGTATGCCGTGAGATCGGGAAAGGTTTCTAAAACGCACCTCATTTCTCCTCTCCTTGTGCTCGGGTTCGCCATTCCAGCCGCTTGACTAACCATCTCCCTACTTGGAGCATCAGCACCTTTAACCTACTGTTTCGTCCAGGTTGCAATTTGTCCTGAGGATGAACGGGAAGACGGGGAACCAACGAAAGACTAGCCCTAGGTGTTGGGACAGGCACAGGTCACTCCATTTTCCCATCAGGAAGAAGAATGAACCACAGGCTCAGCCTGCCCCCCAGAACCAAAATAGGGCCTGAAGCAATCCTGCGCTTTTGCGGCCAGCTCCCAAAAATGCGAGGAGACAAATGGAGCTCAGGGGCACTGCAATTCACAAACGTGCAGAGTTATAAATGAGAACTCTCGTCCACAAATATATTGAGGGAAGGCAACAAAGAGGATTTGAAAGCAAGGCAGATTTGCAGGAAACAGATTTCAGGAGGTAGATTCGACTCGCCTTTAAAGCACATGAAAAGCGGCAAAACGTTGACAATGATGCCCTTGGCCAAAAAGGGCGTATGCGTTTTTTCCTGAATATATTCAGGAAAAAACGCATACGCCCTTTTTGGCCAACTAAGCAAGCCGGAAGGGCAAATCAGCGCTACAAAGAAGTCTCGCTTGCCCTCGGTCAAAAGGGCCATGCTGAACAAAGTGTAAAAACCAGAAAAGCAGGACAGGCCATGGAGACATGGGAGCCTTGCTACGCTGATGGGCGGGATATAAATTGCCAACAGGCACTCTGGAGAAGAGTACGGTGTGTCCTGAAACAAGTAATAAACACAGCGTAGAGAGCATAGGGCACTTCCACTCAAGGGCGTATAAATTGGGAAAACTAAAAATCAACAAGACACAGGCACCCTAAAGTTTACGGCTGCTCTGTTTCCAAGAACCTCCACTTCGGTACACCTTCAATATCCCAGGAAAGAGAAAAATGGATAAAGAAATGATGGTAGTTGGCACAGTGGAATATCACTCAGCCATGAAATCAATGTCATAAGGCTAGTTAGCAGCATGATGAGTGGATTTAGATACGATGATTCTAAGTGAAATAAGTCACACAGAAAAAGACACTTATCCTAAGATATCACTTATAGAGGGAATGTCAAAATCGCTACACTTGAACTGAATTACAAAACAGAACAGAGTCACACCTTTAGAAGACACACTATGGCTGCTTAACGGGAAAGGTGAGGTGGGGTGATGCATAAAACAAGGGTTTGAAATTAGCTCAGAGACCGCTCCATAAGCCAAATATGTAATAGACAAGGCCTACTCCGTGCTCAGTGAACTGGACTCAACACCCCCTAGTCACCACACAAGAATATATCTGACTAGTAAGAATCTGAAAACCTATGTATCGATATCTCTCTGCAAGTGAATCAAGAGGGTGTAAAGCGGCATCAACACAGCAGGGAAAAGCAGCCAAGCCCGATTCTAAACATAAATTACTTTAAAAAACCCACAAAACAAAGACAGTGAAAGAGAGAGAAATTCTTACAAAATCCATTCAGGGTCTGTGATGCAACCTGGATTGACCATATCTAGACCCACAGCTGGATGAGACATAAGGCTGGACACTCTTGGGGCTGAGAGGATTGGTGAGGTTGGGTGAGCAAACGCAGATACTTTAAAGTAACACTGCGGGGAACACACCCCATGGGTCTCAAATCTCCAGGTACAAGGGAAACTTCCTACATCAAAACATGCATGGGAAAGCCAGAAGATGGTATGCCGTGAGATCGGGAAAGGTTTCCAAAACGCACCTCATTTCTCCTCTCCTTGTGCTCGGGTTCGCCATTCCAGCCGCTTGACTAACCATCTCCCTACTTGGAGAATCAGCACCTTTAACCTACTGTTTCATCCAGGTTGCAATTTGTCCTGAGGATGAACGGGAAGACGGGGAACTAACGAAAGACTAGCCCTAGGTATTGGGACAGGCACAGGTCACTCCATTTTCCCATCAGGAAGAAGAATGAACCACAGGCTCAGCCTGCCCCCCAGAACCAAAATAGGGCCTGAAGCAATCCTGCGCTTTTGCGGCCAGCTCCCAAAAAAGCGAGGAGACAAATGGAGCTCAGGGGCACTGCAATTCACAAACGTGCAGAGTTATAAATGAGAACTCTCGTCCACAAATATATTGAGGGAAGGCAACGAAGAGGATTTGAAAGCAAGGCAGATTTGCAGGAAACAGATTTCAGGAGGTAGATTCGACTCGCCTTTAAAGCACATGAAAAGCGGCAAAACGTTGACAATGATGCCCTTGGCCAAAAAGGGCGTATGCGTTTTTTCCTGAATATATTCAGGAAAAAACGCATACGCCCTTTTTGGCCAACCAAGCAAGCCGGAAGGGCAAATCAGCGCTACAAAGAAGTCTCGCTTGCCCTCGGTCAAAACGGCCATGCTGAACAAACAGTAAAAACCAGAAAAGCAGGACAGGCCATGGAGACATGGGAGCCTTGCTACGCTGATGGGCGGGATATAAATTGCCAACAGGCACTCTGGAGAAGAGTACGGTGTGTCCTGAAACAAGTAATAAACACAGCGTAGAGAGCATAGGGCACTTCCACTCAAGGGCGTATAAATTGGGAAAACTAAAAATCAACAAGACACAGGCACCCTAAAGTTTACAGCCTCTCTGTTTCCAAGAACCTCCACTTCGGTACACCTTCAATATCCCAGGAAAGAGAAAAATGGATAAAGAAATGGTGGTACTTGGCACAATGGAATATCACTCAGCCATGAAATCAATGTCATAAGGCTAGTTAGCAGCATGATGAGTGGATTTAGATACGATGATTCTAAGTGAAATAAGTCACACAGAAAAAGACACTTATCCTAAGATATCGCTTATAGAGGGAATGTCAAAATCGCTACACTTGAACTGAATTACAAAACAGAACAGAGTCACACCTTTAGAAGACACACTATGGCTGCTTAACGGGAAAGGTGAGGTGGGGTGATGCATAAAACAAGGGTTTGAAATTAGCTCAGAGACCGCTCCATAAGCCAAATATGTAATAGACAAGGCCTACTCCCTGCTCAGTGAACTGGACTCAACACACCCTAGTCACCACACAAGAATATATCTGACTAGTAAGAATCTGAAAACCTATGTATCGATATCTCTCTGCAAGTGAATCAAGAGGGTGTAAAGCGGCATCAACACAGCAGGGAAAAGCAGCCAAGCCCGATTCTAAACATAAATTACTTTAAAAAACCCACAAAACAAAGACAGTGAAAGAGAGAGAAATTCTTACAAAATCCGTTCAGGGTCTCTGATGCAACCTGGATTGACCATATCTAGACCCACAGCTGGATGAGAAAGAAGGCTGGACACTCTTGGGGCTGAGAGGATTGGTGAGGTTGGGTGAGCAAACGCAGATACTTTAAAGTAACACTGCGGGGAACACACCCCATGGGTCTCAAATCTCCAGGTACAAGGGAATCTTCCTACATCAAAACATGCATGGGAAAGCCAGAAGATGGTATGCCGTGAGATCGGGAAAGGTTTCTGAAACGCACCTCATTTCTCCTCTCCTTGTGCTCGGGTTCGCCATTCCAGCCGCTTGACTAACCATCTCCCTACTTGGAGAATCAGCACCTTTAACCTACTGTTTCGTCCAGGTTGCAATTTGTCCTGAGGATGAACGGGAAGACGGGGAACCAACGAAAGACTAGCCCTAGGTATTGGGACAGGCACAGGTCACTCCATTTTCCCATCAGGAAGAAGAATGAACCACAGGCTCAGCCTGCCTCCCAGAACCAAAATAGGGCCTGAAGCAATCCTGCGCTTTTGCGGCCAGCTCCCAAAAAAGCGAGGAGACAAATGGAGCTCAGGGGCACTGCAATTCACAAACGTGCAGAGTTATAAATGAGAACTCTCGTCCACAAATATATTGAGGGAAGGCAACGAAGAGGATTTGAAAGCAAGGCAGATTTGCAGGAAACAGATTTCAGGAGGTAGATTCCACTCGCCTTTAAAGCACATGAAAAGCGGCAAAACGTTGACAATGATGCCCTTGGCCAAAAAGGGCGTATGCGTTTTTTCCTGAATATATTCAGGAAAAAACGCATACGCCCTTTTTGGCCAACCAAGCAAGCCGGAAGGGCAAATCAGCGCTACAAAGAAGTCTCGCTTGCCCTCGGTCAAAAGGGCCATGCTGAACAAACAGTAAAAACCAGAAAAGCAGGACAGGCCATGGAGACATGGGAGCCTTGCTACGCTGATGGGCGGGATATAAATTGCCAACAGGCACTCTGGAGAAGAGTACGGTGTGTCCTGAAACAAGTAATAAACACAGCGTAGAGAGCATAGGGCACTTCCACTCATGGGCGTATAAATTGGGAAAACTAAAAATCAACAAGACACAGGCACCCTAAAGTTTACGGCTGCTCTGTTTCCAAGAACCTCCACTTCGGTACACCTTCAATATCCCAGGAAAGAGAAAAATGGATAAAGAAATGGTGGTACTTGGCACAATGGAATATCACTCAGCCATGAAATCAATGTCATAAGGCTAGTTAGCAGCATGATGAGTGGATTTAGATACGATGATTCTAAGTGAAATAAGTCACACAGAAAAACCACTTATCCTAAGATATCGCTTATAGAGGGAATGTCAAAATCGCTACACTTGAACTGAATTACAAAACAGAACAGAGTCACACCTTTAGAAGACACACTATGGCTGCTTAACGGGAAAGGTGAGGTGGGGTGATGCATAAAACAAGGGTTTGAAATTAGCTCAGAGACCGCTCCATAAGCCAAATATGTAATAGACAAGGCCTACTCCCTGCTCAGTGAACTGGACTCAACACACCCTAGTCACCACACAAGAATATATCTGACTAGTAAGAATCTGAAAACCTATGTATCGATATCTCTCTGCAAGTGAATCAAGAGGGTGTAAAGCGGCATCAACACAGCAGGGAAAAGCAGCCAAGCCCGATTCTAAACATAAATTACTTTAAAAAACCCACAAAACAAAGACAGTGAAAGAGAGAGAAATTCTTACAAAATCCGTTCAGGGTCTATGATGCAACCTGGATTGACCATATCTAGACCCACAGCTGGATGAGACATAAGGCTGGACACTCTTGGGGCTGAGAGGATTGGTGAGGTTGGGTGAGCAAACGCAGATACTTTAAAGTAACACTGCGGGGAACACACCCCATGGGTCTCAAATCTCCAGGTACAAGGGAATCTTCCTACATCAAAACATGCATGGGAAAGCCAGAAGATGGTATGCCGTGAGATCGGGAAAGGTTTCCAAAACGCACCTCATTTCTCCTCTCCTTGTGCTCGGGTTCACCATTCCAGCCGCTTGACTAACCATCTCCCTACTTGGAGAATCAGCACCTTTAACCTACTGTTTCGTCCAGGTTGCAATTTGTCCTGAGGATGAACGGGAAGACGGGGAACCAACGAAAGACTAGCCCTAGGTATTGGGACAGGCACAGGTCACTCCATTTTCCCATCAGGAAGAAGAATGAACCACAGGCTCAGCCTGCCCCCCAGAACCAAAATAGGGCCTGAAGCAATCCTGCGCTTTTGCGGCCAGCTCCCAAAAAAGCGAGGAGACAAATGGAGCTCAGGGGCACTGCAATTCACAAACGTGCAGAGTTATAAATGAGAACTCTCGTCCACAAATATATTGAGGGAAGGCAACGAAGAGGATTTGAAAGCAAGGCAGATTTGCAGGAAACAGATTTCAGGAGGTAGATTCGACTCGCCTTTAAAGCACATGAAAAGCGGCAAAACGTTGACAATGATGCCCTTGGCCAAAAAGGGCGTATGCGTTTTTTCCTGAATATATTCAGGAAAAAACGCATACGCCCTTTTTGGCCAACCAAGCAAGCCGGAAGGGCAAATCAGCGCTACAAAGAAGTCTCGCTTGCCCTCGGTCAAAAGGGCCATGCTGAACAAACAGTAAAAACCAGAAAAGCAGGACAGGCCATGGAGACATGGGAGCCTTGCTACGCTGATGGGCGGGATATAAATTGCCAACAGGCACTCTGGAGAAGAGTACGGTGTGTCCTGAAACAAGTAATAAACACAGCGTAGAGAGCATAGGGCATTTCCACTCATGGGCGTATAAATTGGGAAAACTAAAAATCAACAAGACACAGGCACCCTAAAGTTTACGGCTGCTCTGTTTCCAAGAACCTCCGCTTTGGAACACCTTCAATATCCCAGGAAAGAGAAAAATGGATAAAGAAATGGTGGTACTTGGCACAATGGAATATGACTCAGCCATGAAATCAATGTCATAAGGCTAGTTAGCAGCATGATGAGTGGATTTAGATACGATGATTCTAAGTGAAATAAGTCACACAGAAAAAGACACTTATCCTAATATATCGCTTATAGAGGGAATGTCAAAATCGCTACACTTGAACTGAATTACAAATCAGAACAGAGTCACACCTTTAGAAGACACACTATGGCTGCTTAACGGGAAAGGTGAGGTGGGGTGATGCATAAAACAAGGGTTTGGAATTAGCTCAGACACCGCTCCATAAGCCAAATATGTAATAGACAAGGCCTATTCCCTGCTCAGTGAACTGGACTCAACACACCCTAGTCACCACACAAGAATATATCTGACTAGTAAGAATCTGAAAACCTATGTATCGATATCTCTCTGCAAGTGTATCAAGAGGGTGTAAAGCGGCATCAACACAGCAGGGAAAAGCAGCCAAGCCCGATTCTAAACATAAATCACTTTAAAAAACCCACAAAACAAAGACAGTGAAAGAGAGAGAAATTCTTACAAAATCCGTTCAGGGTCTATGATGCAACCTGGATTGACCATATCTAGACCCACAGCTGGATGAGACATAAGGCTGGACACTCTTGGGGCTGAGAGGATTGGTGAGGTTGGGTGAGCAAACGCAGATACTTTAAAGTAACACTGCGGGGAACACACCCCATGGGTCTCAAATCTCCAGGTACAAGGGAATCTTCCTACATCAAAACATGCATGGGAAAGCCAGAAGATGGTATGCCGTGAGATCGGGAAAGGTTTCCAAAACGCACCTCATTTCTCCTCTCCTTGTGCTCGGGTTCACCATTCCAGCCGCTTGACTAACCATCTCCCTACTTGGAGAATCAGCACCTTTAACCTACTGTTTCGTCCAGGTTGCAATTTGTCCTGAGGATGAACGGGAAGACGGGGAACCAACGAAAGACTAGCCCTAGGTATTGGGACAGGCACAGGTCACTCCATTTTCCCATCAGGAAGAAGAATGAACCACAGGCTCAGCCTGCCCCCCAGAACCAAAATAGGGCCTGAAGCAATCCTGCGCTTTTGCGGCCAGCTCCCAAAAAAGCGAGGAGACAAATGGAGCTCAGGGGCACTGCAATTCACAAACGTGCAGAGTTATAAATGAGAACTCTCGTCCACAAATATATTGAGGGAAGGCAACGAAGAGGATTTGAAAGCAAGGCAGATTTGCAGGAAACAGATTTCAGGAGGTAGATTCGACTCGCCTTTAAAGCACATGAAAAGCGGCAAAACGTTGACAATGATGCCCTTGGCCAAAAAGGGCGTATGCGTTTTTTCCTGAATATATTCAGGAAAAAACGCATACGCCCTTTTTGGCCAACCAAGCAAGCCGGAAGGGCAAATCAGCGCTACAAAGAAGTCTCGCTTGCCCTTGGTCAAAAGGGCCATGCTGAACAAACAGTAAAAACCAGAAAAGCAGGACAGGCCATGGAGACATGGGAGCCTTGCTACGCTGATGGGCGGGATATAAATTGCCAACAGGCACTCTGGAGAAGAGTACGGTGTGTCCTGAAACAAGTAATAAACACAGCGTAGAGAGCATAGGGCACTTCCACTCATGGGCGTATAAATTGGGAAAACTAAAAATCAACAAGACACAGGCACCCTAAAGTTTACGGCTGCTCTGTTTCCAAGAACCTCCGCTTCGGAACACCTTCTATATCCCAGGAAAGAGAAAAATGGATAAAGAAATGGTGGGACTTGGCACAATGGAATATCACTCAGCCATGAAATCAATGTCATAAGGCTTGTTAGCAGCATTATGAGTGGATGTAGGTACGATGATTCTAAGTGAAATAAGTCACACAGAAAAAGACACTTATCCTAATATATCGCTTATAGAGGGAACGTCAAAATCGCTACACTTGAACTGAATTACAAAACAGAACACAGTCACACCTGTAGAAGACACACTATGGCTGCTTAACCGGAAAGGTGAGGTGGGGTGATGCATAAAACAAGGATTTGAAATTAGCTCAGAGACCGCTCCATAAGCCAAATATGTAATAGACAAGGCCTACTCCCTGCTCAGTGAACTGGACTCAACACCCCCTAGTCACCGCACAAGAATAATTCTGACTAGTACGAATCTGAAAACCTATGTATCGATATCTCTCTGCAAGTGAATCAAGAGGGTGTAAAGCGGCATCAACACAGCAGGGAAAAGCAGCCAAGCCCGATTCTAAACATAAATTACTTTAAAAAACCCACAAAACAAAGACAGTGAAAGAGAGAGAAATTCTTACAAAATCCGTTCAGGGTCTATGATGCAACCTGGATTGACCATATCTAGACCCACAGCTGGATGAGACATAAGGCTGGACACTCTTGGGGCTGAGAGGATTGGTGAGGTTGGGTGAGCAAACGCAGATACTTTAAAGTAACACTGCGGGGAACACACCCCATGGGTCTCAAATCTCCAGGTACAAGGGAATCTTCCTACATCAAAACATGCATGGGAAACCCAGAAGATGGTATGCCATGAGATCGGGAAAGGTTTCTAAAACGCACCTCATTTCTCCTCTCCTTGTGCTCGGGTTCGCCATTCCAGCCGCTTGACTAACCCTCTCCCTACTTGGAGAATCAGCACCTTTAACCTCCTGATTGTACAAGTTGCAATTTGTCCTGAGGATGAACGGGAAGACGCGGAACCAACGAGAGACGAGCCCTAGGTGTTGGGACAGGCATAGGTCACTCCATTTTCCCATCAGGAAGAAGAATGAACCACAGGCTCAGCCTGCCCGCCAGAACCAAAATAGGGCCTGAAGCAATCCTGCGCTTTTGCGGCCAGCTCCCAAAAAAGCGAGGAGACAAATGGAGCTCAGGGGCACTGCAATTCACAAACGTGCAGAGTTATAAATGAGAACTCTCGTCCACAAATATATTGAGGGAAGGCAACGAAGAGGATTTGAAAGCAAGGCAGATTTGCAGGAAACAGATTTCAGGAGGTAGATTCGACTCGCCTTTAAAGCACATGAAAAGCGGCAAAACGTTGACAATGATGCCCTTGGCCAAAAAGGGCGTATGCGATTTTTCCTGAATATATTCAGGAAAAAACGCATACGCCCTTTTTGGCCAACCAAGCAAGCCGGAAGGGCAAATCAGCGCTACAAAGAAGTCTCGCTTGCCCTCGGTCAAAAGGGCCATGCTGAACAAAGTGTAAAAACCAGAAAAGCAGGACAGGCCATGGAGACATGGGAGCCTTGCTACGCTGATGGGAGGGATGTAAATTGCCAACAGGCACTCTGGAGAAGAGTACGGTGTGTCCTGAAACAAGTAATAAACACAGCGTAGAGAGCATAGGGCACTTCCACTCAAGGGCGTATAAATTGGGAAAACTAAAAATCAACAAGACACAGGCACCCTAAAGTTTACGGCTGCTCTGTTTCCAAGAACCTCCACTTCGGTACACCTTCAATATCCCAGGAAAGAGAAAAATGGATAAAGAAATGGTGGTACTTGGCACAATGGAATATCACTCAGCCATGAAATCAATGTCATAAGGCTAGTTAGCAGCATGATGAGTGGATTTAGATACGATGATTCTAAGTGAAATAAGTCACACAGAAAAAGACACTTATCCTAAGATATCGCTTATAGAGGGAATGTCAAAATCGCTACACTTGAACTGAATTACAAAACAGAACAGAGTCACACCTTTAGAAGACACACTATGGCTGCTTAACGGGAAAGGTGAGGTGGGGTGATGCATAAAACAAGGGTTTGAAATTAGCTCAGAGACCGCTCCATAAGCCAAATATGTAATAGACAAGGCCTACTCCCTGCTCAGTGAACTGGACTCAACACCCCCTAGTCACCGCACAAGAATAATTCTGACTAGTACGAATCTGAAAACCTATGTATCGATATCTCTCTGCAAGTGAATCAAGAGGGTGTAAAGCGGCATCAACACAGCAGGGAAAAGCAGCCAAGCCCGATTCTAAACATAAATCACTTTAAAAAACCCACAAAACAAAGACAGTGAAAGAGAGAGAAATTCTTACAAAATCCGTTCAGGGTCTATGATGCAACCTGGATTGACCATATCTAGACCCACAGCTGGATGAGACATAAGGCTGGACACTCTTGGGGCTGAGAGGATTGGTGAGGTTGGGTGAGCAAACGCAGATACTTTAAAGTAACACTGCGGGGAACACACCCCATGGGTCTCAAATCTCCAGGTACAAGGGAATCTTCCTACATCAAAACATGCATGGGAAACCCAGAAGATGGTATGCCATGAGATCGGGAAAGGTTTCTAAAACGCACCTCATTTCTCCTCTCCTTGTGCTCGGGTTCGCCATTCCAGCCGCTTGACTAACCCTCTCCCTACTTGGAGAATCAGCACCTTTAACCTCCTGATTGTACAAGTTGCAATTTGTCCTGAGGATGAACGGGAAGACGCGGAACCAACGAGAGACGAGCCCTAGGTGTTGGGACAGGCATAGGTCACTCCATTTTCCCATCAGGAAGAAGAATGAACCACAGGCTCAGCCTGCCCCCCAGAACCAAAATAGGGCCTGAAGCAATCCTGCGCTTTTGCGGCCAGCTCCCAAAAAAGCGAGGAGACAAATGGAGCTCAGGGGCACTGCAATTCACAAACGTGCAGAGTTATAAATGAGAACTCTCGTCCACAAATATATTGAGGGAAGGCAACGAAGAGGATTTGAAAGCAAGGCAGATTTGCAGGAAACAGATTTCAGGAGGTAGATTCGACTCGCCTTTAAAGCACATGAAAAGCGGCAAAACGTTGACAATGATGCCCTTGGCCAAAAAGGGCGTATGCGATTTTTCCTGAATATATTCAGGAAAAAACGCATACGCCCTTTTTGGCCAACCAAGCAAGCCGGAAGGGCAAATCAGCGCTACAAAGAAGTCTCGCTTGCCCTCGGTCAAAAGGGCCATGCTGAAAAAAGTGTAAAAACCAGAAAAGCAGGACAGGCCATGGAGACATGGGAGCCTTGCTACGCTGATGGGAGGGATGTAAATTGCCAACAGGCACTCTGGAGAAGAGTACGGTGTGTCCTGAAACAAGTAATAAACACAGCATAGAGAGCATAGGGCACTTCCACTCAAGGGCGTATAAATTGGGAAAACTAAAAATCAACAAGACACAGGCACCCTAAAGTTTACGGCTGCTCTGTTTCCAAGAACCTCCACTTCGGTACACCTTCAATATCCCAGGAAAGAGAAAAATGGATAAAGAAATGGTGGTACTTGGCACAATGGAATATCACTCAGCCATGAAATCAATGTCATAAGGCTAGTTAGCAGCATGATGAGTGGATTTAGATACGATGATTCTAAGTGAAATAAGTCACACAGAAAAAGACACTTATCCTAAGATATCGCTTATAGAGGGAATGTCAAAATCGCTACACTTGAACTGAATTACAAAACAGAACAGAGTCACACCTTTAGAAGACACACTATGGCTGCTTAACGGGAAAGGTGAGGTGGGGTGATGCATAAAACAAGGGTTTGAAATTAGCTCAGAGACCGCTCCATAAGCCAAATATGTAATAGACAAGGCCTACTCCCTGCTCAGTGAACTGGACTCAACACACCCTAGTCACCACACAAGAATATATCTGACTAGTAAGAATCTGAAAACCTATGTATCGATATCTCTCTGCAAGTGAATCAAGGGGGTGTAAAGCGGCATCAACACAGCAGGGAAAAGCAGCCAAGCCCGATTCTAAACATAAATTACTTTAAAAAACCCACAAAACAAAGACAGTGAAAGAGAGAGAAATTCTTACAAAATCCGTTCAGGGTCTATGATGCAACCTGGATTGACCATATCTAGACCCACAGCTGGATGAGACATAAGGCTGGACACTCTTGGGGCTGAGAGGATTGGTGAGGTTGGGTGAGCAAACGCAGATACTTTAAAGTAACACTGCGGGGAACACACCCCATGGGTCTCAAATCTCCAGGTACAAGGGAATCTTCCTACATCAAAACATGCATGGGAAAGCCAGAAGATGGTATGCCGTGAGATCGGGAAAGGTTTCCAAAACGCACCTCATTTCTCCTCTCCTTGTGCTCGGGTTCACCATTCCAGCCGCTTGACTAACCATCTCCATACTTGGAGAATCAGCACCTTTAACCTACTGTTTCGTCCAGGTTGCAATTTGTCCTGAGGATGAACGGGAAGACGGGGAACCAACGAAAGACTAGCCCTAGGTATTGGGACAGGCACAGGTCACTCCATTTTCCCATCAGGAAGAAGAATGAACCACAGGCTCAGCCTGCCCCCCAGAACCAAAATAGGGCCTGAAGCAATCCTGCGCTTTTGCGGCCAGCTCCCAAAAAAGCGAGGAGACAAATGGAGCTCAGGGGCACTGCAATTCACAAACGTGCAGAGTTATAAATGAGAACTCTCGTCCACAAATATATTGAGGGAAGGCAACGAAGAGGATTTGAAAGCAAGGCAGATTTGCAGGAAACAGATTTCAGGAGGTAGATTCGACTCGCCTTTAAAGCACATGAAAAGCGGCAAAACGTTGACAATGATGCCCTTGGCCAAAAAGGGCGTATGCGTTTTTTCCTGAATATATTCAGGAAAAAACGCATACGCCCTTTTTGGCCAACCAAGCAAGCCGGAAGGGCAAATCAGCGCTATAAAGAAGTCTCGCTTGCCGTTGGTCAAAAGGGCCATGCTGAACAAACAGTAAAAACCAGAAAAGCAGGACAGGCCATGGAGACATGGGAGCCTTGCTACGCTGATGGGCGGGATATAAATTGCCAACAGGCACTCTGGAGAAGAGTACGGTGTGTCCTGAAACAAGTAATAAACACAGTGTAGAGAGCATAGGGCACTTCCACTCATGGGCGTATAAATTGGGAAAACTAAAAATCAACAAGACACAGGCACCCTAAAGTTTACGGCTGCTCTGTTTCCAAGAACCTCCGCTTCGGAACACCTTCAATATCCCAGGAAAGAGAAAAATGGATAAAGAAATGGTGGGATTGGCACAATGGAATATCACTCAGCCATGAAATCAATGTCATAAGGCTAGTTAGCAGCATTATGAGTGGATGTAGGTACGATGATTCTAAGTGAAATAAGTCACACAGAAAAAGACACTTATCCTAATATATCGCTTATAGAGGGAACGTCAAAATCGCTACACTTGAACTGAATTACAAAACAGAACACAGTCACACCTGTAGAAGACACACTATGGCTGCTTAACGGGAAAGGTGAGGTGGGGTGATGCATAAAACAAGGGTTTGAAATTAGCTCAGAGACCGCTCCATAAGCCAAATATGTAATAGACAAGGCCTACTCCCTGCTCAGTGAACTGGACACAACACCCCCTAGTCACCGCACAAGAATAATTCTGACTAGTACGAATCTGAAAACCTATGTATCGATATCTCTCTGCAAGTGAATCAAGAGGGTGTAAAGCGGCATCAACACAGCAGGGAAAAGCAGCCAAGCCCGATTCTAAACATAAATTACTTTAAAAAACCCACAAAACAAAGACAGTGAAAGAGAGAGAAATTCTTACAAAATCCGTTCAGGGTCTATGATGCAACCTGGATTGACCATATCTAGACCCACAGCTGGATGAGACATAAGGCTGGACACTCTTGGGGCTGAGAGGATTGGTGAGGTTGGGTGAGCAAACGCAGATACTTTAAAGTAACACTGCGGGGAACACACCCCATGGGTCTCAAATCTCCAGGTACAAGGGAATCTTCCTACATCAAAACATGCATGGGAAAGCCAGAAGATGGTATGCCAGGATATCGGGAAAGGTTTCTAAAACGCACCTCATTTCTCCTCTCCTTGTGCTCGGGTTCACCATTCCAGCCGCTTGACTAACCCTCTCCCTACTTGGAGAATCAGCACCTTTAACCTACTGTTTCGTCCAGGTTGCAATTTGTCCTGAGGATGAACGGGAAGACGGGGAACCAACGAAAGACTAGCCCTAGGTGTTGGGACAGGCACAGGTCACTCCATTTTCCCATCAGGAAGAAGAATGAACCACAGGCTCAGCCTGCCCCCCAGAACCAAAATAGGGCCTGAAGCAATCCTGCGCTTTTGCGGCCAGCTCCCAAAAAAGCGAGGAGACAAATGGAGCTCAGGGGCACTGCAATTCACAAACGTGCAGAGTTATAAATGAGAACTCTCGTCCACAAATATATTGAGGGAAGGCAACGAAGAGGATTTGAAAGCAAGGCAGATTTGCAGGAAACAGATTTCAGGAGGTAGATTCGACTCGCCTTTAAAGCACATGAAAAGCGGCAAAACGTTGACAATGATGCCCTTGGCCAAAAAGGGCGTATGCGTTTTTTCCTGAATATATTCAGGAAAAAACGCATACGCCCTTTTTGGCCAACCAAGCAAGCCGGAAGGGCAAATCAGCGCTATAAAGAAGTCTCACTTGCCCTTGGTCAAAAGGGCCATGCTGAACAAACAGTAAAAACCAGAAAAGCAGGACAGGCCATGGAGACATGGGAGCCTTGCTACGCTGATGGGCGGGATATAAATTGCCAACAGGCACTCTGGAGAAGAGTACGGTGTGTCCTGAAACAAGTAATAAACACAGTGTAGAGAGCATAGGGCACTTCCACTCATGGGCGTATAAATTGGGAAAACTAAAAATCAACAAGACACAGGCACCCTAAAGTTTACGGCTGCTCTGTTTCCAAGAACCTCCGCTTCGGAACACCTTCAATATCCCAGGAAAGAGAAAAATGGATAAAGAAATGGTGGGATTGGCACAATGGAATATCACTCAGCCATGAAATCAATGTCATAAGGCTAGTTAGCAGCATTATGAGTGGATGTAGGTACGATGATTCTAAGTGAAATAAGTCACACAGAAAAAGACACTTATCCTAATATATCGCTTATAGAGGGAACGTCAAAATCGCTACACTTGAACTGAATTACAAAACAGAACACAGTCACACCTGTAGAAGACACACTATGGCTGCTTAACGGGAAAGGTGAGGTGGGGTGATGCATAAAACAAGGGTTTGAAATTAGCTCAGAGACCTCTCCATAAGCCAAATATGTAATAGACAAGGCCTACTCCCTGCTCAGTGAACTGGACTCAACACACCCTAATCACCACACAAGAATATATCTGACTAGTAAGAATCTGAAAACCTATGTATCGATATCTCTCTGCAAGTGTATCAAGAGGGTGTAAAGCGGCATCAACACAGCAGGGAAAAGCAGCCAAGCCCGATTCTAAACATAAATTACTTTAAAAAACCCACAAAACAAAGACAGTGAAAGAGAGGGAAATTCTTACAAAATCCGTTCAGGGTCTATGATGCAACCTGGATTGACCATATCTAGACCCACAGCTGGATGAGACATAAGGCTGGACACTCTTGGGGCTGAGAGGATTGGTGAGGTTGGGTGAGCAAACGCAGATACTTTAAAGTAACACTGCGGGGAACACACCCCATGGGTCTCAAATCTCCAGGTACAAGGGAATCTTCCTACATCAAAACATGCATGGGAAACCCAGAAGATGGTATGCCATGAGATCGGGAAAGGTTTCTAAAACGCACCTCATTTCTCCTCTCCTTGTGCTCGGGTTCGCCATTCCAGCCGCTTGACTAACCCTCTCCCTACTTGGAGAATCAGCACCTTTAACCTCCTGATTGTACAAGTTGCAATTTGTCCTGAGGATGAACGGGAAGACGCGGAACCAACGAGAGACGAGCCCTAGGTGTTGGGACAGGCATAGGTCACTCCATTTTCCCATCAGGAAGAAGAATGAACCACAGGCTCAGCCTGCCCCCCAGAACCAAAATAGGGCCTGAAGCAATCCTGCGCTTTTGCGGCCAGCTCCCAAAAAAGCGAGGAGACAAATGGAGCTCAGGGGCACTGCAATTCACAAACGTGCAGAGTTATAAATGAGAACTCTCGTCCACAAATATATTGAGGGAAGGCAACGAAGAGGATTTGAAAGCAAGGCAGATTTGCAGGAAACAGATTTCAGGAGGTAGATTCGACTCGCCTTTAAAGCACATGAAAAGCGGCAAAACGTTGACAATGATGCCCTTGGCCAAAAAGGGCGTATGCGATTTTTCCTGAATATATTCAGGAAAAAACGCATACGCCCTTTTTGGCCAACCAAGCAAGCCGGAAGGGCAAATCAGCGCTACAAAGAAGTCTCGCTTGCCCTCGGTCAAAAGGGCCATGCTGAAAAAAGTGTAAAAACCAGAAAAGCAGGACAGGCCATGGAGACATGGGAGCCTTGCTACGCTGATGGGAGGGATGTAAATTGCCAACAGGCACTCTGGAGAAGAGTACGGTGTGTCCTGAAACAAGTAATAAACACAGCATAGAGAGCATAGGGCACTTCCACTCAAGGGCGTATAAATTGGGAAAACTAAAAATCAACAAGACACAGGCACCCTAAAGTTTACGGCTGCTCTGTTTCCAAGAACCTCCACTTCGGTACACCTTCAATATCCCAGGAAAGAGAAAAATGGATAAAGAAATGGTGGTACTTGGCACAATGGAATATCACTCAGCCATGAAATCAATGTCATAAGGCTAGTTAGCAGCATGATGAGTGGATTTAGCGACGATGATTCTAAGTGAAATAAGTCACACAGAAAAAGACACTTATCCTAAGATATCGCTTATAGAGGGAATGTCAAAATCGCTACACTTGAACTGAATTACAAAACAGAACACAGTCACACCTGTAGAAGACACACTATGGCTGCTTAACGGGAAAGGTGAGGTGGGGTGATGCATAAAACAAGGGTTTGAAATTAGCTCAGACACCGCTCCATAAGCCAAATATGTAATAGACAAGGCCTACTCCCTGCTCAGTGAACTGGACTCAACACCCCCTATTCACCGCACAAGAATATATCTGACTAGTATGAATCTGAAAACCTATGTATCGATATCTCTCTGCAAGTGAATCAAGAGGGTGTAAAGCGGCATCAATACAGCAGGGAAAAGCAGCCAAGCCCGATTCTAAACATAAATTACTTTAACAAACCCACAAAACAAAGACAGTGAAAGAGAGAGAAATTCTTACAAAATCCGTTCAGGGTCTCTGATGCAACCTGGATTGACCATATCTAGACCCACAGCTGGATGAGACATAAGGCTGGACACTCTTGGGGCTGAGAGGATTGGTGAGGTTGGGTGAGCAAACGCAGATACTTTAAAGTAACACTGCGGGGAACACACCCCATGGGTCTCAAATCTCCAGGTACAAGGGAATCTTCCTACATCAAAACATGCATGGGAAACCCAGAAGATGGTATGCCATGAGATCGGGAAAGGTTTCTAAAACGCACCTCATTTCTCCTCTCCTTGTGCTCGGGTTCGCCATTCCAGCCGCTTGACTAACCCTCTCCCTACTTGGAGGATCAGCACCTTTAACCTCCTGATTGTACAAGTTGCAATTTGTCCTGAGGATGAACGGGAAGACGCGGAACCAACGAGAGACGAGCCCTAGGTGTTGGGACAGGCATAGGTCACTCCATTTTCCCATCAGGAAGAAGAATGAACCACAGGCTCAGCCTGCCCCCCAGAACCAAAATAGGGCCTGAAGCAATCCTGCGCTTTTGCGGCCAGCTCCCAAAAAAGCGAGGAGACAAATGGAGCTCAGGGGCACTGCAATTCACAAACGTGCAGAGTTATAAATGAGAACTCTCGTCCACAAATATATTGAGGGAAGGCAACGAAGAGGATTTGAAAGCAAGGCAGATTTGCAGGAAACAGATTTCAGGAGGTAGATTCGACTCGCCTTTAAAGCACATGAAAAGCGGCAAAACGTTGACAATGATGCCCTTGGCCAAAAAGGGCGTATGCGATTTTTCCTGAATATATTCAGGAAAAAACGCATACGCCCTTTTTGGCCAACCAAGCAAGCCGGAAGGGCAAATCAGCGCTACAAAGAAGTCTCGCTTGCCCTCGGTCAAAAGGGCCATGCTGAAAAAAGTGTAAAAACCAGAAAAGCAGGACAGGCCATGGAGACATGGGAGCCTTGCTACGCTGATGGGAGGGATGTAAATTGCCAACAGGCACTCTGGAGAAGAGTACGGTGTGTCCTGAAACAAGTAATAAACACAGCATAGAGAGCATAGGGCACTTCCACTCAAGGGCGTATAAATTGGGAAAACTAAAAATCAACAAGACACAGGCACCCTAAAGTTTACGGCTGCTCTGTTTCCAAGAACCTCCACTTCGGTACACCTTCAATATCCCAGGAAAGAGAAAAATGGATAAAGAAATGGTGGTACTTGGCACAATGGAATATCACTCAGCCATGAAATCAATGTCATAAGGCTAGTTAGCAGCATGATGAGTGGATTTAGGTACGATGATTCTAAGTGAAATAAGTCACACAGAAAAAGACACTTATCCTAAGATATCGCTTATAGAGGGAATGTCAAAATCGCTACACTTGAACTGAATTACAAAACAGAACAGAGTCACACCTTTAGAAGACACACTATGGCTGCTTAACGGGAAAGGTGAGGTGGGGTGATGCATAAAACAAGGGTTTGAAATTAGCTCAGAGACCGCTCCATAAGCCAAATATGTAATAGACAAGGCCTACTCCCTGCTCAGTGAACTGGACTCAACACACCCTAGTCACCACACAAGAATATATCTGACTAGTAAGAATCTGAAAACCTATGTATCGATATCTCTCTGCAAGTGAATCAAGGGGGTGTAAAGCGGCATCAACACAGCAGGGAAAAGCAGCCAAGCCCGATTCTAAACATAAATTACTTTAAAAAACCCACAAAACAAAGACAGTGAAAGAGAGAGAAATTCTTACAAAATCCGTTCAGGGTCTCTGATGCAACCTGGATTGACCATATCTAGACCCACAGCTGGATGAGACATAAGGCTGGACACTCTTGGGGCTGAGAGGATTGGTGAGGTTGGGTCAGCAAACGCAGATACTTTAAAGTAACACTGCGGGGAACACACCCCATGGGTCTCAAATCTCCAGGTACAAGGGAATCTTCCTACATCAAAACATGCATGGGAAAGCCAGAAGATGGTATGCCGTGAGATCGGGAAAGGTTTCCAAAACGCACCTCATTTCTCCTCTCCTTGTGCTCGGGTTCACCATTCCAGCCGCTTGACTAACAATCTCCATACTTGGAGAATCAGCACCTTTAACCTACTGTTTCGTCCAGGTTGCAATTTGTCCTGAGGATGAACGGGAAGACGGGGAACCAACGAAAGACTAGCCCTAGGTATTGGGACAGGCACAGGTCACTCCATTTTCCCATCAGGAAGAAGAATGAACCACAGGCTCAGCCTGCCCCCCAGAACCAAAATAGGGCCTGAAGCAATCCTGCGCTTTTGCGGCCAGCTCCCAAAAAAGCGAGGAGACAAATGGAGCTCAGGGGCACTGCAATTCACAAACGTGCAGAGTTATAAATGAGAACTCTCGTCCACAAATATATTGAGGGAAGGCAACGAAGAGGATTTGAAAGCAAGGCAGATTTGCAGGAAACAGATTTCAGGAGGTAGATTCGACTCGCCTTTAAAGCACATGAAAAGCGGCAAAACGTTGACAATGATGCCCTTGGCCAAAAAGGGCGTATGCGTTTTTTCCTGAATATATTCAGGAAAAAACGCATACGCCCTTTTTGGCCAACCAAGCAAGCCGGAAGGGCAAATCAGCGCTATAAAGAAGTCTCGCTTGCCCTTGGTCAAAAGGGCCATGCTGAACAAACAGTAAAAACCAGAAAAGCAGGACAGGCCATGGAGACATGGGAGCCTTGCTACGCTGATGGGCGGGATATAAATTGCCAACAGGCACTCTGGAGAAGAGTACGGTGTGTCCTGAAACAAGTAATAAACACAGTGTAGAGAGCATAGGGCACTTCCACTCATGGGCGTATAAATTGGGAAAAGTAAAAATCAACAAGACACAGGCACCCTAAAGTTTACGGCTGCTCTGTTTCCAAGAACCTCCGCTTCGGAACACCTTCAATATCCCAGGAAAGAGAAAAATGGATAAAGAAATGGTGGGATTGGCACAATGGAATATCACTCAGCCATGAAATCAATGTCATAAGGCTAGTTAGCAGCATTATGAGTGGATGTAGGTACGATGATTCTAAGTGAAATAAGTCACACAGAAAAAGACACTTATCCTAATATATCGCTTATAGAGGGAATGCCAAAATCGCTAAACTTGAACTGAATTACAAAACAGAACACAGTCACACCTGTAGAAGACACACTATGGCTGCTTAACGGGAAAGGTGAGGTGGGGTGATGCATAAAACAAGGGTTTAAAATTAGCTCAGAGACCGCTCCATAAGCCAAATATGTAATAGACAAGGCCTACTCCCTGCTCAGTGAACTGGACTCAACACCCCCTAGTCACCGCACAAGAATAATTCTGACTAGTACGAATCTGAAAACCTATGTATCGATATCTCTCTGCAAGTGAATCAAGAGGGTGTAAAGCGGCATCAACACAGCAGGGAAAAGCAGCCAAGCCCGATTCTAAACATAAATTACTTTAAAAAACCCACAAAACAAAGACAGTGAAAGAGAGAGAAATTCTTACAAAATCCGTTCAGGGTCTATGATGCAACCTGGATTGACCATATCTAGACCCACAGCTGGATGAGACATAAGGCTGGACACTCTTGGGGCTGAGAGGATTGGTGAGGTTGGGTGAGCAAACGCAGATACTTTAAAGTAACACTGCGGGGAACACACCCCATGGGTCTCAAATCTCCAGGTACAAGGGAATCTTCCTACATCAAAACATGCATGGGAAAGCCAGAAGATGGTATGCCAGGATATCGGGAAAGGTTTCTAAAACGCACCTCATTTCTCCTCTCCTTGTGCTCGGGTTCACCATTCCAGCCGCTTGACTAACCCTCTCCCTACTTGGAGAATCAGCACCTTTAACCTACTGTTTCGTCCAGGTTGCAATTTGTCCTGAGGATGAACGGGAAGACGGGGAACCAACGAAAGACTAGCCCTAGGTGTTGGGACAGGCACAGGTCACTCCATTTTCCCATCAGGAAGAAGAATGAACCACAGGCTCAGCCTGCCCCCCAGAACCAAAATAGGGCCTGAAGCAATCCTGCGCTTTTGCGGCCAGCTCCCAAAAAAGCGAGGAGACAAATGGAGCTCAGGGGCACTGCAATTCACAAACGTGCAGAGTTATAAATGAGAACTCTCGTCCACAAATATATTGAGGGAAGGCAACGAAGAGGATTTGAAAGCAAGGCAGATTTGCAGGAAACAGATTTCAGGAGGTAGATTCGACTCGCCTTTAAAGCACATGAAAAGCGGCAAAACGTTGACAATGATGCCCTTGGCCAAAAAGGGCGTATGCGTTTTTTCCTGAATATATTCAGGAAAAAACGCATACGCCCTTTTTGGCCAACCAAGCAAGCCGGAAGGGCAAATCAGCGCTACAAAGATGTCTCGCTTGCCCTCGGTCAAAACGGCCATGCTGAACAAACAGTAAAAACCAGAAAAGCAGGACAGGCCATGGAGACATGGGAGCCTTGCTACGCTGATGGGCGGGATATAAATTGCCAACAGGCACTCTGGAGAAGAGTACGGTGTGTCCTGAAACAAGTAATAAACACAGCGTAGAGAGCATAGGGCACTTCCACTCATGGGCGTATAAATTGGGAAAATTAAAATCAACAAGACACAGGCACCCTAAAGTTTACGGCTGCTCTGTTTTCAAGAACCTCCGCTTTGGAACACCTTCAATATCCCAGGAAAGAGAAAAATGGATAAAGAAATGGTGGTACTTGGCACAATGGAATATGACTCAGCCATGAAATCAATGTCATAAGGCTAGTTAGCAGCATGATGAGTGGATTTAGATACGATGATTCTAAGTGAAATAAGTCACACAGAAAAAGACACTTATCCTAATATATCGCTTATAGAGGGAATGTCAAAATCGCTACACTTGAACTGAATTACAAATCAGAACAGAGTCACACCTTTAGAAGACACACTATGGCTGCTTAACGGGAAAGGTGAGGTGGGGTGATGCATAAAACAAGGGTTTGAAATTAGCTCAGAGACCTCTCCATAAGCCAAATATGTAATAGACAAGGCCTACTCCCTGCTCAGTGAACTGGACTCAACACACCCTAGTCACCACACAAGAATATATCTGACTAGTAAGAATCTGAAAACCTATGTATCGATATCTCTCTGCAAGTGTATCAAGAGGGTGTAAAGCGGCATCAACACAGCAGGGAAAAGCAGCCAAGCCCGATTCTAAACATAAATTACTTTAAAAAACCCACAAAACAAAGACAGTGAAAGAGAGAGAAATTCTTACAAAATCCGTTCAGGGTCTATGATGCAACCTGGATTGACCATATCTAGACCCACAGCTGGATGAGACATAAGGCTGGACACTCTTGGGGCTGAGAGGATTGGTGAGGTTGGGTGAGCAAACGCAGATACTTTAAAGTAACACTGCGGGGAACACACCCCATGGGTCTCAAATCTCCAGGTACAAGGGAATCTTCCTACATCAAAACATGCATGGGAAACCCAGAAGATGGTATGCCATGAGATCGGGAAAGGTTTCTAAAACGCACCTTATTTCTCCTCTCCTTGTGCTCGGGTTCGCCATTCCAGCCGCTTGACTAACCATCTCCCTACTTGGAGAATCAGCACCTTTAACCTCCTGATTGTACAAGTTGCAATTTGTCCTGAGGATGAACGGGAAGACGCGGAACCAACGAGAGACGAGCCCTAGGTGTTGGGACAGGCATAGGTCACTCCATTTTCCCATCAGGAAGAAGAATGAACCACAGGCTCAGCCTGCCCCCCAGAACCAAAATAGGGCCTGAAGCAATCCTGCGCTTTTGCGGCCAGCTCCCAAAAAAGCGAGGAGACAAATGGAGCTCAGGGGCACTGCAATTCACAAACGTGCAGAGTTATAAATGAGAACTCTCGTCCACAAATATATTGAGGGAAGGCAACGAAGAGGATTTGAAAGCAAGGCAGATTTGCAGGAAACAGATTTCAGGAGGTAGATTCGACTCGCCTTTAAAGCACATGAAAAGCGGCAAAACGTTGACAATGATGCCCTTGGCCAAAAAGGGCGTATGCGTTTTTTCCTGAATATATTCAGGAAAAAACGCATACGCCCTTTTTGGCCAACCAAGCAAGCCGGAAGGGCAAATCAGCGCTACAAAGAAGTCTCGCTTGCCCTCGGTCAAAAGGGCCATGCTGAACAAACAGTAAAAACCAGAAAAGCAGGACAGGCCATGGAGACATGGGAGCCTTGCTACGCTGATGGGCGGGATATAAATTGCCAACAGGCACTCTGGAGAAGAGTACGGTGTGTCCTGAAACAAGTAATAAACACAGCGTAGAGAGCATAGGGCACTTCCACTCATGGGCGTATAAATTGGGAAAAGTAAAAATCAACAAGACACAGGCACCCTAAAGTTTACGGCTGCTCTGTTTCCAAGAACCTCCGCTTCGGAACACCTTCAATATCCCAGGAAAGAGAAAAATGGATAAAGAAATAGTGGGACTTGGCACAATGGAATATCACTCAGCCATGAAATCAATGTCATAAGGCTAGTTAGCAGCATGATGAGTGGATGTAGGTACGATGATTCTAAGTGAAATAAGTCACACAGAAAAAGACACTTATCCTAATATATCGCTTATAGAGGGAACGTCAAAATCGCTACACTTGAACTGAATTACAAAACAGAACACAGTCACACCTGTAGAAGACACACTATGGCTGCTTAACGGGAAAGGTGAGGTGGGGTGATGCATAAAACAAGGGTTTGAAATTAGCTCAGAGACCGCTCCATAAGCCAAATATGTAATAGACAAGGCCTACTCCCTGCTCAGTGAACTGGACTCAACACCCCCTAGTCACCGCACAAGAATAATTCTGACTAGTACGAATCTGAAAACCTATGTATCGATATCTCTCTGCAAGTGAATCAAGAGGGTGTAAAGCGGCATCAACACAGCAGGGAAAAGCAGCCAAGCCCGATTCTAAACATAAATTACTTTAAAAAACCCACAAAACAAAGACAGTGAAAGAGAGAGAAATTCTTACAAAATCCGTTCAGGGTCTATGATGCAACCTGGATTGACCATATCTAGACCGACAGCTGGATGAGACATAAGGCTGGACACTCTTGGGGCTGAGAGGATTGGTGAGGTTGGGTGAGCAAACGCAGATACTTTAAAGTAACACTGCGGGGAACACACCCCATGGGTCTCAAATCTCCAGGTACAAGGGAATCTTCCTACATCAAAACATGCATGGGAAAGCCAGAAGATGGTATGCCGTGAGATCAGGAAAGGTTTCTAAAACGCACCTCATTTCTCCTCTCCTTGTGCTCGGGTTCACCATTCCAGCCGCTTGACTAACCCTCTCCCTACTTGGAGAATCAGCACCTTTAACCTACTGTTTCGTCCAGGTTGCAATTTGTCCTGAGGATGAACGGGAAGACGGGGAACCAACGAAAGACTAGCCCTAGGTATTGGGACAGGCACAGGTCACTCCATTTTCCCATCAGGAAGAAGAATGAACCACAGGCTCAGCCTGCCCCCCAGAACCAAAATAGGGCCTGAAGCAATCCTGCGCTTTTGCGGCCAGCTCCCAAAAAAGCGAGGAGACAAATGGAGATCAGGGGCACTGCAATTCACAAACGTGCAGAGTTATAAATGAGAACTCTCGTCCACAAATATATTGAGGGAAGGCAACGAAGAGGATTTGAAAGCAAGGCAGATTTGCAGGAAACAGATTTCAGGAGGTAGATTCGACTCGCCTTTAAAGCACATGAAAAGCGGCAAAACGTTGACAATGAGGCACTTGGCCAAAAAGGGCGTATGCGTTTTTTCCTGAATATATTCAGGAAAAAACGCATACGCCCTTTTTGGCCAACCAAGCAAGCCGGAAGGGCAAATCAGCGCTACAAAGAAGTCTCGCTTGCCCTCGGTCAAAAGGGCCATGCTGAACAAAGTGTAAAAACCAGAAAAGCAGGACAGGCCATGGAGACATGGGAGCCTTGCTACGCTGATGGGCGGGATATAAATTGCCAACAGGCACTCTGGAGAAGAGTACGGTGTGTCCTGAAACAAGTAATAAACACAGCGTAGAGAGCATAGGGCACTTCCACTCATGGGCGTATAAATTGGGAAAAGTAAAAATCAACAAGACACAGGCACCCTAAAGTTTACGGCTGCTCTGTTTCCAAGAACCTCCGCTTCGGAACACCTTCAATATCCCAGGAAAGAGAAAAATGGATAAAGAAATGGTGGTACTTGGCACAATGGAATATCACTCAGCCATGAAATCAATGTCATAAAGCTAGTTAGCAGCATGATGAGTGGATGTAGGTACGATGATTCTAAGTGAAATAAGTCACACAGAAAAAGACACTTATCCTAATATATCGCTTATAGAGGGAACGTCAAGATCGCTACACTTGAACTGAATTACAAAACAGAACACAGTCACACCTGTAGAAGACACACTATGGCTGCTTAACGGGAAAGGTGAGGTGGGGTGATGCATAAAACAAGGGTTTGAAATTAGCTCAGACACCGCTCCATAAGCCAAATATGTAATAGACAAGGCCTACTCCCTGCTCAGTGAACTGGACTCAACACCCCCTAGTCACCGCACAAGAATAATTCTGACTAGTACGAATCTGAAAACCTATGTATCGATATCTCTCTGCAAGTGAATCAAGAGGGTGTAAAGCGGCATCAACACAGCAGGGAAAAGCAGCCAAGCCCGATTCTAAACATAAATTACTTTAAAAAACCCACAAAACAAAGACAGTGAAAGAGAGAGAAATTCTTACAAAATCCGTTCAGGGTCTATGATGCAACCTGGATTGACCATATCTAGACCCACAGCTGGATGAGACATAAGGCTGGACACTCTTGGGGCTGAGAGGATTGGTGAGGTTGGGTGAGCAAACGCAGATACTTTAAAGTAACACTGCGGGGAACACACCCCATGGGTCTCAAATCTCCAGGTACAAGGGAATCTTCCTACATCAAAACATGCATGGGAAAGCCAGAAGATGGTATGCCGTGAGATCGGGAAAGGTTTCTAAAACGCACCTCATTTCTCCTCTCCTTGTGCTGGGGTTCACCATTCCAGCCGCTTGACTAACCCTCTCCCTACTTGGAGAATCAGCACCTTTAACCTACTGTTTCGTCCAGGTTGCAATTTGTCCTGAGGATGAACGGGAAGACGGGGAACCAACGAAAGACTAGCCCTAGGTGTTGGTACAGGCACAGGTCACTCCATTTTCCCATCAGGAAGAAGAATGAACCACAGGCTCGGCCTGCCCCCCAGAACCAAAATAGGGCCTGAAGCAATCCTGCGCTTTTGCGGCCAGCTCCCAAAAAAGCGAGGAGACAAATGGAGCTCAGGGGCACTGCAATTCACAAACGTGCAGAGTTATCAATGAGAACTCTCGTCCACAAATATATTGAGGGAAGGCAACGAAGAGGATTTGAAAGCAAGGCAGATTTGCAGGAAACAGATTTCAGGAGGTAGATTCGACTCGCCTTTAAAGCACATGAAAAGCGGCAAAACGTTGACAATGATGCCCTTGGCCAAAAAGGGCGTATGCGTTTTTTCCTGAATATATTCAGGAAAAAACGCATACGCCCTTTTTGGCCAACCAAGCAAGCCGGAAGGGCAAATCAGCGCTACAAAGAAGTCTCGCTTGCCCTCGGTCAAAAGGGCCATGCTGAACAAACAGTAAAAACCAGAAAAGCAGGACAGGCCATGGAGACATGGGAGCCTTGCTACGCTGATGGGCGGGATATAAATTGCCAACAGGCACTCTGGAGAAGAGTACGGTGTGTCCTGAAACAAGTAATAAACACAGCGTAGAGAGCATAGGGCACTTCCACTCATGGGCGTATAAATTGGGAAAAGTAAAAATCAACAAGACACAGGCACCCTAAAGTTTACGGCTGCTCTGTTTCCAAGAACCTCCGCTTCGGAACACCTTCAATATCCCAGGAAAGAGAAAAATGGATAAAGAAATGGTGGTACTTGGCACAATGGAATATCACTCAGCCATGAAATCAATGTCCTAAGGCTAGTTAGCAGCATGATGAGTGGATTTAGCGACGATGATTCTAAGTGAAATAAGTCACTCAGAAAAAGACACTTATCCTAATATATCGCTTATAGAGGGAACGTCAAAATCGCTACACTTGAACTGAATTACAAAACAGAACACAGTCACACCTGTAGAAGACACACTATGGCTGCTTAACGGGAAAGGTGAGGTGGGGTGATGCATAAAACAAGGGTTTGAAATTAGCTCAGAGACCGCTCCATAAGCCAAATATGTAATAGACAAGGCCTACTCCCTGCTCAGTGAACTGGACTCAACACCCCCTAGTCACCGCACAAGAATAATTCTGACTAGTACGAATCTGAAAACCTATGTATCGATATCTCTCTGCAAGTGAATCAAGAGGGTGTAAAGCGGCATCAACACAGCAGGGAAAAGCAGCCAAGCCCGATTCTAAACATAAATTACTTTAAAAAACCCACAAAACAAAGACAGTGAAAGAGAGAGAAATTCTTACAAAATCCGTTCAGGGTCTATGATGCAACCTGGATTGACCATATCTAGACCCACAGCTGGATGAGACATAAGGCTGGACACTCTTGGGGCTGAGAGGATTGGTGAGGTTGGGTGAGCAAACGCAGATACTTTAAAGTAACACTGCGGGGAACACACCCCATGGGTCTCAAATCTCCAGGTACAAGGGAATCTTCCTACATCAAAACATGCATGGGAAAGCCAGAAGATGGTATGCCGTGAGATCGGGAAAGGTTTCTAAAACGCACCTCATTTCTCCTCTCCTTGTGCTCGGGTTCACCATTCCAGCCGCTTGACTAACCCTCTCCCTACTTGGAGAATCAGCACCTTTAACCTACTGTTTCGTCCAGGTTGCAATTTGTCCTGAGGATGAACGGGAAGACGGGGAACCAACGAAAGACTAGCCCTAGGTATTGGGACAGGCACAGGTCACTCCATTTTCCCATCAGGAAGAAGAATGAACCACAGGCTCAGCCTGCCCCCCAGAACCAAAATAGGGCCTGAAGCAATCCTGCGCTTTTGCGGCCAGCTCCCAAAAAAGCGAGGAGACAAATGGAGATCAGGGGCACTGCAATTCACAAACGTGCAGAGTTATAAATGAGAACTCTCGTCCACAAATATATTGAGGGAAGGCAACGAAGAGGATTTGAAAGCAAGGCAGATTTGCAGGAAACAGATTTCAGGAGGTAGATTCGACTCGCCTTTAAAGCACATGAAAAGCGGCAAAACGTTGACAATGAGGCACTTGGCCAAAAAGGGCGTATGCGTTTTTTCCTGAATATATTCAGGAAAAAACGCATACGCCCTTTTTGGCCAACCAAGCAAGCCGGAAGGGCAAATCAGCGCTACAAAGAAGTCTCGCTTGCCCTCGGTCAAAAGGGCCATGCTGAACAAAGTGTAAAAACCAGAAAAGCAGGACAGGCCATGGAGACATGGGAGCCTTGCTACGCTGATGGGCGGGATATAAATTGCCAACAGGCACTCTGGAGAAGAGTACGGTGTGTCCTGAAACAAGTAATAAACACAGCGTAGAGAGCATAGGGCACTTCCACTCATGGGCGTATAAATTGGGAAAAGTAAAAATCAACAAGACACAGGCACCCTAAAGTTTACGGCTGCTCTGTTTCCAAGAACCTCCGCTTCGGAACACCTTCAATATCCCAGGAAAGAGAAAAATGGATAAAGAAATGGTGGTACTTGGCACAATGGAATATCACTCAGCCATGAAATCAATGTCCTAAGGCTAGTTAGCAGCATGATGAGTGGATTTAGCGACGATGATTCTAAGTGAAATAAGTCACTCAGAAAAAGACACTTATCCTAAGATATCGCTTATAGAGGGAATGTCAAAATCGCTACGCTTGAACTGAATTACAAAACAGAACAGAGTCACACCTTTAGAAGACACACTATGGCTGCTTAACGGGAAAGGTGAGGTGGGGTGATGCATAAAACAAGGGTTTGAAATTAGCTCAGAGACCGCTCCATAAGCCAAATATGTAATAGACAAGGCCTACTCCCTGCTCAGTGAACTGGACTCAACACACCCTAGTCACCACACAAGAAGATAGCTGACTAGTAAGAATCTGAAAACCTATGTATCGATATCTCTCTGCAAGTGAATCAAGAGGGTGTAAAGCGGCATCAACACAGCAGGGAAAAGCAGCCAAGCCCGATTCTAAACATAAATTACTTTAAAAAACGCACAAAACAAAGACAGTGAAAGAGAGAGAAATTCTTACAAAATCCGTTCAGGGTCTCTGATGCAACCTGGATTGACCATATCTAGACCCACAGCTGGATGAGACATAAGGCTGGACACTCTTAGGGCTGAGAGGTTTGGTGAGGTTGGGTGAGCAAACGCAGATACTTTAAAGTAACACTGCGGGGAACACAGCCCATGGGTCTCAAATCTCCAGGTAAAAGGGCATCTTCCTACATCAAAACATGCATGAGAAACCCAGAAGATGGTATGCCATGAGATCGGGAAAGGTTTCTAAAACGCACCTCATTTCTCCTCTCCTTGTGCTCGGGTTCGCCATTCCAGCCGCTTGACTAACCATCTCCCTACTTGGAGAATCAGCACCTTTAACCTCCTGATTGTACAGGTTGCAATTTGTCCTGAGGATGAACGGGAAGACGCGGAACCAACGAGAGACGAGCCCTAGGTGTTGGGACAGGCATAGGTCACTCCATTTTCCCATCAGGAATAAGAATGAACCACAGGCTCAGCCTGCCCCCCAGAACCAAAATAGGGCCTGAAGCAATCCTGCGCTTTTGCGGCCAGCTCCCAAAAAAGCGAGGAGACAAATGGAGCTCAGGGGCACTGCAATTCACAAACGTGCAGAGTTATAAATGAGAACTCTCGTCCACAAATATATTGAGGGAAGGCAACGAAGAGGATTTGAAAGCAAGGCAGATTTGCAGGAAACAGATTTCAGGAGGTAGATTCGACTCGCCTTTAAAGCACATGAAAAGCGGCAAAACGTTGACAATGATGCCCTTGGCCAAAAAGGGCGTATGCGTTTTTTCCTGAATATATTCAGGAAAAAACGCATACGCCCTTTTTGGCCAACCAAGCAAGCCGGAAGGGCAAATCAGCGCTACAAAGAAGTCTCGCATGCCCTCGGTCAAAAGGGCCATGCTGAACAAACAGTAAAAACCAGAAAAGCAGGACAGGCCATGGAGACATGGGAGCCTTGCTACGCTGATGGGCGGGATATAAATTGCCAACAGGCACTCTGGAGAAGAGTACGGTGTGTCCTGAAACAAGTAATAAACACAGCGTAGAGAGCATAGGGCACTTCCACTCATGGGCATATAAATTGGGAAAACTAAAAATCAACAAGACACAGGCACCCTAAAGTTTACGGCTGCTCTGTTTCCAAGAACCTCCGCTTCGGAACACCTTCAATATCCCAGGAAAGAGAAAAATGGATAAAGAAATGGTGGTACTTGGCACAATGGAATATCACTCAGCCATGAAATCAATGTCATAAGGCTAGTTAGCAGCATGATGAGTGGATTTAGGTACGATGATTCTAAGTGAAATAAGTCACACAGAAAAAGACACTTATCCTAAGATATCGCTTATAGAGGGAATGTCAAAATCGCTACACTTGAACTGAATTACAAAACAGAACAGAGTCACACCTGTAGAAGACACACTATGGCTGCTTAACGGGAAAGCTGAGGTGGGGTGATGCATAAAACAAGGGTTTGAAATAAGCTCAGAGACCGCTCCATAAGCCAAATATGTAATAGACAAGGCCTACTCCCTGCTCAGTGAACTGGACTCAACACACCCTAGTCACCACACAAGAATATATCTGACTAGTAAGAATCTGAAAACCTATGTATCGATATCTCTCTGCAAGTGTATCAAGAGGGTGTAAAGCGGCATCAACACAGCAGGGAAAAGCAGCCAAGCCCGATTCTAAACATAAATTACTTTAAAAAACCCACAAAACAAAGACAGTGAAAGAGAGAGAAATTCTTACAAAATCCGTTCAGGGTCTATGATGCAACCTGGATTGACCATATCTAGACCCACAGCTGGATGAGACATAAGGCTGGACACTCTTGGGGCTGAGAGGATTGGTGAGGTTGGGTGAGCAAACGCAGATACTTTAAAGTAACACTGCGGGGAACACACCCCATGGGTCTCAAATCTCCAGGTACAAGGGAATCTTCCTACATCAAAACATGCATGGGAAACCCAGAAGATGGTATGCCATGAGATCGGGAAAGGTTTCTAAAACGCACCTCATTTCTCCTCTCCTTGTGCTCGGGTTCGCCATTCCAGCCGCTTGACTAACCATCTCCCTACTTGGAGAATCAGCCCCTTTAACCTCCTGATTGTACAAGTTGCAATTTGTCCTGAGGATGAACGGGAAGACGCGGAACAAACTAGAGACGAGCCCTAGGTGTTGGGACAGGCATAGGTCACTCCATTTTCCCATCAGGAAGAAGAATGAACCACAGGCTCAGCCTGCCCCCCAGAACCAAAATAGGGCCTGAAGCAATCCTGCGCTTTTGCGGCCAGCTCCCCAAAAAGCGAGGAGACAAATGGAGCTCAGGGGCACTGCAATTCACAAACGTGCAGAGTTATAAATGAGAACTCTCGTCCACAAATATATTGAGGGAAGGCAACGAAGAGGATTTGAAAGCAAGGCAGATTTGCAGGAAACAGATTTCAGGAGGTAGATTCGACTCGCCTTTAAAGCACATGAAAAGCGGCAAAACGTTGACAATGATGCCCTTGCCCAAAAAGGGCGTATGCGTTTTTTCCTGAATATATTCAGGAAAAAACGCATACGCCCTTTTTGGCCAACCAAGCAAGCCGGAAGGGCAAATCAGCGCTACAAAGAAGTCTCGCTTGCCCTCGGTCAAAAGGGCCATGCTGAACAAACAGTAAAAACCAGAAAAGCAGGACAGGCCATGGAGACATGGGAGCCTTGCTACGCTGATGGGCGGGATATAAATTGCCAACAGGCACTCTGGAGAAGAGTACGGTGTGTCCTGGAACAAGTAATAAACACAGCGTAGAGAGCATAGGGCACTTCCACTCATGGGCGTATAAATTGGGAAAACTAAAAATCAACAAGACACAGGCACCCTAAAGTTTACGGCTGCTCTGTTTCCAAGAACCTCCGCTTCGGTACACCTTCAATATCCCAGGAAAGAGAAAAATGGATAAAGAAATGGTGGTACTTGGCACAATGGAATATCACTCAGCCATGAAATCAATGTCATAAGGCTAGTTAGCAGCATGATGTGTGGATTTAGGTACGATGATTCTAAGTGAAATAAGTCACACAGAAAAAGACACTTATCCTAAGATATCGCTTATAGAGGGAATGTCAAAATCGCTACACTTGAACTGAATTACAAAACAGAACAGAGTCACACCTTTAGAAGACACACTATGGCTGCTTAACGGGAAAGGTGAGGTGGGGTGATGCATAAAACAAGGGTTTGAAATTAGCTCAGACACCGCTCCATAAGCCAAATATGTAATAGACAAGGCCTACTCCCTGCTCAGTGAACTGGACTCAACACCCCCTAGTCACCGCACAAGAATAATTCTGACTAGTACGAATCTGAAAACCGATGTATCGATATCTCTCTGCAAGTGAATCAAGAGGGTGTAAAGCGGCATCAACACAGCAGGGAAAAGCAGCCAAGCCCGATTCTAAACATACATTACTTTAAAAAACCCACAAAACAAAGACAGTGAAAGAGAGAGAAATTCTTACAGAATCCGTTCAGGGTCTATGATGCAACCTGGATTGACCATATCTAGACCCACAGCTGGATGAGACATAAGGCTGGACACTCTTGGGGCTGAGAGGATTGGTGAGGTTGGGTGAGCAAACGCAGATACTTTAAAGTAACACTGCGGGGAACACACCCCATGGGTCTCAAATCTCCAGGTACAAGGGAATCTTCCTACATCAAAACATGCATGGGAAAGCCAGAAGATGGTATGCCGTGAGATCGGGAAAGGTTTCTAAAACGCACCTCATTTCTCCTCTCCTTGTGCTCGGGTTCACCATTCCAGCCGCTTGACTAACCATCTCCCTACTTGGAGAATCAGCACCTTTAACCTACTGTTTCGTCCAGGTTGCAATTTGTCCTGAGGATGAACGGGAAGACGGGGAACCAACGAAAGACTAGCCCTAGGTGGTGGGACAGGCACAGGTCACTCCATTTTCCCATCAGGAAGAAGAATGAACCACAGGCTCAGCCTGCCCCCCAGAATCAAAATAGGGCCTGAAGCAATCCTGCGCTTTTGCGGCCAGCTCCCAAAAAAGCGAGGAGACAAATGGAGCTCAGGGGCACTGCAATTCACAAACGTGCAGAGTTATAAATGAGAACTCTCGTCCACAAATATATTGAGGGAAGGCAACGAAGAGGATTTGAAAGCAAGGCAGATTTGCAGGAAACAGATTTCAGGAGGTAGATTCGACTCGCCTTTAAAGCACATGAAAAGCGGCAAAACGTTGACAATGATGCCCTTGGCCAAAAAGGGCGTATGCGTTTTTTCCTGAATATATTCAGGAAAAAACGCATACGCCCTTTATGGCCAACCAAGCAAGCCGGAAGGGCAAATCAGCGCTACAAAGAAGTCTCGCTTGCCCTCGGTCAAAAGGGCCATGCTGAACAAAGTGTAAAAACCAGAAAAGCAGGAGAGGCCATGGAGACATGGGAGCCTTGCTACGCTGACGGGCGGGATATAAATTGCCAACAGGCACTCTGGAGAAAAGTACGGTGTGTCCTGAAACAAGTAATAAACACAGTGTAGAGAGCATAGGGCACTTCCACTCAAGGGCGTATAAATTGGGAAAACTAAAAATCAACAAGACACAGGCACCCTAAAGTTTACGGCTGCTCTGTTTCCAAGAACCTCCACTTCGGTACACCTTCAATATCCCAGGAAAGAGAAAAATGGATAAAGAAATGGTGGTACTTGGCACAATGGAATATCACTCAGCCATGAAATCAATGTCATAAGGCTAGTTAGCAGCATGATGAGTGGATTTAGGTACGAAGATTCTAAGTGAAATAAGTCACACAGAAAAAGACACTTATCCTAAGATATTGCTTATAGAGGGAATGTCAAAATCGCTACACTTGAACTGAATTACAAAACAGAACAGAGTCACACCTGTAGAAGACACACTATGGCTGCTTAACGGGAAAGCTGAGGTGGGGTGATGCATAAAACAAGGGTTTGAAATTAGCTCAGAGACCACTCCATAAGCCAAATATGTAATAGACAAGGCCTACTCCCTGCTCAGTGAACTGGACTCAACACCCCCTAGTCACCGCACAAGAATAATTCTGACTAGTACGAATCTGAAAACCTATGTATCGATATCTCTCTGCAAGTGAATCAAGAGGGTGTAAAGCGGCATCAACACAGCAGGGAAAAGCAGCCAAGCCCGATTCTAAACATAAATTACTTTAAAAAACCTTCAAAACAAAGACAGTGAAAGAGAGAGAAATTCTTACAAAATCCGTTCAGGGTCTATGATGCAACCTGGATTGACCATATCTAGACCCACAGCTGGATGAGACATAAGGTTGGACACTCTTGGGGCTGAGAGGATTGGTGAGGTTGGGTGAGCAAACGCAGATACTTTAAAGTAACACTGCGGGGAACACACCCCATGGGTCTCAAATCTCAAGGTACAAGGGCATCTTCCTACATCAAAACATGCATGGGAAAGCCAGAAGATGGTATGCCATGAGATCGGGAAAGGTTTCTAAAACGCACCTCATTTCTCCTCTCCTTGTGCTCGGGTTCGCCATTCCAGCCGCTTGACTAACCATCTCCCTACTTGGAGAATCAGCACCTTTAACCTCCTGATTGTACAGGTTGCAATTTGTCCTGAGGATGAACGGGAAGACGCGGAACCAACGAGAGACGAGCCCTAGGTGTTGGGACAGGCATAGGTCACTCCATTTTCCCATCAGGAAGAAGAATGAACCACAGGCTCAGCCTGCCCCCAGAACCAAAATAGGGCCTGAAGCAATCCTGCGCTTTTGCGGCCAGCTCCCAAAAAAGCGAGGAGACAAATGGAGCTCAGGGGCACTGCAATTCACAAACGTGCAGAGTTATCAATGAGAACTCTCGTCCACAAATATATTGAGGGAAGGCAACGAAGAGGATTTGAAAGCAAGGCAGATTTGCAGGAAACAGATTTCAGGAGGTAGATTCGACTCGCCTTTAAAGCACATGAAAAGCGGCAAAACGTTGACAATGATGCCCTTGGCCAAAAGGGGCGTATGCGTTTTTTCCTGAATACATTCAGGAAAAAACGCATACGCCCCTTTTGGCCAACCAAGCAAGCCGGAAGGGCAAATCAGCGCTACAAAGAAGTCTCGCTTGCCCTCGGTCAAAAGGGCCATGCTGAACAAAGTGTAAAAACCAGAAAAGCAGGACAGGCCATGGAGACATGGGAGCCTTGCTACGCTGATGGGCGGGATGTAAATTGCCAACAGGCACTCTGGAGATGAGTACGGTGTGTCCTGAAACAAGTAATAAAAACAGCGTTGAGAGCATAGGGCACTTCCACTCATGGGCGTATAAATTGGGAAAACTAAAAATCAACAAGACACAGGCACCCTAAAGTTTACGGCTGCTCTGTTTCCAAGAACCTCCGCTTCGGTACACCTTCAATATCGCAGGAAAGAGAAAAATGGATAAAGAAATGGTGGTACTTGGCACAATGGAATATCACTCAGCCATGAAATCAATGTCATAAGGCTAGTTAGCAGCATGATGAGTGGATTTAGGTACGATGATTCTAAGTGAAATAAGTCACACAGAAAAAGGCACTTATCCTAAGATATCGCTTATAGAGGGAATGTCAAATTCGCTACACTTGAACTGAATTACAAAACAGAACAGAGGCACACCTTTAGAAGACACACTATGGCTGCTTAACGGGAAAGGTGAGGTGGGGTGATGCATAAAACAAGGGTTTGAAATTAGCTCAGACACCGCTCCATAAGCCAAATATGTAATAGACAAGGCCTACTCCCTGCTCAGTGAACTGACTCAACACCCCCTAGTCACCGCACAAGAATATATCTGACTAGTATGAATCTGAAAACCTATGTATTGATATCTCTCTGCAAGTGAATCAAGAGGGTGTAAAGCGGCATAAACACAGCAGGGAATAGCAGCCAAAACCCATTCTAAACATACATTACTTTAAAAAACCCACAAAGCAAAGACAGTGAAAGAGAGAGAAATTCTTACAAAATCCGTTCATGGTCTCTGATGCAACCTGGATTGACCATATCTAGACCCACAGCTGGATGAGACATAAGGCTGGACACTCTTGGGGCTGAGAGGATTGGTGAGGTTGGGTGAGCAAATGCAGATACTTTAAAGTAATACCGCGGGGTACCCACCCCATGGGTCTCAAATCTCCAGGTACAAGGGAATCTTCCTACATCAAAACATGCATGGGAAACCCAGAAGATGGTATGCCATGAGATCGGGAAAGGTTTCTAAAACGCACCTCATTTCTCCTCTCCTTGTGCTCGGGTTCGCCATTCCAGCTGCTTGACTAACCATCTCCCTACTTGGAGAATCAGCTCCTTTAACCTCCTGTTTCGTCCAGGTTGCAATTTGTCCAGAGGATGAACGGGAAGATGGGGAACCAACGAAAGACTAGCCCTAGGTGTTGGGACAGGCACAGGTCACTCCATTTTCCCATCAGGAAGAAGAATGAACCACAGGCTTAGCCTGCACCCCAGAACCAAAATAGGGCCTGAAGCAATCCTGCGCTTTTGCGGCCAGCTCCCAAAAAAGCGAGGAGACAAATGGAGCTCAGGGGCACTGCAATTCACAAACGTGCAGAGTTATAAATGAGAACTCTCGTCCACAAATATATTGAGGGAAGGCAACGAAGAGGATTTGAAAGCAAGGCAGATTTGCAGGAAACAGATTTCAGGAGGTAGATTCGACTCGCCTTGAAAGCACATGAAAAGCGGCAAAACGTTGACAATGATGCCCTTGGCCAAAAAGGGCGTATGCGTTTTTTCCTGAATATATTCAGGAAAAAACGCATACGCCCTTTTTGGCCAACCAAGCAAGCCGGAAGTGCAAATCAACGCTACAAAGAAGTCTCGCTTGCCCTCGGTCAAAAGGGCCATGCTGAACAAAGTGTAAAAACCAGAAAAGCAGGACAGGCCATGGAGACATGGGAGCCTTACTACGCTGATGGGCGGGATGTAAATTGCCAACAGGCACTCTGGAGAAGAGTACGGTGTGTCCTGAAACAAGTAATAAACACAGCGTAGAGAGCATAGAGCACTTCCACTCATGGGTGTATAAATTGGGAAAACTAAAAATCAACAAGACACAGGCACCCTAAAGTTTACGGCTGCTCTGTTTCCAAGAACCTCCGCTTCGGTACACCTTCAATATCCCAGGAAAGAGAAAAATGGATAAAGAAATGGTGGTACTTGGCACAATGGAATATCACTCAGCCATGAAATCAATGTCATAAGGCTAGTTAGCAGCATGATGAGTGGATTTAGGTACGATGATTCTAAGTGAAATAAGTCACACAGAAAAAGAAACTTATCCTAATATATCGCTTAGAGAGGGAATGTCAAAATCGCTACACTTGAACTGAATTACAAAACAGAACAGAGTCACACCTTTAGAAGACACACTATGGCTGCTTAACGGGAAAGGTGAGGTGGGGTGATGCATAAAACAAGGGTTTCAAATTAGCTCAGAGACCGCTCCATAAGCCAAATATGTAATAGACAAGGCCTACTCCCTGCTCAGTGAACTGGACTCAACACACCCTAGTCACCACACAAGAATATATCTGACTAGTAAGAATCTGAAAACCTATGTATCGATATCTATCTGCAAGTGAATCAAGAGGGTGTAAAGCGGCATCAACACAGCAGGGAAAAGCAGCCAAGCCCGATTCTAAACATACATTACTTTAAAAAACCCACAAAACAAAGACAGTGAAAGAGAGAGAAATTCTTACAAAATCCGTTCAGAGTCTATGATGCAACCTGGATTGACCATATCTAGACCCACAGCTGGATGAGACAGAAGGCTGGACACTCTTGGGGCTGAGAGGATTGGTGAGGTTGGGTGAGCAAACGCAGATACTTTAAAGTAACACTGCGGGGAACACACCCCATGGGTCTCAAATCTCCAGGTACAAGGGCATCTTCCTACATCAAAACATGCATGGGAAACCCAGAAGATGGTATGCCATGAGATCGGGAAAGGTTTCTAAAATGCACCTCATTTCTCCTCTCCTTGTGCTCGGGTTCACCATTCCAGCTGCTTGACTAACCATCTCCCTACTTGGAGAATCAGCACCTTTAACCTCCTGATTGTACAGGTTGCAATTTGTCCTGAGGATGAACGTGAAGACGGGGAACCAACGAGAGACGAGCCCTAGGTGTTGGGACAGGCATAGGTCACTCCACTTTCCCATCAGGAAGAAGAATGAACAACAGGCTCATCCTGCCCCCAGAACCAAAATAGGGCCTGAAGCAATCCTGCGCTTTTGCGGCCAGCTCCCAAAAAAGCGAGGAGACAAATGGAGCTCTGGGGCACTGCAATTCACAAACATGCAGAGTTATAAATGAGAACTCTCGTCAACAAATATATTGAAGGAAGGCAACGAAGAGGATTTGAAAGCAAGGCAGATTTGCAGGAAACAGATTTCAGGAGGTAGATTCGACTCGCCTTTAAAGCACATGAAAAGCGGCAAAAGGTTGACAATGATGCCCTTGGCCAAAAAGGGCGTATGCGTTTTTTCCTGAATATATTCAGGAAAAAACGCATACGCCCTTTTTGGCCAACCAAGCAAGACGGAAGGGCAAATCAGCGCTACAAAGAAGTCTCGCTTGCCCTCCGTCAAAAGGGCCATGCTGAACAAAGTGTAAAAACCAGAAAAGCAGGACAGGCCATGGAGACATGGGAGCCTTGCTACGCTGATGGGCGGGATGTAAATTGCCAACAGGCACTCTGGAGATGAGTACGGTGTGTCCTGAAACAAGTAATAAACACAGCGTTGAGAGCATAGGGCACTTCCACTCATGGGCGTATAAATTGGGAAAACTAAAAATCAACAAGACACAGGCACCCTAAAGTTTACGGCTGCTCTGTTTCCAAGAACCTCCGCTTCGGTACACCTTCAATATCCCAGGAAAGAGAAAAATGGATAAAGAAATGGTGGTACTTGGCACAATGCAATATCACTCAGCCATGAAATCAATGTCATAAGGCTAGTTAGCAGCATGATGAGTGGATTTAGGTACGATGATTCTAAGTGAAATAAGTCACACAGAAAAAGACACTTATCCTAAGATATCGCTTATAGAGGGAATGTCAAAATCGCTACACTTGAACTGAATTACAAAACAGAACAGAGGCACACCTTTAGAAGACACACTATGGCTGCTTAACGGGAAAGGTGAGGTGGGGTGATGCATAAAACAAGGGTTTCAAATTAGCTCAGAGACCGCTCCATAAGCCAAATATGTAATAGACAAGGCCTACTCCCTGCTCAGTGAACTGGACTCAACACACCCTAGTCACCACACAAGAATATATCTGACTAGTAAGAATCTGAAAACCTATGTATCGATATCTCTCTGCAAGTGAATCAAGAGGTTGTAAAGCGGCATCAACACAGCAGGGAAAAGCAGCCAAGCCCGATTCTAAACATACATTACTTTAAAAAACCCACAAAACAAAGACAGTGAAAGAGAGAGAAATTCTTACAAAATCCGTTCAGGGTCTATGATGCAACCTGGATTGACCATGTCTACACCCACAGCTGAATGAGACATAAGGCGGGACACTCTTGGGGCTGAGAGGATTGGTGAGGTTGGGTGAGCAAACGCAGATACTTTAAGGTAACACTGCGGGGAACACACCCCATGGGTCTCAAATCTCCAGGTACAAGGGCATCTTCCTACATCAAAACATGCATGGGAAACCCAGAAGATGGTATGCCATGAGATCGGGAAAGGTTTCTAAAATGCACCTCATTTCTCCTCTCCTTGTGCTCGGGTTCACCATTCCAGCTGCTTGACTAACCATCTCCCTACTTGGAGAATCAGCACCTTTAACCTCCTGATTGTACAGGTTGCAATTTGTCCTGAGGATGAACGTGAAGACGGGGAACCAACGAGAGACGAGCCCTAGGTGTTGGGACAGGCATAGGTCACTCCATTTTCCCATCAGGAAGAAGAATGAACCACAGGCTCAGCCTGCCCCCAGAACCAAAATAGGGCCTGAAGCAATCCTGCGCTTTTGCGGCCAGCTCCCAAAAAAGCGAGGAGACAAATGGAGCTCAGGGGCACTGCAATTCACAAACGTGCAGAGTTATAAATGAGAACTCTCGTCCACAAATATATTGAGGGAAGGCAACGAAGAGGATTTGAAAGCAAGGCAGATTTGCAGGAAACAGATTTCAGGAGGTAGATTCGACTCGCCTTTAAAGCACATGAAAAGCGGCAAAACGTTGACAATGATGCCCTTGGCCAAAAAGGGCGTATGCGTTTTTTCCTGAATATATTCAGGAAAAAACGCATACGCCCTTTTTGGCCAACCAAGCAAGCCGGGAGGGCAAATCAGCGCTACAAAGACGTCTCGCTTGCCCTCGGTCAAAAGGGCCATGCTGAACAAAGTGTAAAAACCAGAAAAGCAGGACAGGCCATGGAGACATCGGAGCCTTGCTACGCTGATGGGCGGGATGTAAATTGCCAACAGGCACTCTGGAGATGAGTACGGTGTGTCCTGAAACAAGTAATAAACACAGCGTTGAGAGCATAGGGCACTTCCACTCATGGGCGTATAAATTGGGAAAACTAAAAATCAACAAGACACAGGCACCCCAAACTTTACGGCTGCTCTGTTTCCAAGAACCTCCGCTTCGGTACACCTTCAATATCCCAGGAAAGAGAAAAATGGATAAAGAAATGGTGGTACTTGGCACAATGCAATATCACTCAGCCATGAAATCAATGTCATAAGGCTAGTTAGCAGCATGATGAGTGGATTTAGGTACGATGATTCTAAGTGAAATAAGTCACACAGAAAAAGGCACTTATCCTAAGATATCGCTTATAGAGGGAATGTCAAAATCGCTACACTTGAACTGAATTACAAAACAGAACAGAGGCACACCTTTAGAAGACACACTATGGCTGCTTAACCGGAAAGGTGAGGTGGGGTGATGCATAAAACAAGGGTTTGAAATTAGCTCAGACACCACTCCATAAGCCAAATATGTAATAGACAAGGCCTACTCCCTGCTCAGTGAACTGGACTCAACACCCCCTAGTCACCGCACAAGAATATATCTGACTAGTATGAATCTGAAAACCTATGTATTGATATCTCTCTGCAAGTGAATCAAGAGGGTGTAAAGCGGCATAAACACAGCAGGGAATAGCAGCCAAACCCCATTCTAAACATACATTACTTTAAAAAACCCACAAAGCAAAGACAGTGAAAGAGAGAGAAATTCTTACAAAATCCGTTCAGGGTCTCTGATGCAACCTGGATTGACCATATCTAGACCCACAGCTGGATGAGACATAAGGCGGGACACTCTTGGGGCTGAGAGGATTGGTGAGGTTGGGTGAGCAAACGCAGATACTTTAAAGTAACACTGCGGGGAACACACCCCATGGGTCTCAAATCTCCAGGTACAAGGGCAGCTTCCTACATCAAAACATGCATGGGAAACCCAGAAGATGGTATGCCATGAGATCGGGAAAGGTTTCTAAAATGCACCTCATTTCTCCTCTCCTTGTGCTCGGGTTCACCATTCCAGCTGCTTGACTAACCATCTGCCTACTTGGAGAATCAGCACCTTTAACCTCCTGATTGTACAGGTTGCAATTTGTCCTGAGGATGAACGGGAAGACGCGGAACCAACGAGAGACGAGCCCTAGTTGTTGGGACAGGCATAGGTCACTCCATTTTCCCATCAGGAAGAAGAATGAACCACAGGCTCAGCCTGCCCCCCAGAACCAAAATAGGGCCTGAAGCAATCCTGCGCTTTTGCGGCCAGCTCCCAAAAAAGCGAGGAGACAAATGGAGCTCAGGGGCACTGCCATTCACAAACGTGCAGAGTTATAAATGAGAACTCTCGTCCACAAATATATTGAGGGAAGGCAACGAAGAGGATTTGAAAGCAAGGCAGATTTGCAGGAAACAGATTTCAGGAGGTAGATTCGACTCGCCATTAAAGCACATGAAAAGCGGCAAAACGTTGACAATGATGCCCTTGGCCAAAAGGGGCGTATGCGTTTTTTCCTGAATACATTGAGGAAAAAACGCATACGCCCGTTTTGGCCAACCAAGCAAGCCGGAAGGGCAAATCAGCGCTACAAAGAAGTCTCGCTTGCCCTCGGTCAAAAGGGCCATGCTGAACAAAGTGTAAAAACCAGAAAAGCAGGACAGGCCATGGAGACATGGGAGCCTTGCTACACTGATGGGCGGGATATAAATTGCCAACAGGCACTCTGGAGAAGAGTACGGTGTGTCCTGAAACAAGTAATAAACACAGCGTTGAGAGCATAGGGCACTTCCACTCATGGGCGTATAAATTGGGAAAACTAAAAATCAACAAGACACAGGCACCCCAAACTTAACGGCTGCTCTGTTTCCAAGAACCTCCGCTTCGGTACACCTTCAATATCCCAGGAAAGAGAAAAATGGATAAAGAAATGGTGGTACTTGGCACAATGCAATATCACTCAGCCATGAAATCAATGTCATAAGGCTAGTTAGCAGCATGATGAGTGGATTTAGGTACGATGATTCTAAGTGAAATAAGTCACACAGAAAAAGGCACTTATCCTAAGATATCGCTTATAGAGGGAATGTCAAAATCGCTACACTTGAACTGAATTACAAAACAGAACAGAGGCACACCTTTAGAAGACACACTATGGCTGCTTAACCGGAAAGGTGAGGTGGGGTGATGCATAAAACAAGGGTTTGAAATTAGCTCAGACACCACTCCATAAGCCAAATATGTAATAGACAAGGCCTACTCCCTGCTCAGTGAACTGGACTCAACACCCCCTAGTCACCGCACAAGAATATATCTGACTAGTATGAATCTGAAAACCTATGTATTGATATCTCTCTGCAAGTGAATCAAGAGGGTGTAAAGCGGCATAAACACAGCAGGGAATAGCAGCCAAACCCCATTCTAAACATACATTACTTTAAAAAACCCACAAAGCAAAGACAGTGAAAGAGAGAGAAATTCTTACAAAATCCGTTCAGGGTCTCTGATGCAACCTGGATTGACCATATCTAGACCCACAGCTGGATGAGACATAAGGCTGGACACTCTTGGGGCTGAGAGGATTGGTGAGGTTGGGTGAGCAAACGCAGATACTTTAAAGTAACACTGCGGGGAACACACCCCATGGGTCTCAAATCTCCAGGTACAAGGGCAGCTTCCTACATCAAAACATGCATGGGAAACCCAGAAGATGGTATGCCATGAGATCGGGAAAGGTTTCTAAAATGCACCTCATTTCTCCTCTCCTTGTGCTCGGGTTCACCATTCCAGCTGCTTGACTAACCATCTGCCTACTTGGAGAATCAGCACCTTTAACCTCCTGATTGTACAGGTTGCAATTTGTCCTGAGGATGAACGGGAAGACGCGGAACCAACGAGAGACGAGCCCTAGTTGTTGGGACAGGCATAGGTCACTCCATTTTCCCATCAGGAAGAAGAATGAACCACAGGCTCAGCCTGCCCCCCAGAACCAAAATAGGGCCTGAAGCAATCCTGCGCTTTTGCGGCCAGCTCCCAAAAAAGCGAGGAGACAAATGGAGCTCAGGGGCACTGCAATTCACAAACGTGCAGAGTTATAAATGAGAACTCTCGTCCACAAATATATTGAGGGAAGGCAACGAAGAGGATTTGAAAGCAAGGCAGATTTGCAGGAAACAGATTTCAGGAGGTAGATTCGACTCGCCATTAAAGCACATGAAAAGCGGCAAAACGTTGACAATGATGCCCTTGGCCAAAAGGGGCGTATGCGTTTTTTCCTGAATACATTGAGGAAAAAACGCATACGCCCCTTTTGGCCAACCAAGCAAGCCGGAAGGGCAAATCAGCGCTACAAAGAAGTCTCGCTTGCCCTCCGTCAAAAGGGCCATGCTGAACAAAGTGTAAAAACCAGAAAAGCAGGACAGGCCATGGAGACATGGGAGCCTTGCTACGCTGATGGGCGGGATGTAAATTGCCAACAGGCACTCTGGAGATGAGTACGGTGTGTCCTGAAACAAGTAATAAACACAGCGTTGAGAGCATAGGGCACTTCCACTCATGGGCGTATAAATCGGGAAAACTAAAAATCAACAAGACACAGGCACCCCAAACTTTACGGCTGCTCTGTTTCCAAGAACCTCCGCTTCGGTACACCTTCAATATCCCAGGAAAGAGAAAAATGGATAAAGAAATGGTGGTACTTGGCACAATGCAATATCACTCAGCCATGAAATCAATGTCATAAGGCTAGTTAGCAGCATGATGAGTGGATTTAGGTACGATGATTCTAAGTGAAATAAGTCACACAGAAAAAGGCACTTATCCTAAGATATCGCTTATAGAGGGAATGTCAAAATCGCTACACTTGAACTGAATTACAAAACAGAACAGAGGCACACCTTTAGAAGACACACTATGGCTGCTTAACCGGAAAGGTGAGGTGGGGTGATGCATAAAACAAGGGTTTGAAATTAGCTCAGACACCGCTCCATAAGCCAAATATGTAATAGACAAGGCCTACTCCCTGCTCAGTGAACTGGACTCAACACCCCCTAGTCACCACACAAGAATATATCTGACTAGTATGAATCTGAAAACCTATGTATTGATATCTCTCTGCAAGTGAATCAAGAGGGTGTAAACCGGCATAAACACAGCAGGGAATAGCAGCCAAACCCCATTCTAAACATACATTACTTTAAAAAACCCACAAAGCAAAGACAGTGAAAGAGAGAGAAATTCTTACAAAATCCGTTCAGGGTCTCTGATGCAACCTGGATTGACCATATCTAGACCCACCGCTGGATGAGACATAAGGCTGGACACTCTTGGGGCTGAGAGGATTGGTGAGGTTGGGTGAGCAAATGCAGATACTTTAAAGTAATACCGCGGGGTACCCACCCCATGGGTCTCAAATCTCCAGGTACAAGGGAATCTTCCTACATCAAAACATGCATGGGAAACCCAGAAGATGGTATGCCATGAGATCGGGAAAGGTTTCTAAAACGCACCTCATTTCTCCTCTCCTTGTGCTCGGGTTCGCCATTCCAGCTGCTTGACTAACCATCTCCCTACTTGGAGAATCAGCACCTTTAACCTCCTGTTTCGTCCAGGTTGCAATTTGTCCTGAGGATGAACGGGAAGACGGGGAACCAACGAAAGACTAGCCCTAGGTGTTGGGACAGGCACAGGTCACTCCATTTTCCCATCAGGAAGAAGAATGAACCACAGGCTCAGCCTGCCCCCCAGAACCAAAATAGGGCCTGAAGCAATCCTGCGCTTTTGCGGCCAGCTCCCAAAAAAGCGAAGAGACAAATGGAGCTCAGGGGCACTGCAATTCACAAACGTGCAGAGTTATAAATGAGAACTCTCGTCCACAAATATATTGAGGGAAGGCAACGAAGAGGATTTGAAAGCAAGGCAGATTTGCAGGAAACAGATTTCAGGAGGTAGATTCGACTCGCCTTTAAAGCACATGAAAAGCGGCAAAAGGTTGACAATGATGCCCTTGGCCAAAAAGGGCGTATGCGTTTTTTCCTGAATATATTCAGGAAAAAACGCATACGCCCTTTTTGGCCAACCAAGCAAGCCGGAAGTGCAAATCAACGCTACAAAGAAGTCTCGCTTGCCCTCGGTCAAAAGGGCCATGCTGAACAAAGTGTAAAAACCAGAAAAGCAGGACAGGCCATGGAGACATGGGAGCCTTACTACGCTGATGGGCGGGATGTAAATTGCCAACAGGCACTCTGGAGAAGAGTACGGTGTGTCCTGAAACAAGTAATAAACACAGCGTAGAGAGCATAGGGCACTTCCACTCATGGGCGTATAAATTGGGAAAACTAAAAATCAACAAGACACAGGCACCCTAAAGTTTACGGCTGCTCTGTTTCCAAGAACCTCCGCTTCGGTACACCTTCAATATCCAAGGAAAGAGAAAAATGGATAAAGAAATGGTGGTACTTGGCACAATGGAATATCACTCAGCCATGAAATCAATGTCATAAGGCTAGTTAGCAGCATGATGAGTGGATTTAGGTACGATGATTCTAAGTGAAATAAGTCACACAGAAAAAGACACTTATCCTAAGATATCGCTTATAGAGGGAATGTCAAAATCGCTACACTTGAACTGAATTACAAAACAGAACAGAGGCACACCTTTAGAAGACACACTATGGCTGCTTAACGGGAAAGGTGAGGTGGGGTGATGCATAAAACAAGGGTTTCAAATTAGCTCAGAGACCGCTCCATAAGCCAAATATGTAATAGACAAGGCCTACTCCCTGCTCAGTGAACTGGACTCAACACACCCTAGTCACCACACAAGAATATATCTGACTAGTAAGAATCTGAAAACCTATGTATCGATATCTCTCTGCAAGTGAATCAAGAGGTTGTAAAGCGGCATCAACACAGCAGGGAAAAGCAGCCAAGCCCGATTCTAAACATACATTACTTTATAAAACCCACAAAACAAAGACAGTGAAAGAGAGAGAAATTCTTACAAAATCCGTTCAGGGTCTATGATGCAACCTGGATTGACCATATCTACACCCACAGCTGAATGAGACATAAGGCGGGACACTCTTGGGGCTGAGAGGATTGGTGAGGTTGGGTGATCAAACGCAGATACTTTAAGGTAACACTGCGGGGAACACACCCCATGGGTCTCAAATCTCCAGGTACAAGGGCATCTTCCTACATCAAAACATGCATGGGAAACCCAGAAGATGGTATGCCATGAGATCGGGAAAGGTTTCTAAAATGCACCTCATTTCTCCTCTCCTTGTGCTCGGGTTCACCATTCCAGCTGCTTGACTAACCATCTCCCTACTTGGAGAATCAGCACCTTTAACCTCCTGATTGTACAGGTTGCAATTTGTCCTGAGGATGAACGTGAAGACGGGGAACCAACGAGAGACGAGCCCTAGGTGTTGGGACAGGCATAGGTCACTTCATTTTCCCATCAGGAAGAAGAATGAACCACAGGCTCAGCCTGCCCCCAGAACCAAAATAGGGCCTGAAGCAATCCTGCGCTTTTGCGGCCAGCTCCCAAAAAAGCGAGGAGACAAATGGAGCTCAGGGGCACTGCAATTCACAAACGTGCAGAGTTATCAATGAGAACTCTCGTCCACAAATATATTGAGGGAAGGCAACGAAGAGGATTTGAAAGCAAGGCAGATTTGCAGGAAACAGATTTCAGGAGGTAGATTCGACTCGCCTTTAAAGCACATGAAAAGCGGCAAAACGTTGACAATGATGCCCTTGGCCAAAAGGGGCGTATGCGTTTTTTCCTGAATACATTCAGGAAAAAACGCATACGCCCCTTTTGGCCAACCAAGCAAGCCGGAAGGGCAAATCAGCGCTACAAAGAAGTCTCGCTTGCCCTCGGTCAAAAGGGCCATGCTGAACAAAGTGTAAAAACCAGAAAAGCAGGACAGGCCATGGAGACATGGGAGCCTTGCTACGCTGATGGGCGGGATGTAAATTGCCAACAGGCACTCTGGAGATGAGTACGTTGTGTCCTGAAACAAGTAATAAAAACAGCGTTGAGAGCATAGGGCACTTCCACTCATGGGCGTATAAATTGGGAAAACTAAAAATCAACAAGACACAGGCACCCTAAAGTTTACGGCTGCTCTGTTTCCAAGAACCTCCGCTTCGGTACACCTTCAATATCGCAGGAAAGAGAAAAATGGATAAAGAAATGGTGGTACTTGGCACAATGGAATATCACTCAGCCATGAAATCAATGTCATAAGGCTAGTTAGCAGCATGATGAGTGGATTTAGGTACGATGATTCTAAGTGAAATAAGTCACACAGAAAAAGACACTTATCCTAAGATATCGCTTATAGAGGGAATGTCAAATTCGCTACACTTGAACTGAATTACAAAACAGAACAGAGGCACACCTTTAGAAGACACACTATGGCTGCTTAACGGGAAAGGTGAGGTGGGGTGATGCATAAAACAAGGGTTTGAAATTAGCTCAGACACCGCTCCATAAGCCAAATATGTAATAGACAAGGCCTACTCCCTGCTCAGTGAACTGACTCAACACCCCCTAGTCACCGCACAAGAATATATCTGACTAGTATGAATCTGAAAACCTATGTATTGATATCTCTCTGCAAGTGAATCAAGAGGGTGTAAAGCGGCATAAACACAGCAGGGAATAGCAGCCAAAACCCATTCTAAACATACATTACTTTAAAAAACCCACAAAGCAAAGACAGTGAAAGAGAGAGAAATTCTTACAAAATCCGTTCATGGTCTCTGATGCAACCTGGATTGACCATATCTAGACCCACAGCTGGATGAGACATAAGGCTGGACACTCTTGGGGCTGAGAGGATTGGTGAGGTTGGGTGAGCAAATGCAGATACTTTAAAGTAATACCGCGGGGTACCCACCCCATGGGTCTCAAATCTCCAGGTACAAGGGAATCTTCCTACATCAAAACATGCATGGGAAACCCAGAAGATGGTATGCCATGAGATCGGGAAAGGTTTCTAAAACGCACCTCATTTCTCCTCTCCTTGTGCTCGGGTTCGCCATTCCAGCTGCTTGACTAACCATCTCCCTACTTGGAGAATCAGCTCCTTTAACCTCCTGTTTCGTCCAGGTTGCAATTTGTCCAGAGGATGAACGGGAAGATGGGGAACCAACGAAAGACTAGCCCTAGGTGTTGGGACAGGCACAGGTCACTCCATTTTCCCATCAGGAAGAAGAATGAACCACAGGCTCAGCCTGCCCCCCAGAACCAAAATAGGGCCTGAAGCAATCCTGCGCTTTTGCGGCCAGCTCCCAAAAAAGCGAGGAGACAAATGGAGCTCAGGGGCACTGCAATTCACAAACGTGCAGAGTTATAAATGAGAACTCTCGTCCACAAATATATTGAGGGAAGGCAACGAAGAGGATTTGAAAGCAAGGCAGATTTGCAGGAAACAGATTTCAGGAGGTAGATTCGACTCGCGTTGAAAGCACATGAAAAGCGGCAAAACGTTGACAATGATGCCCTTGGCCAAAAAGGGCGTATGCGTTTTTTCCTGAATATATTCAGGAAAAAACGCATACGCCCTTTTTGGCCAACCAAGCAAGCCGGAAGTGCAAATCAACGCTACAAAGAAGTCTCGCTTGCCCTCGGTCAAAAGGGCCATGCTGAACAAAGTGTAAAAACCAGAAAAGCAGGACAGGCCATGGAGACATGGGAGCCTTACTACGCTGATGGGCGGGATGTAAATTGCCAACAGGCACTCTGGAGAAGAGTACGGTGTGTCCTGAAACAAGTAATAAACACAGCGTAGAGAGCATAGAGCACTTCCACTCATGGGTGTATAAATTGGGAAAACTAAAAATCAACAAGACACAGGCACCCTAAAGTTTACGGCTGCTCTGTTTCCAAGAACCTCCGCTTCGGTACACCTTCAATATCCCAGGAAAGAGAAAAATGGATAAAGAAATGGTGGTACTTGGCACAATGGAATATCACTCAGCCATGAAATCAATGTCATAAGGCTAGTTAGCAGCATGATGAGTGGATTTAGGTACGATGATTCTAAGTGAAATAAGTCACACAGAAAAAGAAACTTATCCTAAGATATCGCTTAGAGAGGGAATGTCAAAATCGCTACACTTGAACTGAATTACAAAACAGAACAGAGTCACACCTTTAGAAGACACACTATGGCTGCTTAACGGGAAAGGTGAGGTGGGGTGATGCATAAAACAAGGGTTTCAAATTAGCTCAGAGACCGCTCCATAAGCCAAATATGTAATAGACAAGGCCTACTCCCTGCTCAGTGAACTGGACTCAACACACCCTAGTCACCACACAAGAATATATCTGACTAGTAAGAATCTGAAAACCTATGTATCGATATCTCTCTGCAAGTGAATCAAGAGGGTGTAAAGCGGCATCAACACAGCAGGGAAAAGCAGCCAAGCCCGATTCTAAACATACATTACTTTAAAAAACCCACAAAACAAAGACAGTGAAAGAGAGAGAAATTCTTACAAAATCCGTTCAGAGTCTATGATGCAACCTGGATTGACCATATCTAGACCCACAGCTGGATGAGACAGAAGGCTGGACACTCTTGGGGCTGAGAGGATTGGTGAGGTTGGGTGAGCAAACGCAGATACTTTAAAGTAACACTGCGGGGAACACACCCCATGGGTCTCAAATCTCCAGGTACAAGGGCATCTTCCTACATCAAAACATGCATGGGAAACCCAGAAGATGGTATGCCATGAGATCGGGAAAGGTTTCTAAAATGCACCTCATTTCTCCTCTCCTTGTGCTCGGGTTCACCATTCCAGCTGCTTGACTAACCATCTCCCTACTTGGAGAATCAGCACCTTTAACCTCCTGATTGTACAGGTTGCAATTTGTCCTGAGGATGAACGTGAAGACGGGGAACCAACGAGAGACGAGCCCTAGGTGTTGGGACAGGCATAGGTCACTCCATTTTCCCATCAGGAAGAAGAATGAACAACAGGCTCATCCTGCCCCCAGAACCAAAATAGGGCCTGAAGCAATCCTGCGCTTTTGCGGCCAGCTCCCAAAAAAGCGAGGAGACAAATGGAGCTCTGGGGCACTGCAATTCACAAACATGCAGAGTTATAAATGAGAACTCTCGTCAACAAATATATTGAAGGAAGGCAACGAAGAGGATTTGAAAGCAAGGCAGATTTGCAGGAAACAGATTTCAGGAGGTAGATTCGACTCGCCTTTAAAGCACATGAAAAGCGGCAAAAGGTTGACAATGATGCCCTTGGCCAAAAAGGGCGTATGCGTTTTTTCCTGAATATATTCAGGAAAAAACGCATACGCCCTTTTTGGCCAACCAAGCAAGACGGAAGGGCAAATCAGCGCTACAAAGAAGTCTCGCTTGCCCTCCGTCAAAAGGGCCATGCTGAACAAAGTGTAAAAACCAGAAAAGCAGGACAGGCCATGGAGACATGGGAGCCTTGCTACGCTGATGGGCGGGATGTAAATTGCCAACAGGCACTCTGGAGATGAGTACGGTGTGTCCTGAAACAAGTAATAAACACAGCGTTGAGAGCATAGGGCACTTCCACTCATGGGCGTATAAATTGGGAAAACTAAAAATCAACAAGACACAGGCACCCCAAACTTTACGGCTGCTCTGTTTCCAAGAACCTCCGCTTCGGTACACCTTCAATATCCCAGGAAAGAGAAAAATGGATAAAGAAATGGTGGTACTTGGCACAATGCAATATCACTCAGCCATGAAATCAATGTCATAAGGCTAGTTAGCAGCATGATGAGTGGATTTAGGTACGATGATTCTAAGTGAAATAAGTCACACAGAAAAAGGCACTTATCCTAAGATATCGCTTATAGAGGGAATGTCAAAATCGCTACACTTGAACTGAATTACAAAACAGAACAGAGGCACACCTTTAGAAGACACACTATGGCTGCTTAACCGGAAAGGTGAGGTGGGGTGATGCATAAAACAAGGGTTTGAAATTAGCTCAGACACCACTCCATAAGCCAAATATGTAATAGACAAGGCCTACTCCCTGCTCAGTGAACTGGACTCAACACCCCCTAGTCACCGCACAAGAATATATCTGACTAGTATGAATCTGAAAACCTATGAATTGATATCTCTCTGCAAGTGAATCAAGAGGGTGTAAAGCGGCATAAACACAGCAGGGAATAGCAGCCAAACCCCATTCTAAACATACATTACTTTAAAAAACCCACAAAGCAAAGACAGTGAAAGAGAGAGAAATTCTTACAAAATCCGTTCAGGGTCTCTGATGCAACCTGGATTGACCATATCTAGACCCACAGCTGGATGAGACATAAGGCTGGACACTCTTGGGGCTGAGAGGATTGGTGAGGTTGGGTGAGCAAACGCAGATACTTTAAAGTAACACTGCGGGGAACACACCCCATGGGTCTCAAATCTCCAGGTACAAGGGCAGCTTCCTACATCAAAACATGAATGGGAAACCCAGAAGATGGTATGCCATGAGATCGGGAAAGGTTTCTAAAATGCACCTCATTTCTCCTCTCCTTGTGCTCGGGTTCACCATTCCAGCTGCTTGACTAACCATCTGCCTACTTGGAGAATCAGCACCTTTAACCTCCTGATTGTACAGGTTGCAATTTGTCCTGAGGATGAACGGGAAGACGCGGAACCAACGAGAGACGAGCCCTAGTTGTTGGGACAGGCATAGGTCACTCCATTTTCCCATCAGGAAGAAGAATGAACCACAGGCTCAGCCTGCCCCCCAGAACCAAAATAGGGCCTGAAGCAATCCTGCGCTTTTGCGGCCAGCTCCCAAAAAAGCGAGGAGACAAATGGAGCTCAGGGGCACTGCCATTCACAAACGTGCAGAGTTATAAATGAGAACTCTCGTCCACAAATATATTGAGGGAAGGCAACGAAGAGGATTTGAAAGCAAGGCAGATTTGCAGGAAACAGATTTCAGGAGGTAGATTCGACTCGCCTTTAAAGCACATGAAAAGCAGCAAAACGTTGACAATGATGCCCTTGGCCAAAAAGGGCGTATGCGTTTTTTCCTGAATATATTCAGGAAAAAACGCATACGCCCTTTTTGGCCAACCAAGCAAGCCGGAAGGGCAAATCAGCGCTACAAAGAAGTCTCGCTTGCCCTCCGTCAAAAGGGCCATGCTGAACAAAGTGTAAAAACCAGAAAAGCAGGACAGGCCATGGAGACATGGGAGCCTTGCTACGCTGATGGGCGGGATATAAATTGCCAACAGGCACTCTGGAGAAGAGTACGGTGTGTCCTGAAACAAGTAATAAACACAGCGTAGAGAGCATAGGGCACTTCCACTCATGGGCGTATAAATCGGGAAAACTAAAACTCAACAAGACACAGGCACCCCAAACTTTACGGCTGCTCTGTTTCCAAGAACCTCCACTTCGGTACACCTTCAATATCCCAGGAAAGAGAAAAATGGATAAAGAAATGGTGGTACTTGGCACAATGGAATATCACTCAGCCATGAAATCAATGTCATAAGGCTAGTTAGCAGCATGATGAGTGGATTTAGGTACGATGATTCTAAGTGAAATAAGTCACACAGAAAAAGAAACTTATCCTAAGATATCGCTTATAGAGGGAATGTCAAAATCGCTACACTTGAACTGAATTACAAAACAGAACAGAGGCACACCTTTAGAAGACACACTATGGCTGCTTAACCGGAAAGGTGAGGTGGGGTGATGCATAAAACAAGGGTTTGAAATTAGCTCAGACACCGCTCCATAAGCCAAATATGTAATAGACAAGGCCTACTCTCTGCTCAGTGAACTGGACTCAACACCCCCTAGTCACCGCACAAGAATATATCTGACTAGTATGAATCTGAAAACCTATGTATTGATATCTCTCTGCAAGTGAATCAAGAGGGTGTAAAGCGGCATAAACACAGCAGGGAATAGCAGCCAAACCCCATTCTAAACATACATTACTTTAAAAAACCCACAAAGCAAAGACAGTGAAAGAGAGAGAAATTCTTACAAAATCCGTTCAGGGTCTCTGATGCAACCTGGATTGACCATATCTAGACCCACAGCTGGATGAGACATAAGGCTGGACACTCTTGGGGCTGAGAGGATTGGTGAGGTTGGGTGAGCAAACGCAGATACTTTAAAGTAATACCACGGGGTACCCACCCCATGGGTCTCAAATCTCCAGGTACAAGGGAATCTTCCTACATCAAAACATGCATGGGAAACCCAGAAGATGGTATGCCATGAGATCGGGAAAGGTTTCTAAAACGCACCTCATTTCTCCTCTCCTTGTGCTCGGGTTCGCCATTCCAGCTGCTTGACTAACCATCTCCCTACTTGGAGAATCAGCACCTTTAACCTCCTGTTTCGTCCAGGTTGCAATTTGTCCTGAGGATGAACGGGAAGACGGGAACCAACGAAAGACTAGCCCTAGGTGTTGGGACAGGCACAGGTCACTCCATTTTCCCATCAGGAAGAAGAATGAACCACAGGCTCAGCCTGCACCCCAGAACCAAAATAGGGCCTGAAGCAATCCTGCGCTTTTGCGGCCAGCTCCCAAAAAAGCGAGGAGACAAATGGAGCTCAGGGGCACTGCAATTCACAAACGTGCAGAGTTATAAATGAGAACTCTCGTCCACAAATATATTGAGGGAAGGCAACGAAGAGGATTTGAAAGCAAGGCAGATTTGCAGGAAACAGATTTCAGGAGGTAGATTCGACTCGCCTTTAAAGCACATGAAAAGCGGCAAAACGTTGACAATGATGCCCTTGGCCAAAAAGGGCGTATGCGTTTTTTCCTGAATATATTCAGGAAAAAACGCATACGCCCTTTTTGGCCAACCAAGCAAGCCGGAAGTGCAAATCAACGCTACAAAGAAGTCTCGCTTGCCCTCGGTCAAAAGGGCCATGCTAAACAAAGTGTAAAAACCAGAAAAGCAGGATAGGCCATGGAGACATGGGAGCCTTGCTACGCTGATGGGCGGGATGTAAATTGCCAACAGGCACTCTGGAGAAGAGTACGGTGTGTCCTGAAACAAGTAATAAACACAGCGTAGAGAGCATAGGGCACTTCCACTCATGGGCGTATAAATTGGGAAAACTAAAAATCAACAAGACACAGGCACCCCAAACTTTACGGCTGCTCTGTTTCCAAGAACCTCCACATCGGTACACCTTCAATATCCCAGGAAAGAGAAAAATGGATAAAGAAATGGTGGTACTTGGCACAATGGAATATCACTCAGCCATGAAATCAATGTCATAAGGCTAGTTAGCAGCATGATGAGTGGATTTAGGTACGATGATTCTAAGTGAAATAAGTCACACAGAAAAAGATACATATCCTGAGATATCGCTTATAGAGGGAATGTCAAAATCGCTACACTTGAACTGAATTACAAAACAGAACAGAGGCACACCTTTAGAAGACACACTATGGCTGCTTAACGGGAAAGGTGAGGTGGGGTGATGCATAAAACAAGGGTTTGAAATTAGCTCAGAGACCGCTCCATAAGCCAAATATTTAATAGTCAAGGCCTACTCCCTGCTCAGTGAACTGGACTCAACACACCCTAGTCACCACACAAGAATATATCTGACTAGTAAGAATCTGAAAACCTATGTATCGATAGCTCTCTGCAAGTGAATCAAGAGGGTGTAAAGCGGCATCAACACAGCAGGGAAAAGCAGCCAAGCCCGATTCTAAACATACATTACTTTAAAAAACCCACAAAGCAAAGACAGTGAAAGAGAGAGAAATTCTTACAAAATCCTTTCAGGGTCTCTGATGCAACCTGGATTGACCATATCTAGACCCACAGCTGGATGAGACATAAGGCTGGACACTCTTGGGGCTGAGAGGATTGGTGAGGTTGGGTGAGCAAATGCAGATACTTTAAAGTAATACCGCGGGGTACCCACCCCATGGGTCTCAAATCTCCAGGTACAAGGGAAACTTCCTACATCAAAACATGCATGGGAAACCCAGAAGATGGTATGCCATGAGATCGGGAAAGGTTTCTAAAACGCACCTCATTTCTCCTCTCCTTGTGCTCGGGTTCGCCATTCCAGCTGCTTGACTAACCATCTCCCTACTTGGAGAATCAGCACCTTTAACCTCCTGTTTCGTCCAGGTTGCAATTTGTCCTGAGGATGAACGGGAAGACGGGGAACCAACGAAAGACTAGCCCTAGGTGTTGGGACAGGCACAGGTCACTCCATTTTCCCATCAGGAAGAAGAATGAACCACAGGCTCAGCCTGCCCCCCAGAACCAAAATAGGGCCTGAAGCAATCCTGCGCTTTTGCGGCCAGCTCCCAAAAAAGCGAGGAGACAAATGGAGCTCAGGGGCACTGCCATTCACAAACGTGCAGAGTTATAAATGAGAACTCTCGTACACAAATATATTGAGGGAAGGCAACGAAGAGGATTTGAAAGCAAGGCAGATTTGCAGGAAACAGATTTCAGGAGGTAGATTCGACTCGCCTTTAAAGCACATGAAAAGCGGCAAAACGTTGACAATGATGCCCTTGGCCAAAAAGGGCGTATGCGTTTTTTCCTGAATATATTCAGGAAAAAACGCATACGCCCTTTTTGGCCAACCAAGCAAGCCGGAAGTGCAAATCAACACTACAAAGAAGTCTCGCTTGCCCTCGGTCAAAAGGGCCATGCTGAACAAAGTGTAAAAACCAGAAAAGCAGGACAGGCCATGGAGACATGGCAGCCTTACTACGCTGATGGGCGGGATGTAAATTGCCAACAGGCACTCTGGAGATGAGTACGGTGTGTCCTGAAACAAGTAATAAACACAGCGTTGAGAGCATAGGGCACTTCCACTCATGGGCGTATAAATTGGGAAAACTAAAAATCAACAAGACACAGGCACCCCAAACTTTACGGCTGCTCTGTTTCCAAGAACCTCCACATCGGTACAACTTCAATATCCCAGGAAAGAGAAAAATGGATAAACAAATGGTGGTACTTGGCACAATGGAATATCACTCAGCCATGAAATCAATGTCATAAGGCTAGTTAGCAGCATGATGAGTGGATTTAGGTACGATGATTCTAAGTGAAATAAGTCACACAGAAAAAGACACTTATCCTAAGATATCGCTTATAGAGGGAATGTCAAAATCGCTACACTTGAACTGAATTACAAAACAGAACAGAGGCACACCTTTAGAAGACACACTATGGCTGCTTAACCGGAAAGGTGAGGTGGGGTGATGCATAAAACAAGGGTTTGAAATTAGCTCAGACACCACTCCATAAGCCAAATATGTAATAGACAAGGCCTACTCCCTGCTCAGTGAACTGGACTCAACACACCCTAGTCACCGCACAAGAATATATCTGACTAGTATGAATCTGAAAACCTATGTATTGATATCTCTCTGCAAGTGAATCAAGAGGGTGTAAAGCGGCATAAACACAGCAGGGAAAAGCAGCCAAACCCCATTCTAAACATACAATACTTTAAAAAACCCACAAAGCAAAGACAGTGAAAGAGAGAGAAATTCTTACAAAATCCGTTCAGGGTCTCTGATGCAACCTGGATTGACCATATCTAGACCCACAGCTGGATGAGACATAAGGCTGGACACTCTTGGGGCTGAGAGGATTGGTGAGGTTGGGTGAGCAAATGCAGATACTTTAAAGTAATACCGCGGGGTACCCACCCCATGGGTCTCAAATCTCCAGGTACAAGGGAATCTTCCTACATCAAAACATGCATGGGAAACCCAGAATATGGTATGCCGTGAGATCGGGAAAGGTTTCTAAAACGCACCTCATTTCTCCTCTCCTTGTGCTCGGGTTCGCCATTCCAGCCGCTTGACTAACCATCTCCCTACTTGGAGAATCAGCACCTTTAACCTCCTGTTTCGTCCAGGTTGCAATTTGTCCTGAGGATGAACGGGAAGACGGGGAACCAACGAGAGACTAGCCCTAGGTGTTGGGACAGGCACAGGTCACTCCATTTTCCCATCAGGAAGAAGAATGAACCACAGGCTCAGCCTGCCCCCCAGAACCAAAATAGGGCCTGAAGCAATCCTGCGCTTTTGCGGCCAGCTCCCAAAAAAGCGAGGAGACAAATGGAGCTCAGGGGCACTGCAATTCACAAACGTGCAGAGTTATAAATGAGAACACTCGTCCACAAATATATTGAGGGAAGGCAACGAAGAGGATTTGAAAGCAAGGCAGATTTGCAGGAAACAGATTTCAGGAGGTAGATTCGACTCGCCTTTAAAGCCCATGAAAAGCGGCAAAACGTTGACAATGATGCCCTTGGCCAAAAAGGGCGTATGCGTTTTTTCCTGAATATATTCAGGAAAAAACGCATACGCCCTTTTTGGCCAACCAAGCAAGCCGGAAGGGCAAATCAGCGCTACAAAGAAGTCTCGCTTGCCCTCGGTCAAAAGGGCCATGCTGAACAAAGTGTAAAAACCAGAAAAGCAGGACAGGCCATGGAGACATGGCAGCCTTACTACGCTGATGGGCGGGATGTAAATTGCCAACAGGCACTCTGGAGAAGGGTACGGTGTGTCCTGAAACAAGTAATAAACACAGCGTAGAGAGCATAGGGCACTTCCACTCATGGGTGTATAAATTGGGAAAACTAAAAATCAACAAGACACAGGCACCCCAAACTTTACGGCTGCTCTGTTGCCAAGAACCTCCGCTTCGGTACACCTTCAATATCCCAGGAAAGAGAAAAATGGATAAAGAAATGGTGGTACTTGGCACAATGGAATATCACTCAGCCATGAAATCAATGTCATAAGGCTAGTTAGCAGCATGATGAGTGGATTTAGGTACGATGATTCTAAGTGAAATAAGTCACACAGAAAAAGACACTTATCCTAAGATATCGCTTATAGAGGGAATGTCAAAATCGCTACACTTGAACTGAATTACAAAACAGAACAGAGTCACACCTTTAGAAGACACACTATGGCTGCTTAACCGGAAAGGTGAGGTGGGGTGATGCATAAAACAAGGGTTCCAAATTAGCTCAGAGACCGCTCCATAAGCTAAATATGTAATAGACAAGGCCTACTCCCTGCTCAGTGAACTGGACTCAACACACCCTAGTCACCACACAAGAATATATCTGACTAGTAAGAATCTGAAAACCTATGTATCGATATCTCTCTGCAAGTGAATCAAGAGGGTGTAAAGCGGCATCAACACAGCAGGGAAAAGCAGCCAAGCCCGATTCTAAACATAAATTACTTTAAAAAACCCACAAAACAAAGACAGTGAAAGAGAGAGAAATTCTTACAAAATCCGTTCAGGGTCTATGATGCAACCTGGATTGACCATATCTAGACCCACAGCTGGATGAGACATAAGGCTGGACACTCTTGGGGCTGAGAGGATTGGTGAGGTTGGGTGAGCAAATGCAGATACTTTAAAGTAACACTGCGGGAAACACACCCCATGGGTATCAAATCTCCAGGTACAAGGGCATCTTCCTACATCAAAACATGCATGGGAAACCCAGAAGATGGTATGCCGTGAGATCGGGAAAGGTTTCTAAAATGCACCTCATTTCTCCTCTCCTTGTGCTCGGGTTCACCATTCCAGCTGCTTGACTAACCATCTCCCTACTTGGAGAATCAGCACCTTTAACCTCCTGATTGTACAGGTTGCAATTTGTCCTGAGGATGAACGTGAAGACGGGGAACCAACGAGAGACGAGCCCTAGGTGTTGGGACAGGCATAGGTCACTCCATTTTCCCATCAGGAAGAAGAATGAACCACAGGCTCAGCCTGCCCCCCAGAACCAAAATAGGGCCTGAAGCAATCCTGCGCTTTTGCGGCCAGCTCCCAAAAAAGCGAGGAGACAAATGGAGCTCAGGGGCACTGCAATTCACAAACGTGCAGAGTTATAAATGAGAACTCTCGTCCACAAATATATTGAAGGAAGGCAACGAAGAGGATTTGAAAGCAAGGCAGATTTGCAGGAAACAGATTTCAGGAGGTAGATTCGACTCGCCTTTAAAGCACATGAAAAGCGGCAAAACGTTGACAATGATGCCCTTGGCCAAAAAGGGCGTATGCGTTTTTTCCTGAATATATTCAGGAAAAAACGCATACGCCCTTTTTGGCCAACCAAGCAAGCCGGAAGGGCAAATCAGCGCTACAAAGAAGTCTCGCTTGCCCTCCGTCAAAAGGGCCATGCTGAACAAAGTGTAAAAACCAGAAAAGCAGGACAGGCCATGGAGACATGGGAGCCTTGCTACGCTGATGGGCGGGATATAAATTGCCAACAGGCACTCTGGAGAAGAGTACGGTGTGTCCTGAAACAAGTAATAAACACAGCGTAGAGAGCATAGGGCACTTCCACTCATGGGCGTATAAATCGGGAAAACTAAAACTCAACAAGACACAGGCACCCCAAATTTTACGGCTGCTCTGTTTCCAAGAACCTCCACTTCGGTACACCTTCAATATCCCAGGAAAGAGAAAAATGGATAAAGAAATGGTGGTACTTGGCACAATGGAGTATCACTCAGCCATGAAATCAATGTCATAAGGCTAGTTAGCAGCATGATGAGTGGATTTAGGTACGATGATTCTAAGTGAAATAAGTCACACAGAAAAAGAAACTTATCCTAAGATATCGCTTATAGAGGGAATGTCAAAATCGCTACACTTGAACTGAATTACAAAACAGAACAGAGGCACACCTTTAGAAGACACACTATGGCTGCTTAACCGGAAAGGTGAGGTGGGGTGATGCATAAAACAAGGGTTTGAAATTAGCTCAGACACCGCTCCATAAGCCAAATATGTAATAGACAAGGCCTACTCTCTGCTCAGTGAACTGGACTCAACACCCCCTAGTCACCGCACAAGAATATATCTGACTAGTATGAATCTGAAAACCTATGTATTGATATCTCTCTGCAAGTGAATCAAGAGGGTGTAAAGCGGCATAAACACAGCAGGGAATAGCAGCCAAACCCCATTCTAAACATACATTACTTTAAAAAACCCACAAAGCAAAGACAGTGAAAGAGAGAGAAATTCTTACAAAATCCGTTCAGGGTCTCTGATGCAACCTGGATTGACCATATCTAGACCCACAGCTGGATGAGACATAAGGCTGGACACTCTTGGGGCTGAGAGGATTGGTGAGGTTGGGTGAGCAAACGCAGATACTTTAAAGTAATACCACGGGGTACCCACCCCATGGGTCTCAAATCTCCAGGTGCAAGGGAATCTTCCTACATCAAAACATGCATGGGAAACCCAGAAGATGGTATGCCATGAGATCGGGAAAGGTTTCTAAAACGCACCTCATTTCTCCTCTCCTTGTGCTCGGGTTCGCCATTCCAGCTGCTTGACTAACCATCTCCCTACTTGGAGAATCAGCACCTTTAACCTCCTGTTTCGTCCAGGTTGCAATTTGTCCTGAGGATGAACGGGAAGACGGGAACCAACGAAAGACTAGCCCTAGGTGTTGGGACAGGCACAGGTCACTCCATTTTCCCATCAGGAAGAAGAATGAACCACAGGCTCAGCCTGCACCCCAGAACCAAAATAGGGCCTGAAGCAATCCTGCGCTTTTGCGGCCAGCTCCCAAAAAAGCGAGGAGACAAATGGAGCTCAGGGGCACTGCAATTCACAAACGTGCAGAGTTATAAATGAGAACTCTCGTCCACAAATATATTGAGGGAAGGCAACGAAGAGGATTTGAAAGCAAGGCAGATTTGCAGGAAACAGATTTCAGGAGGTAGATTCGACTCGCCTTTAAAGCACATGAAAAGCGGCAAAACGTTGACAATGATGCCCTTGGCCAAAAAGGGCGTATGCGTTTTTTCCTGAATATATTCAGGAAAAAACGCATACGCCCTTTTTGGCCAACCAAGCAAGCCGGAAGTGCAAATCAACGCTACAAAGAAGTCTCGCTTGCCCTCGGTCAAAAGGGCCATGCTAAACAAAGTGTAAAAACCAGAAAAGCAGGATAGGCCATGGAGACATGGGAGCCTTGCTACGCTGATGGGCGGGATGTAAATTGCCAACAGGCACTCTGGAGAAGAGTACGGTGTGTCCTGAAACAAGTAATAAACACAGCGTAGAGAGCATAGGGCACTTCCACTCATGGGCGTATAAATTGGGAAAACTAAAAATCAACAAGACACAGGCACCCCAAACTTTACGGCTGCTCTGTTTCCAAGAACCTCCACATCGGTACACCTTCAATATCCCAGGAAAGAGAAAAATGGATAAACAAATGGTGGTACTTGGCACAATGGAATATCACTCAGCCATGAAATCAATGTCATAAGGCTAGTTAGCAGCATGATGAGTGGATTTAGGTACGATGATTCTAAGTGAAATAAGTCACACAGAAAAAGATACATATCCTGAGATATCGCTTATAGAGGGAATGTCAAAATCGCTACACTTGAACTGAATTACAAAACAGAACAGAGGCACACCTTTAGAAGACACACTATGGCTGCTTAACGGGAAAGGTGAGGTGGGGTGATGCATAAAACAAGGGTTTGAAATTAGCTCAGAGACCGCTCCATAAGCCAAATATTTAATAGTCAAGGCCTACTCCCTGCTCAGTGAACTGGACTCAACACACCCTAGTCACCACACAAGAATATATCTGACTAGTAAGAATCTGAAAACCTATGTATCGATAGCTCTCTGCAAGTGAATCAAGAGGGTGTAAAGCGGCATCAACACAGCAGGGAAAAGCAGCCAAGCCCGATTCTAAACATACATTACTTTAAAAAACCCACAAAGCAAAGACAGTGAAAGAGAGAGAAATTCTTACAAAATCCTTTCAGGGTCTCTGATGCAACCTGGATTGACCATATCTAGACCCACAGCTGGATGAGACATAAGGCTGGACACTCTTGGGGCTGAGAGGATTGGTGAGGTTGGGTGAGCAAATGCAGATACTTTAAAGTAATACCGCGGGGTACCCACCCCATGGGTCTCAAATCTCCAGGTACAAGGGAAACTTCCTACATCAAAACATGCATGGGAAACCCAGAAGATGGTATGCCATGAGATCGGGAAAGGTTTCTAAAACGCACCTCATTTCTCCTCTCCTTGTGCTCGGGTTCGCCATTCCAGCTGCTTGACTAACCATCTCCCTACTTGGAGAATCAGCACCTTTAACCTCCTGTTTCGTCCAGGTTGCAATTTGTCCTGAGGATGAACGGGAAGACGGGGAACCAACGAAAGACTAGCCCTAGGTGTTGGGACAGGCACAGGTCACTCCATTTTCCCATCAGGAAGAAGAATGAACCACAGGCTCAGCCTGCCCCCCAGAACCAAATTAGGGCCTGAAGCAATCCTGCGCTTTTGCGGCCAGCTCCCAAAAAAGCGAGGAGACAAATGGAGCTCAGGGGCACTGCAATTCACAAACGTGCAGAGTTATAAATGAGAACTCTCGTCCACAAATATATTGAGGGAAGGCAACGAAGAGGATTTGAAAGCAAGGCAGATGTGCAGGAAACAGATTTCAGGAGGTAGATTCGACTCGCCTTTAAAGCACATGAAAAGCGGCAAAACATTGACAATGATGCCCTTGGCCAAAAAGGGCGTATGCGTTTTTTCCTGAATATATTCAGGAAAAAACGCATACGCCCTTTTTGGCCAACCAAGCAAGCCGGAAGGGCAAATCAGCGCTACAAAGAAGTCTCGCTTGCCCTCGGTCAAAAGGGCCATGCTGAACAAAGTGTAAAAACCAGAAAAGCAGGACAGGCCATGGAGACATGGGAGCCTTGCTACGCTGATGGGCGGGATGTAAATTGCCAACAGGCACTCTGGAGATGAGTACGGTGTGTCCTGAAACAAGTAATAAACACAGCGTAGAGAGCATAGGGCACTTCCACTCATGGGCGTATAAATCGGGAAAACTAAAAATCAACAAGACACAGGCACCCCAAACTTTACGGCTGCTCTGTTTACAAGAACCTCCGCTTCGGTACACCTTCAATATCCCAGGAAAGAGAAAAATGGATAAAGAAATGGTGGTACTTGGCACAATGCAATATCACTCAGCCATGAAATCAATGTCTTAAGGCTAGTTAGCAGCATGATGAGTGGATTTAGGTACGATGATTCTAAGTGAAATAAGTCACACAGAAAAAGACACTTATCCTAAGATATCACTTATAGAGGGAATGTCAAAATCGCTACACTTGAACTGAATTACAAAACAGAACGGAGGCACACCTTTAGAAGACACACTATGGCTGCTTAACCGGAAAGGTGAGGTGGGGTGATGCATAAAACAAGGGTTTGAAATTAGCTCAGACACCGCTCCATAAGCCAAATATGTAATAGACAAGGCCTACTCCCTGCTCAGTGAACTGGACTCAACACCCCCTAGTCACCGCACAAGAATATATCTGACTAGTATGAATCTGAAAAACTATGTATTGATATCTCTCTGCAAGTGAATCAAGAGGGTGTAAAGCGGCATAAACACAGCAGGGAAAAGCAGCCAAACCCCATTCTAAACATACATTACTTTAAAAAACCCACAAAGCAAAGACAGTAAAAGAGAGAGAAATTCTTACAAAATCCGTTCAGGGTCTCTGATGCAACCTGGATTGACCATATCTAGACCCACAGCTGGATGAGACATAAGGCTGGACACTCTTGGGGCTGAGAGGATTGGTGAGGTTGGGTGAGCAAATGCAGATACTTTAAAGTAATACCGCGGGGTACCCACCCCATGGGTCTCAAATCTCCAGGTACAAGGGAATCTTCCTACATCAAAACATGCATGGGAAACCCAGAAGATGGTATGCCGTGAGATCGGGAAAGGTTTCTAAAACGCACCTCATTTCTCCTCTCCTTGTGCTCGGGTTCGCCATTCCAGCCGCTTGACTAATCATCTCCCTACTTGGAGAATCAGCACCTTTAACCTCCTGTTTCGTCCAGGTTGCAATTTGTCCTGAGGATGAACGGGAAGACGGGGAACCAACGAGAGACTAGCCCTAGGTGTTGGGACAGGCACAGGTCACTCCATTTTCCCATCAGGAAGAAGAATGAACCACAGGCTCAGCCTGCCCCCCAGAACCAAAATAGGGCCTGAAGCAATCCTGCGCTTTTGCGGCCAGCTCCCAAAAAAGCGAGGAGACAAATGGAGCTCAGGGGCACTGCCATTCACAAACGTGCAGAGTTATAAATGAGAACTCTCGTCCACAAATATATTGAGGGAAGGCAACGAAGAGGATTTGAAAGCAAGGCAGATTTGCAGGAAACAGATTTCAGGAGGTAGATTCGACTCGCCTTTAAAGCACATGAAAAGCGGCAAAACGTTGACAATGATGCCCTTGGCCAAAAAGGGCGTATGCGTTTTTTCCTGAATATATTCAGGAAAAAACGCATACGCCCTTTTTGGCCAACCAAGCAAGCCGGAAGTGCAAATCAACGCTACAAAGAAGTCTCGCTTGCCCTCGGTCAAAAGGGCCATGCTGAACAAAGTGTAAAAACCAGAAAAGCAGGACAGGCCATGGAGACATGGCAGCCTTACTACGCTGATGGGCGGGATGTAAATTGACAACAGGCACTCTGGAGAAGAGTACGATGTGTCCTGAAACAAGTAATAAACACAGCGTAGAGAGCATAGGGCACTTCCACTCATGGGCGTATAAATTGGGAAAACTAAAAATCAACAAGACACAGGCACCCTAAAGTTTACGGCTGCTCTGTTTCCAAGAACCTCCGCTTCGGTACACCTTCAATATCCCAGGAAAGAGAAAAATGGATAAAGAAATGGTGGTACTTGGCACAATGGAATATCACTCAGCCATGAAATCAATGTCATAAGGCTAGTTAGCAGCATGATGAGTGGATTTAGGTACGATGATTCTAAGTGAAATAAGTCACACAGAAAAAGACACTTATCCTAAGATATCGCTTAGAGAGGGAATGTCAAAATCACTACACTTGAACTGAATTACAAAACAGAACAGAGTCACACCTTTAGAAGACACACTATAGCTGCTTAACGGGAAAGGTGAGGTGGGGTGATGCATAAAACAAGGGTTTCAAATTAGCTCAGAGACCGCTCCATAAGCCAAATATGTAATAGACAAGGCCTACTCCCTGCTCAGTGAACTGGACTCAACACACCCTAGTCACCACACAAGAATATATCTGACTAGTAAGAATCTGAAAACCTATGTATCGATATCTCTCTGCAAGTGAATCAAGAGGGTGTAAAGCGGCATCAACACAGCAGGGAAAAGCAACCAAGCCCGATTCTAAACATAAATTACTTAAAAAAACCCACAAAACAAAGACAGTGAAAGAGAGAGAAATTCTTACAAAATCCGTTCAGGGTCTATGATGCAACCTGGATTGACCATATCTAGACCCACAGCTGGATGAGACATAAGGCTGGACACTCTTGGGGCTGAGAGGATTGGTGAGGTTGGGTGAGCAAACGCAGATACTTTAAAGTAACACTGCGGGAAACACACCCCATGGGTATCAAATCTCCAGGTACAAGGGCATCTTCCTACATCAAATCATGCATGGGAAACCCAGAAGATGGTATGCCATGAGATCGGGAAAGGTTTCTAAAATGCACCTCATTTCTCCTCTCCTTGTGCTCGGGTTCACCATTCCAGCTGCTTGACTAACCATCTCCCTACTTGGAGAATCAGCACCTTTAACCTCCTGATTGTACAGGTTGCAATTTGTCCTGAGGATGAACGTGAAGACGGGGAACCAACGAGAGACGAGCCCTAGGTGTTGGGACAGGCATAGGTCACTCCATTTTCCCATCAGGAAGAAGAATGAACCACAGGCTCAGCCTGCCCCCCAGAACCAAAATAGGGCCTGAAGCAATCCTGCGCTTTTGCGGCCAGCTCCCAAAAAAGCGAGGAGCCAAATGGAGCTCAGGGGCACTGCAATTCACAAACGTGCAGAGTTATAAATGAGAACTCTCGTCCACAAATATATTGAAGGAAGGCAACGAAGAGGATTTGAAAGCAAGGCAGATTTGCAGGAAACAGATTTCAGGAGGTAGATTCGACTCGCCTTTAAAGCCCATGAAAAGCGGCAAAACGTTGACAATGATGCCCTTGGCCAAAAAGGGCGTATGCGGTTTTTCCTGAATATATTCAGGAAAAAACGCATACGCCCTTTTTGGCCAACCAAGCAAGCCGGAAGGGCAAATCAGCGCTACAAAGAAGTCTCGCTTGCCCTCGGTCAAAAGGGCCATGCTGAACAAAGTGTAAAAACCAGAAAAGCAGGACAGGCCATGGAGACATGGGAGCCTTGCTACACTGATGGGCGGGATGTAAATTGCCAACAGGCACTCTGGAGATGAGTACGGTGTGTCCTGAAACAAGTAATAAACACAGCGTACAGAGCATAGGGCACTTCCACTCATGGGCATATAAATCGGGAAAACTAAAAATCAACAAGACACAGGCACCCCAAACTTTACGGCTGCTCTGTTTACAAGAACCTCCGCTTCGGTACACCTTCAATATCCCAGGCAATAGAAAAATGGATAAAGAAATGGTGGTACTTGGCACAATGCAATATCACTCAGCCATGAAATCAATGTCATAAGGCTAGTTAGCAGCATGATGAGTGGATTTAGGTACGATGATTCTAAGTGAAATAAGTCACACAGAAAAAGACACTTATCCTAAGATATCACTTATAGAGGGAATGTCAAAATCGCTACACTTGAACTGAATTACAAAACAGAACAGAGTCACACCTTTAGAAGACACACTATGGCTGCTTAACCGGAAAGGTGAGGTGGGGTGATGCATAAAACAAGGGTTTGAAATTAGCTCAGACACCGCTCCATAAGCCAAATATGTAATAGACAAGGCCTACTCCCTGCTCAGTGAACTGGACTCAACACCCCCTAGTCACCGCACAAGAATATATCTGACTAGTATGAATCTGAAAACCTATGTATTGATATCTCTCTGCAAGTGAATCAAGAGGGTGTAAAGCGGCATAAACACAGCAGGGAAAAGCAGCCAAACCCCATTCTAAACATACATTACTTTAAAAAACCCACAAAGCAAAGACAGTAAAAGAGAGAGAAATTCTTACAAAATCCGTTCAGGGTCTCTGATGCAACCTGGATTGACCATATCTAGACCCACAGCTGGATGAGACATAAGGCTGGACACTCTTGGGGCTGAGAGGATTGGTGAGGTTGGGTGAGCAAATGCAGATACTTTAAAGTAATACCGCGGGGTACCCACCCCATGGGTCTCAAATCTCCAGGTACAAGGGAATCTTCCTACATCAAAACATGCATGGGAAACCCAGAAGATGGTATGCCATGAGATCGGGAAAGGTTTCTAAAACGCACCTCATTTCTCCTCTCCTTGTGCTCGGGTTCGCCATTCCAGCCGCTTGACTAACCATCTCCCTACTTGGAGAATCAGCACCTTTAACCTCCTGTTTCGTCCAGGTTGCAATTTGTACTGAGGATGAACGGGAAGACGGGGAACCAACGAGAGACTAGCCCTAGGTGTTGGGACAGGCACAGGTCACTCCATTTTCCCATCAGGAAGAAGAATGAACCACAGGCTCAGCCTGCCCCCCAGAACCAAAATAGGGCCTGAAGCAATCCTGCGCTTTTGCGGCCAGCTCCCAAAAAAGCGAGGAGACAAATGGAGCTCAGGGGCACTGCAATTCACAAACGTGCAGAGTTATAAATGAGAACTCTCGTCCACAAATATATTGAGGGAAGGCAACGAAGAGGATTTGAAAGCAAGGCAGATTTGCAGGAAACAGATTTCAGGAGGTAGATTCGACTCGCCTTTAAAGCACATGAAAAGCGGCAAAACGTTGACAATGATGCCCTTGGCCAAAAAGGGCGTATGCGTTTTTTCCTGAATATATTCAGGAAAAAACGCATACGCCCTTTTTGGCCAACCAAGCAAGCCGGAAGTGCAAATCAACGCTACAAAGAAGTCTCGCTTGCCCTCGGTCAAAAGGGCCATGCTGAACAAAGTGTAAAAACCAGAAAAGCAGGACAGGCCATGGAGACATGGCAGCCTTACTACGCTGATGGGCGGGATGTAAATTGCCAACAGGCACTCTGGAGAAGAGTACGGTGTGTCCTGAAACAAGTAATAAACACAGCGTAGAGAGCATAGGGCACTTCCACTCATGGGTGTATAAATTGGGAAATCTAAAAATCAACAAGACACAGGCACCCTAAAGTTTACGGCTGCTCTGTTTCCAAGAACCTCCGCTTCGGTACACCTTCAATATCCCAGGAAAGAGAAAAATGGATAAAGAAATGATGGTACTTGGCACAATGGAATATCACTCAGCCATGAAATCAATGTCATAAGGCTAGTTAGCAGCATGATGAGTGGATTTAGGTACGATGATTCTAAGTGAAATAAGTCACACAGAAAAAGACACTTATCCTAAGATATCGCTTATAGAGGGAATGTCAAAATCGCTACACTTGAACTGAATTACAAAACAGAACAGAGTCACACCTTTAGAAGACACACTATGGCTGCTTAACCGGAAAGGTGAGGTGGGGTGATGCATAAAACAAGGGTTTCAAATTAGCTCAGAGACCGCTCCATAAGCCAAATATGTAATAGACAAGGCCTACTCCCTGCTCAGTGAACTGGACTCAACACACCCTAGTCACCACACAAGAATATATCTGACTAGTAAGAATCTGAAAACCTATGTATCGATATCTCTCTGCAAGTGAATCAAGAGGGTGTAAAGCGGCATCAACTCAGCAGGGAAAAGCAGCCAAGCCCGATTCTAAACATAAATTACTTTAAAAAACCCACAAAACAAAGACAGTGAAAGAGAGAGAAATTCTTACAAAATCCGTTCAGGGTCTATGATGCAACCTGGATTGACCATATCTAGACCCACAGCTGGATGAGACATAAGGCTGGACACTCTTGGGGCTGAGAGGATTGGTGAGGTTGGGTGAGCAAACGCAGATACTTTAAAGTAACACTGCGGGGAACAAACCCCATGGGTATCAAATCTCCAGGTACAAGGGCATCTTCCTACATCAAAACATGCATGGGAAACCCAGAAGATGGTATGCCATGAGATCGGGAAAGGTTTCTAAAATGCACCTCATTTCTCCTCTCCTTGTGCACGGGTTCGCCATTCCAGCTGCTTGACTAACCATCTCCCTACTTGGAGAATCAGCACCTTTAACCTCCTGATTGTACAGGTTGCAATTTGTCCTGAGGATGAACGTGAAGACGGGGAACCAACGAGAGGCGAGCCCTAGGTGTTGGGACAGGCATAGGTCACTCCATTTTCCCATCAGGAAGAAGAATGAACCACAGGCTCAGCCTGCCCCCCAGAACCAAAATAGGGCCTGAAGCAATCCTGCGCTTTTGCGGCCAGCTCCCAAAACAGCGAGGAGACAAATGGAGCTCAGGGGCACTGCAATTCACAAACGTGCAGAGTTATAAATGAGAACTCTCGTCCACAAATATATTGAAGGAAGGCAACGAAGAGGATTTGAAAGCAAGGCAGATTTGCAGGAAACAGATTTCAGGAGGTAGATTCGACTCGCCTTTAAAGCACATGAAAAGCGGCAAAACGTTGACAATGATGCCCTTGGCCAAAAAGGGCGTATGCGTTTTTTCCTGAATATATTCAGGAAAAAACGCATACGCCCTTTTTGGCCAACCAAGCAAGCCGGAAGGGCAAATCAGCGCTACAAAGAAGTCTCGCTTGCCCTCGGTCAAAAGGGCCATGCCGAACAAAGTGTAAAAACCAGAAAAGCAGGACAGGCCATGGAGACATGGGAGCCTTGCTACGCTGATGGGCGGGATGTAAATTGCCAACAAGCACTCTGGAGATGAGTACGGTGTGTCCTGAAACAAGTAATAAACACAGCGTTGAGAGCATAGGGCACTTCCACTCATGGGCGTATAAATTGGGAAAACTAAAAATCAACAAGACACAGGCACCCCAAACTTTATGGCTGCTCTGTTTCCAAGAACCTCCACATCGGTACACCTTCAATATCCCAGGAAAGAGAAAAATGGATAAACAAATGGTGGTACTTGGCACAATGGAATATCACTCAGCCATGAAATCAATGTCATAAGGCTAGTTAGCAGCATGATGAGTGGATTTAGGTACGATGATTCTAAGTGAAATAAGTCACACAGAAAAAGACACTTATCCTAAGATATCGCTTATAGAGGCAATGTCAAAATCGCTACACTTGAACTGAATTACAAAACAGAACAGAGGCACACCTTTAGAAGACACACTATGGCTGCTTAACCGGAAAGGTGAGGTGGGGTGATGCATAAAACAAGGGTTTGAAATTAGCTCAGACACCACTCCATAAGCCAAATATGTAATAGACAAGGCCTACTCCCTGCTCAGTGAACTGGACTCAACACCCCCTAGTTACCGCACAAGAATATATCTGACTAGTATGAATCTGAAAACCTATGTATCGATATCTCTCTGCAAGTGAATCAAGAGGGTGTAAAGCAGCATAAACACAGCAGGGAAAAGCAGCCAAACCCCATTCTAAACATACATTACTTTAAAAAACCCACAAAGCAAAGACAGTGAAAGAGAGAGAAATTCTTACAAAATCCGTTCAGGGTCTCTGATGCAACCTGGATTGACCATATCTAGACCCACAGCTGGATGAGACATAAGGCTGGACACTCTTGGGGCTGAGAGGATTGGTGAGGTTGGGTGAGCAAATGCAGATACTTTAAAGTAATACCCCGGGGTACCCACCCCATGGGTCTCAAATCTCCAGGTACAAGGGAATCTTCCTACATCAAAACATGCATGGGAAACCCAGAATATGGTATGCCGTGAGATCGGGAAAGGTTTCTAAAACGCACCTCATTTCTCCTCTCCTTGTGCTCGGGTTCGCCATTCCAGCCGCTTGACTAACCATCTCCCTACTTGGAGAATCAGCACCTTTAACCTCCTGTTTCGTCCAGGTTGCAATTTGTCCTGAGGATGAACGGGAAGACGGGGAACCAACGAGAGCCTAGCCCTAGGTGTTGGGACAGGCACAGGTCACTCCATTTTCCCATCAGGAAGAAGAATGAACCACAGGCTCAGCCTGCCCCCCAGAACCAAAATAGGGCCTGAAGCAATCCTGCGCTTTTGCGGCCAGCTCCCAAAAAAGCGAGGAGACAAATGGAGCTCAGGGGCACTGCAATTCACAAACGTGCAGAGTTATAAATGAGAACTCTCGTCCACAAATATATTGAAGGAAGGCAACGAAGAGGATTTGAAAGCAAGGCAGATTTGCAGGAAACAGATTTCAGGAGGTAGATTCGACTCGCCTTTAAAGCACATGAAAAGCGGCAAAACGTTGACAATGATGCCCTTGGCCAAAAAGGGCGTATGCGTTTTTTCCTGAATATATTCAGGAAAAAACGCATACGCCCTTTTTGGCCAACCAAGCAAGCCGGAAGGGCAAATCAGCGCTACAAAGAAGTCTCGCTTGCCCTCGGTCAAAAGGGCCATGCTAAACAAAGTGTAAAAACCAGAAAAGCAGGACAGGCCATGGAGACATGGGAGCCTTGCTACGCTGATGGGCGGGATGTAAATTGCCAACAGGCACTCTGGAGAAGAGTACGGTGTGTCCTGAAACAAGTAATAAACACAGCGTAGAGAGCATAGGGCACTTCCACTCATGGGTGTATAAATTGGGAAATCTAAAAATCAACAAGACACAGGCACCCTAAAGTTTACGGCTGCTCTGTTTCCAAGAACCTCCGCTTCGGTACACCTTCAATATCCCAGGAAAGAGAAAAATGGATAAAGAAATGATGGTACTTGGCACAATGGAATATCACTCAGCCATGAAATCAATGTCATAAGGCTAGTTAGCAGCATGATGAGTGGATTTAGGTACGATGATTCTAAGTGAAATAAGTCACACAGAAAAAGACACTTATCCTAAGATATCGCTTATAGAGGGAATGTCAAAATCGCTACACTTGAACTGAATTACAAAACAGAACAGAGTCACACCTTTAGAAGACACACTATGGCTGCTTAACCGGAAAGGTGAGGTGGGGTGATGCATAAAACAAGGGTTTCAAATTAGCTCAGAGACCGCTCCATAAGCCAAATATGTAATAGACAAGGCCTACTCCCTGCTCAGTGAACTGGACTCAACACACCCTAGTCACCACACAAGAATATATCTGACTAGTAAGAATCTGAAAACCTATGTATCGATATCTCTCTGCAAGTGAATCAAGAGGGTGTAAAGCGGCATCAACTCAGCAGGGAAAAGCAGCCAAGCCCGATTCTAAACATAAATTACTTTAAAAAACCCACAAAACAAAGACAGTGAAAGAGAGAGAAATTCTTACAAAATCCGTTCAGGGTCTATGATGCAACCTGGATTGACCATATCTAGACCCACAGCTGGATGAGACATAAGGCTGGACACTCTTGGGGCTGAGAGGATTGGTGAGGTTGGGTGAGCAAACGCAGATACTTTAAAGTAACACTGCGGGGAACAAACCCCATGGGTATCAAATCTCCAGGTACAAGGGCATCTTCCTACATCAAAACATGCATGGGAAACCCAGAAGATGGTATGCCATGAGATCGGGAAAGGTTTCTAAAATGCACCTCATTTCTCCTCTCCTTGTGCACGGGTTCGCCATTCCAGCTGCTTGACTAACCATCTCCCTACTTGGAGAATCAGCACCTTTAACCTCCTGATTGTACAGGTTGCAATTTGTCCTGAGGATGAACGTGAAGACGGGGAACCAACGAGAGGCGAGCCCTAGGTGTTGGGACAGGCATAGGTCACTCCATTTTCCCATCAGGAAGAAGAATGAACCACAGGCTCAGCCTGCCCCCCAGAACCAAAATAGGGCCTGAAGCAATCCTGCGCTTTTGCGGCCAGCTCCCAAAACAGCGAGGAGACAAATGGAGCTCAGGGGCACTGCAATTCACAAACGTGCAGAGTTATAAATGAGAACTCTCGTCCACAAATATATTGAAGGAAGGCAACGAAGAGGATTTGAAAGCAAGGCAGATTTGCAGGAAACAGATTTCAGGAGGTAGATTCGACTCGCCTTTAAAGCACATGAAAAGCGGCAAAACGTTGACAATGATGCCCTTGGCCAAAAAGGGCGTATGCGTTTTTTCCTGAATATATTCAGGAAAAAACGCATACGCCCTTTTTGGCCAACCAAGCAAGCCGGAAGGGCAAATCAGCGCTACAAAGAAGTCTCGCTTGCCCTCGGTCAAAAGGGCCATGCCGAACAAAGTGTAAAAACCAGAAAAGCAGGACAGGCCATGGAGACATGGGAGCCTTGCTACGCTGATGGGCGGGATGTAAATTGCCAACAAGCACTCTGGAGATGAGTACGGTGTGTCCTGAAACAAGTAATAAACACAGCGTTGAGAGCATAGGGCACTTCCACTCATGGGCGTATAAATTGGGAAAACTAAAAATCAACAAGACACAGGCACCCCAAACTTTATGGCTGCTCTGTTTCCAAGAACCTCCACATCGGTACACCTTCAATATCCCAGGAAAGAGAAAAATGGATAAACAAATGGTGGTACTTGGCACAATGGAATATCACTCAGCCATGAAATCAATGTCATAAGGCTAGTTAGCAGCATGATGAGTGGATTTAGGTACGATGATTCTAAGTGAAATAAGTCACACAGAAAAAGACACTTATCCTAAGATATCGCTTATAGAGGCAATGTCAAAATCGCTACACTTGAACTGAATTACAAAACAGAACAGAGGCACACCTTTAGAAGACACACTATGGCTGCTTAACCGGAAAGGTGAGGTGGGGTGATGCATAAAACAAGGGTTTGAAATTAGCTCAGACACCACTCCATAAGCCAAATATGTAATAGACAAGGCCTACTCCCTGCTCAGTGAACTGGACTCAACACCCCCTAGTTACCGCACAAGAATATATCTGACTAGTATGAATCTGAAAACCTATGTATCGATATCTCTCTGCAAGTGAATCAAGAGGGTGTAAAGCAGCATAAACACAGCAGGGAAAAGCAGCCAAACCCCATTCTAAACATACATTACTTTAAAAAACCCACAAAGCAAAGACAGTGAAAGAGAGAGAAATTCTTACAAAATCCGTTCAGGGTCTCTGATGCAACCTGGATTGACCATATCTAGACCCACAGCTGGATGAGACATAAGGCTGGACACTCTTGGGGCTGAGAGGATTGGTGAGGTTGGGTGAGCAAATGCAGATACTTTAAAGTAATACCCCGGGGTACCCACCCCATGGGTCTCAAATCTCCAGGTACAAGGGAATCTTCCTACATCAAAACATGCATGGGAAACCCAGAATATGGTATGCCGTGAGATCGGGAAAGGTTTCTAAAACGCACCTCATTTCTCCTCTCCTTGTGCTCGGGTTCGCCATTCCAGCCGCTTGACTAACCATCTCCCTACTTGGAGAATCAGCACCTTTAACCTCCTGTTTCGTCCAGGTTGCAATTTGTCCTGAGGATGAACGGGAAGACGGGGAACCAACGAGAGCCTAGCCCTAGGTGTTGGGACAGGCACAGGTCACTCCATTTTCCCATCAGGAAGAAGAATGAACCACAGGCTCAGCCTGCCCCCCAGAACCAAAATAGGGCCTGAAGCAATCCTGCGCTTTTGCGGCCAGCTCCCAAAAAAGCGAGGAGACAAATGGAGCTCAGGGGCACTGCAATTCACAAACGTGCAGAGTTATAAATGAGAACTCTCGTCCACAAATATATTGAAGGAAGGCAACGAAGAGGATTTGAAAGCAAGGCAGATTTGCAGGAAACAGATTTCAGGAGGTAGATTCGACTCGCCTTTAAAGCACATGAAAAGCGGCAAAACGTTGACAATGATGCCCTTGGCCAAAAAGGGCGTATGCGTTTTTTCCTGAATATATTCAGGAAAAAACGCATACGCCCTTTTTGGCCAACCAAGCAAGCCGGAAGGGCAAATCAGCGCTACAAAGAAGTCTCGCTTGCCCTCGGTCAAAAGGGCCATGCTAAACAAAGTGTAAAAACCAGAAAAGCAGGACAGGCCATGGAGACATGGGAGCCTTGCTACGCTAATGGGCGGGATGTAAATTGCCAACAGGCACTCTGGAGATGAGTACGGTGTGTCCTGAAACAAGTAATAAACACAGCGTAGAGAGCATAGGGCACTTCCACTCATGGGTGTATAAATTGGGAAATCTAAAAATCAACAAGACACAGGCACCCTAAAGTTTACGGCTGCTCTGTTTCCAAGAACCTCCGCTTCGGTACACCTTCAATATCCCAGGAAAGAGAAAAATGGATAAAGAAATGATGGTACTTGGCACAATGGAATATCACTCAGCCATGAAATCAATGTCATAAGGCTAGTTAGCAGCATGATGAGTGGATTTAGGTACGATGATTCTAAGTGAAATAAGTCACACAGAAAAAGACACTTATCCTAAGATATCGCTTATAGAGGGAATGTCAAAATCGCTACACTTGAACTGAATTACAAAACAGAACAGAGTCACACCTTTAGAAGACACACTATGGCTGCTTAACCGGAAAGGTGAGGTGGGGTGATGCATAAAACAAGGGTTTCAAATTAGCTCAGAGACCGCTCCATAAGCCAAATATGTAATAGACAAGGCCTACTCCCTGCTCAGTGAACTGGACTCAACACACCCTAGTCACCACACAAGAATATATCTGACTAGTAAGAATCTGAAAACCTATGTATCGATATCTCTCTGCAAGTGAATCAAGAGGGTGTAAAGCGGCATCAACTCAGCAGGGAAAAGCAGCCAAGCCCGATTCTAAACATAAATTACTTTAAAAAACCCACAAAACAAAGACAGTGAAAGAGAGAGAAATTCTTACAAAATCCGTTCAGGGTCTATGATGCAACCTGGATTGACCATATCTAGACCCACAGCTGGATGAGACATAAGGCTGGACACTCTTGGGGCTGAGAGGATTGGTGAGGTTGGGTGAGCAAACGCAGATACTTTAAAGTAACACTGCGGGGAACAAACCCCATGGGTATCAAATCTCCAGGTACAAGGGCATCTTCCTACATCAAAACATGCATGGGAAACCCAGAAGATGGTATGCCATGAGATCGGGAAAGGTTTCTAAAATGCACCTCATTTCTCCTCTCCTTGTGCACGGGTTCGCCATTCCAGCTGCTTGACTAACCATCTCCCTACTTGGAGAATCAGCACCTTTAACCTCCTGATTGTACAGGTTGCAATTTGTCCTGAGGATGAACGTGAAGACGGGGAACCAACGAGAGGCGAGCCCTAGGTGTTGGGACAGGCATAGGTCACTCCATTTTCCCATCAGGAAGAAGAATGAACCACAGGCTCAGCCTGCCCCCCAGAACCAAAATAGGGCCTGAAGCAATCCTGCGCTTTTGCGGCCAGCTCCCAAAACAGCGAGGAGACAAATGGAGCTCAGGGGCACTGCAATTCACAAACGTGCAGAGTTATAAATGAGAACTCTCGTCCACAAATATATTGAAGGAAGGCAACGAAGAGGATTTGAAAGCAAGGCAGATTTGCAGGAAACAGATTTCAGGAGGTAGATTCGACTCGCCTTTAAAGCACATGAAAAGCGGCAAAACGTTGACAATGATGCCCTTGGCCAAAAAGGGCGTATGCGTTTTTTCCTGAATATATTCAGGAAAAAACGCATACGCCCTTTTTGGCCAACCAAGCAAGCCGGAAGGGCAAATCAGCGCTACAAAGAAGTCTCGCTTGCCCTCGGTCAAAAGGGCCATGCCGAACAAAGTGTAAAAACCAGAAAAGCAGGACAGGCCATGGAGACATGGGAGCCTTGCTACGCTGATGGGCGGGATGTAAATTGCCAACAAGCACTCTGGAGATGAGTACGGTGTGTCCTGAAACAAGTAATAAACACAGCGTTGAGAGCATAGGGCACTTCCACTCATGGGCGTATAAATTGGGAAAACTAAAAATCAACAAGACACAGGCACCCCAAACTTTATGGCTGCTCTGTTTCCAAGAACCTCCACATCGGTACACCTTCAATATCCCAGGAAAGAGAAAAATGGATAAACAAATGGTGGTACTTGGCACAATGGAATATCACTCAGCCATGAAATCAATGTCATAAGGCTAGTTAGCAGCATGATGAGTGGATTTAGGTACGATGATTCTAAGTGAAATAAGTCACACAGAAAAAGACACTTATCCTAAGATATCGCTTATAGAGGCAATGTCAAAATCGCTACACTTGAACTGAATTACAAAACAGAACAGAGGCACACCTTTAGAAGACACACTATGGCTGCTTAACCGGAAAGGTGAGGTGGGGTGATGCATAAAACAAGGGTTTGAAATTAGCTCAGACACCACTCCATAAGCCAAATATGTAATAGACAAGGCCTACTCCCTGCTCAGTGAACTGGACTCAACACCCCCTAGTTACCGCACAAGAATATATCTGACTAGTATGAATCTGAAAACCTATGTATCGATATCTCTCTGCAAGTGAATCAAGAGGGTGTAAAGCAGCATAAACACAGCAGGGAAAAGCAGCCAAACCCCATTCTAAACATACATTACTTTAAAAAACCCACAAAGCAAAGACAGTGAAAGAGAGAGAAATTCTTACAAAATCCGTTCAGGGTCTCTGATGCAACCTGGATTGACCATATCTAGACCCACAGCTGGATGAGACATAAGGCTGGACACTCTTGGGGCTGAGAGGATTGGTGAGGTTGGGTGAGCAAATGCAGATACTTTAAAGTAATACCCCGGGGTACCCACCCCATGGGTCTCAAATCTCCAGGTACAAGGGAATCTTCCTACATCAAAACATGCATGGGAAACCCAGAATATGGTATGCCGTGAGATCGGGAAAGGTTTCTAAAACGCACCTCATTTCTCCTCTCCTTGTGCTCGGGTTCGCCATTCCAGCCGCTTGACTAACCATCTCCCTACTTGGAGAATCAGCACCTTTAACCTCCTGTTTCGTCCAGGTTGCAATTTGTCCTGAGGATGAACGGGAAGACGGGGAACCAACGAGAGCCTAGCCCTAGGTGTTGGGACAGGCACAGGTCACTCCATTTTCCCATCAGGAAGAAGAATGAACCACAGGCTCAGCCTGCCCCCCAGAACCAAAATAGGGCCTGAAGCAATCCTGCGCTTTTGCGGCCAGCTCCCAAAAAAGCGAGGAGACAAATGGAGCTCAGGGGCACTGCAATTCACAAACGTGCAGAGTTATAAATGAGAACTCTCGTCCACAAATATATTGAAGGAAGGCAACGAAGAGGATTTGAAAGCAAGGCAGATTTGCAGGAAACAGATTTCAGGAGGTAGATTCGACTCGCCTTTAAAGCACATGAAAAGCGGCAAAACGTTGACAATGATGCCCTTGGCCAAAAAGGGCGTATGCGTTTTTTCCTGAATATATTCAGGAAAAAACGCATACGCCCTTTTTGGCCAACCAAGCAAGCCGGAAGGGCAAATCAGCGCTACAAAGAAGTCTCGCTTGCCCTCGGTCAAAAGGGCCATGCTAAACAAAGTGTAAAAACCAGAAAAGCAGGACAGGCCATGGAGACATGGGAGCCTTGCTACGCTAATGGGCGGGATGTAAATTGCCAACAGGCACTCTGGAGATGAGTACGGTGTGTCCTGAAACAAGTAATAAACACAGCGTAGAGAGCATAGGGCACTTCCACTCATGGGTGTATAAATTGGGAAATCTAAAAATCAACAAGACACAGGCACCCTAAAGTTTACGGCTGCTCTGTTTCCAAGAACCTCCGCTTCGGTACACCTTCAATATCCCAGGAAAGAGAAAAATGGATAAAGAAATGATGGTACTTGGCACAATGGAATATCACTCAGCCATGAAATCAATGTCATAAGGCTAGTTAGCAGCATGATGAGTGGATTTAGGTACGATGATTCTAAGTGAAATAAGTCACACAGAAAAAGACACTTATCCTAAGATATCGCTTATAGAGGGAATGTCAAAATCGCTACACTTGAACTGAATTACAAAACAGAACAGAGTCACACCTTTAGAAGACACACTATGGCTGCTTAACCGGAAAGGTGAGGTGGGGTGATGCATAAAACAAGGGTTTCAAATTAGCTCAGAGACCGCTCCATAAGCCAAATATGTAATAGACAAGGCCTACTCCCTGCTCAGTGAACTGGACTCAACACACCCTAGTCACCACACAAGAATATATCTGACTAGTAAGAATCTGAAAACCTATGTATCGATATCTCTCTGCAAGTGAATCAAGAGGGTGTAAAGCGGCATCAACTCAGCAGGGAAAAGCAGCCAAGCCCGATTCTAAACATAAATTACTTTAAAAAACCCACAAAACAAAGACAGTGAAAGAGAGAGAAATTCTTACAAAATCCGTTCAGGGTCTATGATGCAACCTGGATTGACCATATCTAGACCCACAGCTGGATGAGACATAAGGCTGGACACTCTTGGGGCTGAGAGGATTGGTGAGGTTGGGTGAGCAAACGCAGATACTTTAAAGTAACACTGCGGGGAACAAACCCCATGGGTATCAAATCTCCAGGTACAAGGGCATCTTCCTACATCAAAACATGCATGGGAAACCCAGAAGATGGTATGCCATGAGATCGGGAAAGGTTTCTAAAATGCACCTCATTTCTCCTCTCCTTGTGCACGGGTTCGCCATTCCAGCTGCTTGACTAACCATCTCCCTACTTGGAGAATCAGCACCTTTAACCTCCTGATTGTACAGGTTGCAATTTGTCCTGAGGATGAACGTGAAGACGGGGAACCAACGAGAGGCGAGCCCTAGGTGTTGGGACAGGCATAGGTCACTCCATTTTCCCATCAGGAAGAAGAATGAACCACAGGCTCAGCCTGCCCCCCAGAACCAAAATAGGGCCTGAAGCAATCCTGCGCTTTTGCGGCCAGCTCCCAAAACAGCGAGGAGACAAATGGAGCTCAGGGGCACTGCAATTCACAAACGTGCAGAGTTATAAATGAGAACTCTCGTCCACAAATATATTGAAGGAAGGCAACGAAGAGGATTTGAAAGCAAGGCAGATTTGCAGGAAACAGATTTCAGGAGGTAGATTCGACTCGCCTTTAAAGCACATGAAAAGCGGCAAAACGTTGACAATGATGCCCTTGGCCAAAAAGGGCGTATGCGTTTTTTCCTGAATATATTCAGGAAAAAACGCATACGCCCTTTTTGGCCAACCAAGCAAGCCGGAAGGGCAAATCAGCGCTACAAAGAAGTCTCGCTTGCCCTCGGTCAAAAGGGCCATGCCGAACAAAGTGTAAAAACCAGAAAAGCAGGACAGGCCATGGAGACATGGGAGCCTTGCTACGCTGATGGGCGGGATGTAAATTGCCAACAAGCACTCTGGAGATGAGTACGGTGTGTCCTGAAACAAGTAATAAACACAGCGTTGAGAGCATAGGGCACTTCCACTCATGGGCGTATAAATTGGGAAAACTAAAAATCAACAAGACACAGGCACCCCAAACTTTATGGCTGCTCTGTTTCCAAGAACCTCCACATCGGTACACCTTCAATATCCCAGGAAAGAGAAAAATGGATAAACAAATGGTGGTACTTGGCACAATGGAATATCACTCAGCCATGAAATCAATGTCATAAGGCTAGTTAGCAGCATGATGAGTGGATTTAGGTACGATGATTCTAAGTGAAATAAGTCACACAGAAAAAGACACTTATCCTAAGATATCGCTTATAGAGGCAATGTCAAAATCGCTACACTTGAACTGAATTACAAAACAGAACAGAGGCACACCTTTAGAAGACACACTATGGCTGCTTAACCGGAAAGGTGAGGTGGGGTGATGCATAAAACAAGGGTTTGAAATTAGCTCAGACACCACTCCATAAGCCAAATATGTAATAGACAAGGCCTACTCCCTGCTCAGTGAACTGGACTCAACACCCCCTAGTTACCGCACAAGAATATATCTGACTAGTATGAATCTGAAAACCTATGTATCGATATCTCTCTGCAAGTGAATCAAGAGGGTGTAAAGCAGCATAAACACAGCAGGGAAAAGCAGCCAAACCCCATTCTAAACATACATTACTTTAAAAAACCCACAAAGCAAAGACAGTGAAAGAGAGAGAAATTCTTACAAAATCCGTTCAGGGTCTCTGATGCAACCTGGATTGACCATATCTAGACCCACAGCTGGATGAGACATAAGGCTGGACACTCTTGGGGCTGAGAGGATTGGTGAGGTTGGGTGAGCAAATGCAGATACTTTAAAGTAATACCCCGGGGTACCCACCCCATGGGTCTCAAATCTCCAGGTACAAGGGAATCTTCCTACATCAAAACATGCATGGGAAACCCAGAATATGGTATGCCGTGAGATCGGGAAAGGTTTCTAAAACGCACCTCATTTCTCCTCTCCTTGTGCTCGGGTTCGCCATTCCAGCCGCTTGACTAACCATCTCCCTACTTGGAGAATCAGCACCTTTAACCTCCTGTTTCGTCCAGGTTGCAATTTGTCCTGAGGATGAACGGGAAGACGGGGAACCAACGAGAGCCTAGCCCTAGGTGTTGGGACAGGCACAGGTCACTCCATTTTCCCATCAGGAAGAAGAATGAACCACAGGCTCAGCCTGCCCCCCAGAACCAAAATAGGGCCTGAAGCAATCCTGCGCTTTTGCGGCCAGCTCCCAAAAAAGCGAGGAGACAAATGGAGCTCAGGGGCACTGCAATTCACAAACGTGCAGAGTTATAAATGAGAACTCTCGTCCACAAATATATTGAAGGAAGGCAACGAAGAGGATTTGAAAGCAAGGCAGATTTGCAGGAAACAGATTTCAGGAGGTAGATTCGACTCGCCTTTAAAGCACATGAAAAGCGGCAAAACGTTGACAATGATGCCCTTGGCCAAAAAGGGCGTATGCGTTTTTTCCTGAATATATTCAGGAAAAAACGCATACGCCCTTTTTGGCCAACCAAGCAAGCCGGAAGGGCAAATCAGCGCTACAAAGAAGTCTCGCTTGCCCTCGGTCAAAAGGGCCATGCTAAACAAAGTGTAAAAACCAGAAAAGCAGGACAGGCCATGGAGACATGGGAGCCTTGCTACGCTAATGGGCGGGATGTAAATTGCCAACAGGCACTCTGGAGATGAGTACGGTGTGTCCTGAAACAAGTAATAAACACAGCGTTGAGAGCATAGGGCATTTCCACTCATGGGCGTATAAATTGGGAAAACTAAAAATCAACAAGACACAGGCACCCCAAACTTTACGGCTGCTCTGTTTCCAAGAACCTCCGCTTCGGTACACCTTCAATATCCCAGGAAAGAGAAAAATGGATAAAGAACTGGTGGTACTTGGCACAATGCAGTATCACTCAGCCATGAAATCAATGTCATAAGGCTAGTTAGCAGCATGATGAGTGTATTTAGGTACGATGATTCTAAGTGAAATAAGTCACACAGAAAAAGGCACTTATCCTAAGATATCGCTTATAGAGGGAATGTCAAAATCGCTACACTTGAACTGAATTACAAAACAGAACAGAGGCACACCTTTAGAAGACACACCATGGCTGCTTAACCGGAAAGGTGAGGTGGGGTGATGCATAAAACAAGGGTTTGAAATTAGCTCAGACACCGCTCCATAAGCCAAATATGTAATAGCCAACGCCTACTCCTGCTCAGTGAACTGGACTCAACACCCCCTGGTCACCGCACAAGAATATATCTGACTAGTATGAATCTGAAAACCTATGTATTGATATCTCTCTGCAAGTGAATCAAGAGGGTGTAAAGCGGCATAAACACAGCAGGGAAAAGCAGCCAAACCCCATTCTAAACATACATTACTTTAAAAAACCCACAAAGCAAAGACAGTGAAAGAGAGAGAAATTCTTACAAAATCCGTTCAGGGTCTCTGATGCAACCTGGATTGACCATATCTAGACCCACAGCTGGATGAGACATAAGGCTGGACACTCTTGGGGCTGAGAGGATTGGTGAGGTTGGGTGAGCAAATGCAGATACTTTAAAGTAATACCGCGGGGTACCCACCCCATGGGTCTCAAATCTCCAGGTACAAGGGAATCTTCCTACATCAAAACATGCATGGGAAACCCAGAAGATGGTATGCCATGATATCGGGAATGGTTTCTAAAACGCACCTCATTTCTCCTCTCCTTGTGCTCGGGTTCGCCATTCCAGCCGCTTGACTAACCATCTCCCTACTTGGAGAATCAGCACCTTTAACCTCCTGATTGTACAGGTTGCAATTTGTCCTGAGGATGAACGGGAAGACGGGGAACCAACGAGAGACTAGCCCTAGGTGTTGGGACAGGCATAGGTCACTCCATTTTCCCATCAGGAAGAAGAATGAACCACAGGCTCAGCCTGCCCCCCAGAACCAAAATAGGGCCTGAAGCAATCCTGCGCTTTTGCGGCAGCTCCCAAAAAAGCGAGGAGACAAATGGAGCTTAGGGGCACTGCAATTCACAAACGTGCAGAGTTATAAATGAGAACTCTCGTCCACAAATATATTGAGGGAAGGCAACGAAGAGGATTTGAAAGCAAGGCAGATTTGCAGGAAACAGATTTCAGGAGGTAGATTCGACTCGCCTTTAAAGCACATGAAAAGCGGCAAAACGTTGACAATGATGCCCTTGGCCAAAAAGGGCGTATGCGTTTTTTCCTGAATATATTCAGGAAAAAACGCATACCCCCTTTTTCGCCAACCAAGCAAGCCGGAAGTGCAAATCAACGCTACAAAGAAGTCTCGCTTGCCCTCGGTCAAAAGGGCCATGCTGAACAAAGTGTAAAAACCAGAAAAGCAGGACAGGCCATGGAGACATGGCAGCCTTACTACGCTGATGGGCGGGATGTATATTGACAACAGGCACTCTGGAGAAGAGTACGGTGTGTCCTGAAACAAGTAATAAACACAGCGTAGAGAGCATAGGGCACTTCCACTCATGGGCGTATAAATGGGGAAAACTAAAAATCAACAAGACACAGGCACCCTAAAGTTTACGGCTGCTCTGTTTCCAAGAACCTCCGCTTCGGTACACCTTCAATATCCCAGGAAAGAGAAAAATGGATAAAGAAATGGTGGTACTTGGCACAATGGAATATCACTCAGCCATGAAATCAATGTCATAAGGCTAGTTAGCAGCATGATGAGTGGATTTAGGTACGATGATTCTAAGTGAAATAAGTCACACAGAAAAAGACACTTATCCTAAGATATCGCTTATAGAGGGAATGTCAAAATCGCTACACTTGAACTGAATTACAAAACAGAACAGAGTCACACCTTTAGAAGACACACTATGGCTGCTTAACGGGAAAGGTGAGGTGGGGTGATGCATAAAACAAGGGTTTGAAATTAGCTCAGAGACCGCTCCATAAGCCAAATATGTAATAGACAAGGCCTACTCCCTGCTCAGTGAACTGGACTCAACACCCCCTAGTCACCGCACAAGAATATATCTGACTAGTATGAATCTGAAAACCTATGTATCGATATCTCTCTGCAAGTGAATCAAGAGGGTGTAAAGCAGCATAAACACAGCAGGGAAAAGCAGCCAAACCCCATTCTAAACATACATTACTTTAAAAAACCCACAAAGCAAAGACAGTGAAAGAGAGAGAAATTCTTACAAAATCCGTTCAGGGTCTCTGATGCAACCTGGATTGACCATATCTAGACCCACAGCTGGATGAGACATAAGGCTGGACACTCTTGGGGCTGAGAGGATTGGTGAGGTTGGGTGAGCAAATGCAGATACTTTAAAGTAATACCCCGGGGTACCCACCCCATGGGTCTCAAATCTCCAGGTACAAGGGAATCTTCCTACATCAAAACATGCATGGGAAACCCAGAATATGGTATGCCGTGAGATCGGGAAAGGTTTCTAAAACGCACCTCATTTCTCCTCTCCTTGTGCTCGGGTTCGCCATTCCAGCCGCTTGACTAACCATCTCCCTACTTGGAGAATCAGCACCTTTAACCTCCTGTTTCGTCCAGGTTGCAATTTGTCCTGAGGATGAACGGGAAGACGGGGAACCAACGAGAGCCTAGCCCTAGGTGTTGGGACAGGCACAGGTCACTCCATTTTCCCATCAGGAAGAAGAATGAACCACAGGCTCAGCCTGCCCCCCAGAACCAAAATAGGGCCTGAAGCAATCCTGCGCTTTTGCGGCCAGCTCCCAAAAAAGCGAGGAGACAAATGGAGCTCAGGGGCACTGCAATTCACAAACGTGCAGAGTTATAAATGAGAACTCTCGTCCACAAATATATTGAAGGAAGGCAACGAAGAGGATTTGAAAGCAAGGCAGATTTGCAGGAAACAGATTTCAGGAGGTAGATTCGACTCGCCTTTAAAGCACATGAAAAGCGGCAAAACGTTGACAATGATGCCCTTGGCCAAAAAGGGCGTATGCGTTTTTTCCTGAATATATTCAGGAAAAAACGCATACGCCCTTTTTGGCCAACCAAGCAAGCCGGAAGTGCAAATCAACGCTACAAAGAAGTCTCGCTTGCCCTCGGTCAAAAGGGCCATGCTAAACAAAGTGTAAAAACCAGAAAAGCAGGACAGGCCATGGAGACATGGGAGCCTTGCTACGCTAATGGGCGGGATGTAAATTGCCAACAGGCACTCTGGAGATGAGTACGGTGTGTCCTGAAACAAGTAATAAACACAGCGTTGAGAGCATAGGGCATTTCCACTCATGGGCGTATAAATTGGGAAAACTAAAAATCAACAAGACACAGGCACCCCAAACTTTACGGCTGCTCTGTTTCCAAGAACCTCCGCTTCGGTACACCTTCAATATCCCAGGAAAGAGAAAAATGGATAAAGAACTGGTGGTACTTGGCACAATGCAGTATCACTCAGCCATGAAATCAATGTCATAAGGCTAGTTAGCAGCATGATGAGTGTATTTAGGTACGATGATTCTAAGTGAAATAAGTCACACAGAAAAAGGCACTTATCCTAAGATATCGCTTATAGAGGGAATGTCAAAATCGCTACACTTGAACTGAATTACAAAACAGAACAGAGGCACACCTTTAGAAGACACACCATGGCTGCTTAACCGGAAAGGTGAGGTGGGGTGATGCATAAAACAAGGGTTTGAAATTAGCTCAGACACCGCTCCATAAGCCAAATATGTAATAGCCAACGCCTACTCCTGCTCAGTGAACTGGACTCAACACCCCCTGGTCACCGCACAAGAATATATCTGACTAGTATGAATCTGAAAACCTATGTATTGATATCTCTCTGCAAGTGAATCAAGAGGGTGTAAAGCGGCATAAACACAGCAGGGAAAAGCAGCCAAACCCCATTCTAAACATACATTACTTTAAAAAACCCACAAAGCAAAGACAGTGAAAGAGAGAGAAATTCTTACAAAATCCGTTCAGGGTCTCTGATGCAACCTGGATTGACCATATCTAGACCCACAGCTGGATGAGACATAAGGCTGGACACTCTTGGGGCTGAGAGGATTGGTGAGGTTGGGTGAGCAAATGCAGATACTTTAAAGTAATACCGCGGGGTACCCACCCCATGGGTCTCAAATCTCCAGGTACAAGGGAATCTTCCTACATCAAAACATGCATGGGAAACCCAGAAGATGGTATGCCATGATATCGGGAATGGTTTCTAAAACGCACCTCATTTCTCCTCTCCTTGTGCTCGGGTTCGCCATTCCAGCCGCTTGACTAACCATCTCCCTACTTGGAGAATCAGCACCTTTAACCTCCTGATTGTACAGGTTGCAATTTGTCCTGAGGATGAACGGGAAGACGGGGAACCAACGAGAGACTAGCCCTAGGTGTTGGGACAGGCATAGGTCACTCCATTTTCCCATCAGGAAGAAGAATGAACCACAGGCTCAGCCTGCCCCCCAGAACCAAAATAGGGCCTGAAGCAATCCTGCGCTTTTGCGGCAGCTCCCAAAAAAGCGAGGAGACAAATGGAGCTTAGGGGCACTGCAATTCACAAACGTGCAGAGTTATAAATGAGAACTCTCGTCCACAAATATATTGAGGGAAGGCAACGAAGAGGATTTGAAAGCAAGGCAGATTTGCAGGAAACAGATTTCAGGAGGTAGATTCGACTCGCCTTTAAAGCACATGAAAAGCGGCAAAACGTTGACAATGATGCCCTTGGCCAAAAAGGGCGTATGCGTTTTTTCCTGAATATATTCAGGAAAAAACGCATACCCCCTTTTTCGCCAACCAAGCAAGCCGGAAGTGCAAATCAACGCTACAAAGAAGTCTCGCTTGCCCTCGGTCAAAAGGGCCATGCTGAACAAAGTGTAAAAACCAGAAAAGCAGGACAGGCCATGGAGACATGGCAGCCTTACTACGCTGATGGGCGGGATGTAAATTGACAACAGGCACTCTGGAGAAGAGTACGGTGTGTCCTGAAACAAGTAATAAACACAGCGTAGAGAGCATAGGGCACTTCCACTCATGGGCGTATAAATGGGGAAAACTAAAAATCAACAAGACACAGGCACCCTAAAGTTTACGGCTGCTCTGTTTCCAAGAACCTCCGCTTCGGTACACCTTCAATATCCCAGGAAAGAGAAAAATGGATAAAGAAATGGTGGTACTTGGCACAATGGAATATCACTCAGCCATGAAATCAATGTCATAAGGCTAGTTAGCAGCATGATGAGTGGATTTAGGTACGATGATTCTAAGTGAAATAAGTCACACAGAAAAAGACACTTATCCTAAGATATCGCTTATAGAGGGAATGTCAAAATCGCTACACTTGAACTGAATTACAAAACAGAACAGAGTCACACCTTTAGAAGACACACTATGGCTGCTTAACGGGAAAGGTGAGGTGGGGTGATGCATAAAACAAGGGTTTGAAATTAGCTCAGAGACCGCTCCATAAGCCAAATATGTAATAGACAAGGCCTACTCCCTGCTCAGTGAACTGGACTCAACACATCCTAGTCACCACACAAGAATATATCTGACTAGTAAGAATCTGAAAACCTATGTATCGATATCTCTCTGCAAGTGAATCAAGAGGGTGTAAAGCGGCATCAACACAGCAGGGAAAAGCAGCCAAGCCCGATTCTAAACATAAATTACTTTAAAAAACCCACAAAACAAAGACAGTGAAAGAGAGAGAAATTCTTACAAAATCCGTTCAGGGTCTATGATGCAACCTGGATTGACCATATCTACACCCACAGCTGGATGAGACATAAGGCTGGACACTCTTGGGGCTGAGAGGATTGGTGAGGTTGGGTGAGCAAACGCAGATACGTTAAAGTAACACTGCGGGGAACACACCCCATGGGTATCAAACCTCCAGGTACAAGGGCATCTTCCTACATCAAAACATGCATGGGAAACCCAGAAGATGGTATGCCATGAGATCGGGAATGGTTTCTAAAATGCACCTCATTTCTCCTCTCCTTGTGCTCGGGTTCACCATTCCAGCTGCTTGACTAACCATCTCCCTACTTGGAGAATCAGCACCTTTAACCTCCTGATTGTACAGGTTGCAATTTGTCCTGAGGATGAACGTGAAGACGGGGAACCAACGAGAGACGAGCCCTAGGTGTTGGGACAGGCATAGGTAACTCCATTTTCCCATCAGGAAGAAGAATGAACCACAGGCTCAGCCTGCCCCCCAGAACCAAAATAGGGCCTGAAGCAATCCTGCGCTTTTGCGGCCAGCTCCCAAAAAAGCGAGGAGACAAATGGAGCTCAGGGGCACTGCAATTCACAAACGTGCAGAGTTATAAATGAGAAGTCTCGTCCACAAATATATTGAAGGAAGGCAACGAAGAGGATTTGAAAGCAAGGCAGATTTGCAGGAAACAGATTTCAGGAGGTAGATTCGACTCGCCTTTAAAACACATGAAAAGCGGCAAAGGTTGACAATGATGCCCTTGGCCAAAAAGGGCGTATGCGTTTTTTCCTGAATATATTCAGGAAAAAACGCATACGCCCTTTTTAGCCAACCAAGCAAGCCGGAAGGGCAAATCAGCGCTACAAAGAAGTCTCGCTTGCCCTCGGTCAAAAGGGCCATGCTGAACAAAGTGTAAAAACCAGAAAAGCAGGACAGGCCATGGAGACATGGGAGCCTTGCTACGCTGATGGGCGGGATGTAAATTGCCAACAGGCACTCTGGAGATGAGTACGGTGTGTCCTGAAACAAGTAATAAACACAGCGTAGAGAGCATAGGGCACTTCCACTCATGGGCGTATAAATTGGGAAAATTAAAAATCAACAAGACACAGGCACCCCAAACTTTACGGCTGCTCTGTTTACAAGAACCTCCGCTTCGGTACACCTTCAATATCCCAGGAAAGAGAAAAATGGATAAAGAAATGGTGGTACTTGGCACAATGCAATATCACTCAGCCATGAAATCAATGTCATAAGGCTAGTTACCAGCATGATGAGTGGATTTAGGTACGATGATTCTAAGTGAAATAAGTCACACAGAAAAAGGCACTTGTCCTAAGATATCGCTTATAGAGGGAATGTCAAAATCGCTACACTTGAACTGAATTACAAAACAGAACAGAGGCACACCTTTAGAAGACACACTATGGCTGCTTAACCGGAAAGGTGAGCTGGGGTGATGCATAAAACAAGGGTTTGAAATTAGCTCAGACACCGCTCCATAAGCCAAATATGTAATAGACAAGGCCTACTCCCTGCTCAGTGAACTGGACTCAACACCCCCTAGTCACCGCACAAGAATATATCTGACTAGTATGAATCTGAAAACCTATGTATTGATATCTCTCTGCAAGTGAATCAAGAGGGTGTAAAGCGGCATAAACACAGCAGGGAAAAGCAGCCAAACCCCATTCTAAACATACATTACTTTAAAAAACCCACAAAGCAAAGACAGTGAAAGAGAGAGAAATTCTTACAAAATCCGTTCAGGGTCTCTGATGCAACCTGGATTGACCATATCTAGACCCACAGCTGGATGAGACATAAGGCTGGACACTCTTGGGGCTGAGAGGATTGGTGAGGTTGGGTGAGCAAATGCAGATACTTTAAAGTAATACCGCGGGGTACCCACCCCATGGGTCTCAAATCTCCAGGTACAAGGGAATCTTCCTACATCAAAACATGCATGGGAAACCCAGAAGATGGTATGCCATGATATCGGGAATGGTTTCTAAAACGCACCTCATTTCTCCTCTCCTTGTGCTCGGGTTCGCCATTCCAGCCGCTTGACTAACCATCTCCCTACTTGGAGAATCAGCACCTTTAACCTCCTGTTTCGTCCAGGTTGCAATTTGTCCTGAGGATGAACGGGAAGACGGGGAACCAACGAGAGACTAGCCCTAGGTGTTGGGACAGGCACAGGTCACTCCATTTTCCCAGCAGGAAGAAGAATGAACCACAGGCTCAGCCTGCCCCCCAGAACCAAAATAGGGCCTGAAGCAATCCTGCGCTTTTGCGGCCAGCTCCCAAAAAAGCGAGGAGACAAATGGAGCTCAGGGGCACTGCAATTCACAAACGTGCAGAGTTATAAATGAGAACTCTCGTCCACAAATATATTGAGGGAAGGCAACGAAGAGGATTTGAAAGCAAGGCAGATTTGCAGGAAACAGATTTCAGGAGGTAGATTCGACTCGCCTTTAAAGCACATGAAAAGCGGCAAAACGTTGACAATGATGCCCTTGGCCAAAAAGGGCGTATGCGTTTTTTCCTGAATATATTCAGGAAAAAACGCATACGCCCTTTTTGGCCAACCAAGCAAGCCTGAAGGGCAAATCAGCGCTACAAAGAAGTCTCGCTTGCCCTCGGTCAAAAGGGCCATGCTGAACAAAGTGTAAAAACCAGAAAAGCAGGACAGGCCATGGAGACATGGGAGCCTTGCTACGCTGATGGGTGGGATGTAAATTGCCAACAGGCACTCTGGAGATGAGTACGGTGTGTCCTGAAACAAGTAATAAACACAGCGTTGAGAGCATAGGGCACTTCCACTCATGGGCGTATAAATTGGGAAAATTAAAAATCAACAAGACACAGGCACCCCAAACTTTACGGCTGCTCTGTTTACAAGAACCTCTGCTTCGGTACAACTTCAATATCCCAGGAAAGAGAAAAATGGATAAAGAAATGGTGGTACTTGGCACAATGCAATATCTCTCAGCCATGAAATCAATTTCATAAGGCTAGTTAGCAGCATGATGAGTGGATTTAGGTACGATGATTCTAAGTGAAATAAGTCACACAGAAAAAGACACTTATCCTAAGATATCGCTTATAGAGGGAATGTCAAAATCGCTACACTTGAACTGAATTACAAAACAGAACAGAGTCACACCTTTAGAAGACACACTATGGCTGCTTAACGGGAAAGGTGAGGTGGGGTGATGCATAAAACAAGGGTTTCAAATTAGCTCAGAGACCGCTCCATAAGCCAAATATGTAATAGACAAGGCCTACTCCCTGCTCAGTGAACTGGACTCAACACCCCCTAGTCACCACACAAGAATATATCTGACTAGTAAGAATCTGAAAACCTATGTATCGATATCTCTCTGCAAGTGAATCAAGAGGGTGTAAAGCGGCATCAACACAGCAGGGAAAAGCAGCCAAGCCCGATTCAAAACATACATTACTTTAAAAAACCCACAAAACAAAAACAGTGAAAGAGAGAGAAATTCTTACAAAATCCGTTCAGGGTCTCTGATGCAACCTGGATTGACCATATCTAGACCCACAGCTGGATGAGACATAAGGCTGGACACTCTTGGGGCTGAGAGGATTGGTGAGGTTGGGTGATCAAACGCAGATACTTTAAAGTAACACTGCGGGGAACACACCCCATGGGTCTCAAATCTCCAGGTACAAGGGCATCTTCCTACATCAAAACATGCATGGGAAACCCAGAAGATGGTATGCCATGAGATCGGGAAAGGTTTCTAAAATGCACCTCATTTCTCCTCTCCTTGTGCTCAGGTTCACCATTCCAGCTGCTTGACTAACCATCTCCCTACTTGGAGAATCAGCACCTTTAACCTCCTGTTTCGTCCAGGTTGCAATTTGTCCTGAGGATGAACGTGAAGACGGGGAACCAAAGAGAGACTAGCCCTAGGTGTTGGGACAGGCACAGGTCACTCCATTTTCCCATCAGGAAGAAGAATGAACCACAGGCTCAGCCTGCCCCCCAGAACCAAAATAGGGCCTGAAGCAATCCTGCGCTTTTGCGGCCAGCTCCCAAAAAAGCGAGGAGACAAATGGAGCTCAGGGGCACTGCAATTCACAAACGTGCAGAGTTATAAATGAGAACTCTCGTCCACAAATATATTGAGGGAAGGCAACGAAGAGGATTTGAAAGCAAGGCAGATTTGCAGGAAACAGATTTCAGGAGGTAGATTCGACTCGCCTTTAAAGCACATGAAAAGCGGCAAAAGGTTGACAATGATGCCCTTGGCCAAAAAGGGCGTATGCGTTTTTTCCTGAATATATTCAGGAAAAAACGCATACGCCCTTTTTGGCCAACCAAGCAAGCCGGAAGGGCAAATCAGCGCTACAAAGAAGTCTCGCTTGCCCTCGGTCAAAAGGGCCATGCTGAACAAAGTGTAAAAACCAGAAAAGCAGGACAGGCCATGGAGACATGGGAGCCTTGCTACGCTGATGGGTGGGATGTAAATTGCCAACAGGCACTCTGGAGATGAGTACGGTGTGTCCTGAAACAAGTAATAAACACAGCGTTGAGAGCATAGGGCACTTCCACTCATGGGCGTATAAATTGGGAAAATTAAAAATCAACAAGACACAGGCACCCCAAACTTTACGGCTGCTCTGTTTACAAGAACCTCCGCTTCGGTACACCTTCAATATCCCAGGAAAGAGAAAAATGGATAAAGAAATGGTGGTACTTGGCACAATGCAATATCACTCAGCCATGAAATCAATGTCATAAGGCTAGTTAGCAGCATGATGAGTGGATTTAGGTACGATGATTCTAAGTGAAATAAGTCACACAGAAAAAGGCACTTATCCTAAGATATCGCTTATAGAGGGAATGTCAAAATCGCTACACTTGAACTGAATTACAAAACAGAACAGAGGCACACCTTTAGAAGACACACTATGGCTGCTTAACCGGAAAGGTGAGGTGGGGTGATGCATAAAACAAGGGTTTGAAATTAGCTCAGACACCGCTCCATAAGCCAAATATGTAATAGACAAGGCCTACTCCCTGCTCAGTGAACTGGACTCAACACGCCCTAGTCACCGCACAAGAATATATCTGACTAGTAAGAATCTGAAAACCTATGTATTGATATCTCTCTGCAAGTGAATCAAGAGGGTGTAAAGCGGCATCAACACAGCAGGGAAAAGCAGCCAAACCCCATTCTAAACATACATTACTTTAAAAAACCCACAAAGCAAAGACAGTGAAAGAGAGAGAAATTCTTACAAAATCCGTTCAGGGTCTCTGATGCAACCTGGATTGACCATATCTAGACCCACAGCTGGATGAGACATAAGGCTGGACACTCTTGGGGCTGAGAGGATTGGTGAGGTTGGGTGAGCAAATGCAGATACTTTAAAGTAATACCGCGGGGTACCCACCCCATGGGTCTCAAATCTCCAGGTACAAGGGCATCTTCCTACATCAAAACATGCATGGGAAACCCAGAAGATGGTATGCCATGAGATCGGGAAAGGTTTCTAAAATGCACCTCATTTCTCCTCTCCTTGTGCTCAGGTTCACCATTCCAGCTGCTTGACTAACCATCTCCCTACTTGGAGAATCAGCACCTTTAACCTCCTGTTTCGTCCAGGTTGCAATTTGTCCTGAGGATGAACGTGAAGACGGGGAACCAACGAGAGACTAGCCCTAGGTGTTGGGACAGGCACAGGTCACTCCATTTTCCCATCAGGAAGAAGAATGAACCACAGGCTCAGCCTGCCCCCCAGAACCAAAATAGGGCCTGAAGCAATCCTGCGCTTTTGCGGCCAGCTCCCAAAAAAGCGAGGAGACAAATGGAGCTCAGGGACACTGCAATTCACAAACGTGCAGAGTTATAAATGAGAACTCTCGTCCACAAATATATTGAGGGAAGGCAACGAAGAGGATTTGAAAGCAAGGCAGATTTGCAGGAAACAGATTTCAGGAGGTAGATTCGACTCGCCTTTAAAGCACATGAAAAGCGGCAAAAGGTTGACAATGATGCCCTTGGCCAAAAAGGGCGTATGCGTTTTTTCCTGAAT